>NC_138552.1:124255966-124712927 GCF_964273705.1 Natrix helvetica
GACCACAAAATTAGAAGAATTACTGAAAACCTCAATAAATAAGTAGTTACGTTTATAGGCTTATCTGAGATGTAGGTTAAGTAAGGTATAAGAGTAGGATTATGTTAGTAAAATTTATGAAACTTAAGAATCTATGTATTTGTGAAGCAATAAATAGAACACTTTGGGGGTAAAACCTATATCTATCTGCCTATGCCAAACCATTCAAAATGAATCCCATGACAGAAGCCATATTCATAGGAGAAAAAAAATTCTGAAACTACTGGTCATCACTGAAATCAAGTGAAACCAAGTAGAAATCACTCTTAGAATTGGAATTAGGATTGGAGTAATTGTGAATGCTAATCTTTAAAGCCATGAATAGCCTGGGCAAGAAGATTTCAAGGAACATATTTTGCTCCATGAATTAATCATGTACAAACTTCCTTCTGGATGCTTTGTCAACTACATTTGTACAGGCAGCTAACCAGAAGGAGAGAGTATTCTCCATTATAGTTTTCTCCCTTGTGAAAAACAGCACATACTGATGGCATTGCATCCTCTGATTAATATAGCTGTTTTCTCCAAGGATTATTTTATTAACTATAAAATAATCCATCAGTCAGTCAGCCTTACATGCTTATATTTTCCTGAAATAGTGGTATTCATAGATTTTATCTTTTCCCGTGCTGTTTATTAATGCAAGATGATGATGATGATGATGATGATGATGATGATGATGACAAAGATAGCAATAGCATTTAGACTTATATGCCGTTTCACAGTGCTTTACAGCCCTCTCTAAGGAGTTTACAGAGTCAGCATACCCCAATAATCTGGGTCCTAATTTTACCAACCTTGGAAGGATGGGAGGCTGAGTTAATCTTGAGCCTGGTGAGATTCGAGCTGCCAAATGCAAGATGATGACGATGATAATTGAAATCCACTGAAAGGATACATTTTATTGATTTGAAGTAACCGTCATTATCATTTGGAGGTTTACAATTTTCCTGCTTTTGGCCAGATTCAAGAGCCAGGCTTGCTTGATTCAAGGGTATTTTTACTCTCAGGTTTTCCTCCTCCGGGAACTGTAGCTCTTTTACTGCAAAGTTTAAAACAGAATTCCAAAGCATTTGTTTTGCTCAGCCTGTGATTAATCTTTTGCTGGCCTTTATTCCTTTTATTTAGTTGCTGCTTTTAGTAGTTTATTAGGCAATTTTATTGTAGGCTGCCTGTGAGGGACTTGCTCTGAAAGACAGCTTATAAATAATGTAAATACATTAATATTACACTTAGGTTGTACAACTGGTTTCAAATGATTTCCTAGAATAAAGAATGAACAAAAATTGTTTAAATGTTAAACGCAAAGATGACATCTCCTGTGGTGAATTTGTATGTATAGAGAGAAAACTGTCAGTTCTGCTTCATCTATTCAGCCACGTGCGGCCTATATATTTAGCCACCAAGTGTAATTGACACTCTCTACTTGAGTGGGTGATTTGCACAGAAGTCCTGAATGATTTCATTTTTCTTCTTCAGAAAGGCAAGAATTGCATGAAATCTGATGACAGAATTCTTTGGTAAGGATATATAAAGTCATGAGACCAGGCAGCTAAATTTATTATACAACATAAATAATATTAGATTCTGAGCCCAAATTTTTCTTTATGTAGAGAAGCTAAATATTTTAATTTGAGTACCAAAGTGGGTGAGTACAGAATCAGATCTATCTCCTTTTAAATGAATGAAAAACTGCAATTTATAATCTGTAACGGTTGTGTATTTGCATTGTCAAAAAGCATCCTATAAGTAACTTTAAACAGGAGGCATTTTAAGATGATTTTTGCCTTAAAGCTTATATACTAAGAATTTTATTTAGAAGTTCTAGAACTGAGATGTTTAGGCTGAAAACACTCCATTTTACAAACTATCTGCTTTCAAACTTGCCTTGTCTGTCTCTCTGTCTGTCTCTCTGTCTCTCTGTCTGTCTCTCTCATTGTTTCATAGTATTTTATTTCTTTCTGCCTAATTACTTTTAGTCTGCTTCTTTTTTAAATCAACTTTTTCTTCTTGCTGCTTGAACAGTTGCCATTGTATTTAGTTTGAGTATAACTATGTTTTGCTTGAGCTAATAGCCACTTAGAGTAGAAAATACATCACTTATGGGACCAACATTCCTCAATCCAATGATTGGGTTTTGCATCAACTAACTAATAATTCTCAAGGACAAGGAAGTTGGGCATTATATCTTTGTATCGGACTGTTTGGTATGCTATTGAATAAGCCTAAAAATAAACTTGTCCTAAAAATAAACCAATCCTGTCTCGATTGTGTGTCAGAATAAGGTTGACTTGTAAACAAATCTTTATTTCATTCCAAAATAGAACTTTTCATTGGATAGAACTTCTCTCACCAGCTACATCTTTTCTCATTCACCTGAAATAGGCTCAAAAATTATTATTTTTCCATTCAATATATTGTTGCCCCCTAGATATTCAGATTGCTGGTTGTGATGATGGCTCTTTAAATACATTCATATATCTTATTTTTCTTTACCATTCCCAAACTAGTATCTCAGTGGGGGAGAATTATAAGAATATGCAATAGGAATGGAGATGAAGCCTTTTCTGCCTAATGTATTATTATTTGTTTGTTTCTATGCCTAAGTGACTCTGGCTGGTTATAGTAGCTATAGTAGCTACTATAGTAGTAGATTAGCTGTTTTGAACAAAGATCTATGTAGAGGAACAACAGGGTTGTACACTGAGCATAGTTCAGAAGAAGTGCTATGGAGCTTGCAAGAGACTATTCATCTTTTCTGTTTATTAAAACAGTCACATCCTTTTTCAGGATCATATAGAAGTATAAAAAATAGGCTATTTAAGACAGGTCTGGTACAGAACACAGATGAAGGAATATACTAATTACAAAGAAGCAATCAATTGTTTTTATTGTTATTGTTATGGACCGAATGTCTCTGGTATGTTCACAACAATGATTGTTGTTTTATCCTGACATTTACATTCGTATAATTTTTTGGAAAAACTGTTACCTTATCTTAAGTAACAGTTATTATCCTGCCCTTTTTCCATCACAAAAGCCATGTTGAGCTTCTTGGATTTTGTTAAGTCTTTTACATACCTGCCAATTGAGCTTCATTTATTGTGGTTTTAAAACATTGGAAAGATATTCTTGACTTTGTTTTTCCACCCCCTTTCCACCAGTCTTTTCATTCTTTAGAGGTTTCCCATTTTGAACTCATAGGTGACTTTTTGGAGCTTTTTCCATGTCATATATGTTTAATTTAATATAGATATGCCCAGGGTTTCCTATCAACTACGCAACACTATCTTAAACCAGATTATGCTTATCATTTAGAATTAAACTTGGTTTTTCTTCCCATTTATTTGGTTCCAAGGCCTGCTTTTCTGAGGGATAGACATTTAGGTTAAATAGAAATACTTAGAAAAATGTAGAAATAGAAAAAAGAAGGCCTGGAATATCTGATTAAGAAAATATAAGAAGAAAGTGAGAATTTTGGCCTCTTCTTGAACATCAAAAAAACCAAGCTCATGTCCACAGCAAGAAATGGAAACAAACAAACTAATTAGTAATTGAAGGATGAAGAGACAGAATGCGTGGAAAAATTTACTTTCCTAGAATTGCAGATCACGCAAAGTGGTAAATGAAGCTGAGAAATAAAACATCAGATTGCACTGTGTTGCATAACAATGATGAACACGACCCGAATAGGGAAAAGCAAGGAAATCTGGCAATTAAATGTAGGTTAGTCCGCTCTATTGTGTTCCCCGTAGTAAACTATGTTTGTGAAAGTTGGACCTTAAGAAAGCAAGACTGGAAGAACATTGGCTCATTTGAGCTGTGGTGCAGTTCCTGGGTATTCCTTGGACAACAAAGGTGATTAACAAGTAAGTACTGGAGCGCATAAGAGGAGACATGTCACTGGAAGGCAAAATCATGAAACAGTGAATCTCACTTATTTTGCCCATGCCATGGGGGGTGGGGGGATTCACTGGAGAAAACAGTTATGTTTGGAAGAGTTAGTGGTAAAAAGGAAACCAGTAGTTGGACACCTCAAAGATGACACCAGCCATAGCATAGAAACTCTCAAAGAAGTAGTATAAGATTGGAAGATGTGGAGAGACCTAATCCATAGAATTGCCAAGAGTTGGACACAACTGAATAAATAACATCATCATCTTCACAAATATTTGAAACGAAAATAACTGAAATTCCTCATTTGTATGCTCCCTGTTCTGCTTTGCTATTCAAGATAATCTTCAACATTTGGATAACACAGGACATATACAGCGATCCAGTGTAGAATTATGAATAGATGTGGTAGAACATGGTGTTCCTATGTTTTATTGCATGTTGGATTTATACTTTTCACATATGCATGCAGACATATGTAAATATGCTAAATTACATTGGTAATTGTGTCATTTCAATATTGAAGGATAGCCATCCACACCAAAATGCTGATGTATGTATTAAGTGAAGAAACAAAATACCTACAGCTATTATAGCCCCATAAGCCTGCATGTATTGAATTTTAATAAAATTCATTAATTGTCATTAGTGCGTACAAGTGATGTACAACATACAAGTGTTGTAATTATGATTATATTGGCAGCAGATATGAATGCAATGAAGGATTGCAATGATTTACTTTGTTCTTGTTTTTATTGTTGAAGATGAGAGAGGGGCATAGGGAATGTTCTGCTTCATATCACAAAATAACTTGGTTACATTTGTTATTATAGAATTTGCTTTGTGGTGTCATTTGCTACTCTATTCAAAGAGTAAGATATATCATGCAAGCCTTTAGAAAGGAAAATACTGTTTGCCATCAACACCATTTCTTCCTCTCCTACCGCCTCCTCTCCTTTAAGTGGTTTTTGTTATTTCTGTTCATTTCCAAGTTGGTCTGCTTCAGTAAGCGATTATCAGCACAGACTACAAAAAAGTATTTCTGTTTTTGGCTGAAATATGCAATTGAATGTAAGAGAACTAGATTATATTCCCCCCCCCCCCCCAATATTCTCTGACTTAACTACAGTATTTGTCCCTGCCACATCTCTTTTCTTAAATTAGTAAAAATATAATATATTTTTATAATAAAATATAATAAAGATATAATTTAAATTATATCTTCATATACGTTTCATAGTAATCTTTAGTGTTGAATTACAGTATTAAAGCTTTTTGCTGTGTTATAAATCTGTTAGAGTGTCTTGAAGGAAAGGAAAATACTATTTTTTGCCTGAAATTCTAAGCATAGATTCTAGTTGCTTAAGCAATACCCATATCTTTGGGTATTTATGGCTCTTTTGGGTATATGTGGCTCTTTTGTTTATAATGGTCCATGCCTGGCTTTAATTAGAATATTTCATTTTAAGCTATTCATTCTTATGACATTGCCTAATGTTTTATTTGAAAGTATTTTTTAAGTTCAGTGTAATATTCTTCATCTTGTAGCACATTCCAGTGTAAGCCTATGTATAAGAGAGAAAAAGGTAGGATATTTCTTCTAGATAAATGTACATTAAAACCACTAAGAGCTAATTTTCAATGTTATTTATTCATTGGCTCCCAAAAGCAGGAAAAAAAGTCATGACAATATTTGAAATAGTTTCCATTTTATATAGAGAGAATAGTTTTCAGAAACAGGTTCAGGAAGTCTCTCTGTAGATGTGGCTCTGAATTGCAATGTGTAAAACTGTTTTTTATTAATATTTGTGACTATTAGAAATTCTAGGGAAGTGTGGGAAATATGTAACTCTGTATATATTCATTGGACTACGAAGCCCAGCATCACTAACCATCAGCCTTACTGTCTGAGCCTGCTGGGAGATATAGTTCAGTAAAATCTGGAAGATCTGAGAATTTGAAGCCCAGTTTTATGGATATATTTACTGGTGATTAAGAGTCTGAGATAAGAATTAATTGTCTGGGTTGTGATATGGATTGTAGAATCTGGAATTTCAGAAAACTTTACATGATTCAACTGTGAAGGCTTTTAAAATGGCAAAAAAATGGTAATAATGGAAACTATTGTATCATTCAAACTAGAAAAGATTCCCAACTTTCTTGTGGCATATTTAATTTGAGTTATCCTTTGGTTTACAGCATGGGTGTCAAACTCACTTTGTCACATGATATAGTTTTCCCTTCACTAAAGCGGGCATGGGCGTAACCAGCGTGTGACGCATCCAGCCTGTGGGCCGGGAGGTTGACAGGCTTAGTCTACAGCTACGGAGAACATTATTGTGTCTTTATATGCAGTAGATAGTAATGTTCTGATCATTAATATCCAGAACATGGTAGATATAGCAGTTGTTATAATCGTGAGAGAATAGTTGTTATTAAAATTGAATGAGAATAAAATTAGAGCATTCTCACACAAATAAATTTTAGATTTAGGTTGGATCAAATAATTAGGTTGGATCATTGTTAATAATGAAACATCTACAAAGAAACAACTAAGCTCAGAGAGCACCAAGGACCCCTTATTTCAGTTCTGAGCTACAAATATTCTCCTTGATCAAAATGTTGTTATACTAGCATGTTGTGGAACCTAACAATAGTATTTTTACTCTGTTTACCAACAATCGTTTGGACTAGGTGGTATAAAAATGATTGTAAACAAATGAAATATTCAGTGTTTATTCCTTGATGAGGGCACTGGTTTGACTCAAGTTACCAAGACTCCTGCATGAGAATTAGATGTTTGACATCAATGCCTAAATGTATTCATTTGTTTTCATACATAGATTTATATGAATGAAAGTGTACTGTTTTCTAAGTTTGTGATTCACAGTAAAGATTAAAGTATTTAATAATTGATGTAGTAGTAGTATTCATGGTTTCTAATACTCTACTTCAGTTGATAGACCAATTCCTTTTCTCATTTCCTGAAAGAGTTCAGCTACTCTTTAACGTTGTTTCAAAAACATCCAGTCTTGAGCTGTTTTTAAAAATTGATTTAAATTTTTAGTTGAAAATCCTGGTTTTTAACATTCAAAGCCAAAAATAACCTAAAGTCAACACATCTAAGGATTGTCTACTCCAATTTGAATATGCCAGCCATAGAGGCTTTTCTTCTGGGTATCCCTCCTTTGGCAAATTAGTTGTAGATAGTAAAGATTTGTTCAGTTCTCAAATTCTGTCCCCTAAAAATTCGCTTGCCTTTAAAACAAAATAATTCTAGAGGTTAACTGAAGTTTCAGTTTTGGTATCAAATGAAATGTTCCTAGTTAGCTTGATTTCTTATTCTACTACATGATATCACTGTATCACTCAGCATTAATATACCTTTATAATGTAAACAATTGCTTTTCAGTGTTTGACTTGATTTTGATTCATTTAATTCAGGATAATCAGTATAGATTAGAATTATTGGTTGTAAGATGCTTTAGAGGCTGTTATAATTGGAAAATCAGAGTAGAATCATGTTATCATCTACCAGTTTCAATTATTTGTATCAGTATTACTTGGTATATTTGTTTGTGCATGCTTTAAAGGAAGAAAAAGAGGGGGGGGGGCGACATCTTGATTTCTGATGATGTCCATATTAGGAATATAAAAGAAATAAGCAGATTTGCAAAATTTACCAGAATGCACTCAGTTGGAGATGAATGGCAGCATTGATTAGAATTCAGTGGGTCTAAAGACATATAGTAGGTATTTAAAGGAGAGTTTACGCATGAAACAAATGTGTTATGAACATTACACTGATAACACTAGGATAATTGAGAACAATGGTTCTAGAATGTCTCAAAATATGTTTAAAGCCCCTGACAGGAAAGCCCTGACAGTCTTGAGCCACCTAAAATATAAAGTGATTTTTAAAAAACTTTTCTCTCATAGCCTTCAGTTGTTTGAGCCTCTTTTTCAAACCCCGTTGATTCTGCACTGTCAGAAAACTGACTTAATGGGAGGTGAGGTAAAGGTTGATTGGGTGGACATTGTAATGAACGTAGCCCATAAAATCCTCATGTGAGAAATTTAAAATATTGCAATCATTTATTTATTATAGGTAAGGCAGAAGTGAATTTTCTAAATGGTGATGAGATTTAGGATAGATTTATTTAAAAAATGAGAATGTTGAACTAATAGTACTTTTGACCACCAATTGCTTACGTATTAGGTAATTAACAAAATAGGATGTCATAATTTTGCACATGTCCTGAAATAGAACCACTAACCGCTTCTAACCACACTGAGCTTTTAATAGAAAAAGTGGTTGCTTAATGCTTCCCCACCAGAAATGTTAAGATTAAGTTTGCTATTAGATTGCAGCCAGAATAGTCTACAAACAGGAAGAAAGTCTTGCTCTGCTCTCTGCCTGTTTTTCCTTGTTTAAGTTGATGTGATAATTCATTGCAGATTTTCTTTCTTTGACAGAGCGCCTACCGCAGAAATGGGATGACTTTTCTGGCTTGCTAATATGGATGTGCCTACAGCAACAGGAAAGAAGACAGTATTATATTAAGGTGATTTTTTTTTTCTCCAAGCCAATTCGGCATTTGCAAGTATACTTGTGAGTGGGCTGGTTTGTTGTGACTATCAACTGGCTGCTTCTGTCTCTCTTTTCCTACCCCCTCAGACATTATTCCTGATTTCTAAAAGTAACATTTAGCTAATTAATGGCAAGATGTTTGGCATGTTATGGTAAATTGCACGGTTCTGAAGTTTACCCTCCTCCTCAAAATTATTACAGTATCAGTCCTCAAGAACAAATTTCAGTGGCCTTTTTGTTAATTTCAACTCATCACCTTTATAAAGAAAGTTAAAAGAAGCTGCGATGTATTTACATCAAACTGCTAATTGTCTTATTTGTTTTTCCTCATCAGGAAAATAATTAGAGAAATGTTGATTTTTAGAAATCTAAAAAGCCAATTGTTATTTTGTGTAATTTGAAAACTGATAGACTGACCAGGAACTGTGAAACAGAAAATAATGTTATTTTAACAATCAATCTAAACATAGTTATATAATATCAGAGTTCAACTAAACTGTGCTATACCAATATTGGTCTTAAAAACTGGATTTTTGCAAAATAGCAATTCTAAAACTATATACTATGAGAGTCTCCTACGGGTGCTAACAATTACACCAGCAAGTGATGCCGTGCAAAGGTAAGCATTTCCGTGCCATCTGTGCATCAGATATGAAAAGCACCTGAAGGCAGGACAGGAAGCAATGGATGGAAACTAATCAAGGATAAAGCAACCTAGAAGTAAGGATAATTTTCTTGATAGTTAGGACAGTTAATCAGTGGAATAACTTGCTTCCAGAAGTTGGCAAAAGCAATAGCACTTAAACTTATATACCGCTTCACAGTGCTTTACAGCCCTTTCTAAGCGGTTTACAGAGTCAGAATATTGCCCTCTGGGTCCTCATTTTACTCACCTCAGAAAGATTGAAGGCTGGGTCAACCTTGAGCCGGTGAGAATTGAATTGCCAAACTGCTGCCAGCTGGTAGTCAGAAGAGTAGACTGCAGTACTGCATTCTAACCACTGTGCCCCCACGGCTCTTGCTCCAATACTGGAAGTTTTTAAGAAGAGATTGGATAACCATTTTTCTGATAGGGTTTCCTGCCTGAGCAGGGGGTTGGACTAGAAGACCTCCAAGGTCCCTTCCAACTCCATTATTCTGTTATTCTGATTGCCTCATTTTCAGTCAGTCCTTTTGCAGAGACAGAGCCTACTATGGAGAAACCTTGTGTAGTTCAAGAATGAGGCTCTTTCACTCAGAAAAAAACATAATCATTTAGTGAATCATGCAAAAAGCTGAAGGCAGGGATAATTCTTTGTACTTTGGGATATTAATTGAAAGCCCATTTCTACACAGAAAAATATATTGTATTCTCGCAGTGCAAATGCCTTATAATAATTATATGGGAAGCATTTTTCTGTTAAGATAAGCATGATAGTAAATTGTAACCCTAATTTTTTTCTATGGAATAAAAACATGGAAACAGCATTTTGCCACTACATCAAGATTATTGGTTTATATGCTTTTTCTAGGCTTCCAGTGCTTTGTGAATCCATTTATCTGAATTTTTTTTTTGAAAGAAATGACACTACAGCATCCCCTTCTTTCTTTTTCTTGGAGCACCGAATGCCTTGTCATTTCTTCGGTGGGCATGTTACCCAATCGAAGGATTCCTTTCAATTGCAAACTAATTTCAGTATTCTGTTTTTGTCCAAAATCTACACAAGACTATATTCATTTTCATTTTTTTATTAAAACTTTAGGAAAGCTTTCACTATTCTATGATGAGGTCTGAATGTGGCCATCAGTTTTGAATGGGACCTCGTGTAATGTTTTCATTAAACCCTGCAGGACGGATTCATTGCCAAAAGTTGCTGCTGTAGAGCTAATCATAAGAGCCAAGGACTTAAAGAGTCCAAATACTGGACATTCACCATAACCAGCCTTATACGGATCAATCTCTTTAGAAGTCAATGTTTAGATGTGGTTACTTTACTGAATTATTGCAATTGATATATTCAGTATTATGCTTTCCATAGTGGCATAATTATACTTTAAAAACATTTTTGCATGTCATTTTTCTGGAATTGATCTGATGTTAAAGAACTAAAAATAGTGTATACAGTAAAGAAGAAAACCCATTGCTGATGTTCTGTCTGTGCTTGCTGAAATGTATGATTAAAACTTTCTTTTTATCATGATTTCTTATTTTTCTTGGCATCCATAATGATGGAAAATTATATGCTTGCTGTAAACATCCAGACTTTTTAAAGGACACCAGCATTTATTGTATTTGGTTTCGATCTGCAGGCATATATGCAAAAAGAAAACATTTTAGGCCAAGAATACTGGAATAAAAATTCTTTCTCTAGATGTATCTTTGTTTTTTAAAAAAATGCATAAGCAGAAAAAGCACTGCCATTTATTTCTACTTGGTACACTTACAACCCCAGAGAATGAAAAATCAACATATATTTCTCTTAGAAATATGACAGATCATGTTTTTGTTGGTCTGCTGTATATTTGTCTGTCTTGAACAGTCTGACAGGCAATTATTTATAAAATCTAGTTTGTTCAATAAACCCATATAATAACCTTTCTTTTCTCCAAAAAGCAAGAATTATATGCCAAAATGAAAAAATTGTAAGGAAAACAAGCTACATTTTGTCTCATTTTCTTGGATCAGTCTAGATTTATTCCCCGAATGACTGAATATAGTATAGTTCCTATATATTTCCATTCCCTTTATTCTTACTTCATATTCTTTCTGTTCCTCCTTAATTTTGAATATTCTTATATTATTTATATTTACAGAAATATTTAGGTTTTGATTTTCCTCTCCAAAAACGATATACTGAAAGAAGGATCCAAAATAAACAAACAGATATAAATACAATCCGCCATTAAAATGCAATTACCAAATTAAAAGTAACTTCAGGACAAAATTACAGAGGCCAAACTAAATACCAGAATCCCATACTTAAAGAGAAAGTATCCAATAGTGAGCAGAGTTTCCAATACTACCCCTTTCTGTAAGGCAGGGAGACCTCTATTCATATGCTACAGGAGGTGATGGTGGCACCAACAGTTTCAACTGTCCCCAAACTTCATCAGTTAGTGATGTTGTTTCCCAAGAGTTGTCAGTCAGAGGACAGTTCAGTAATCTGAATAGGTGAATCCTTAAAAGGACAATTCGTTGTTCAACCATATCTTAGTAACACAAGTGGGTGTTGGGTAAGAACAATTATTTACAGAAATATATTACAATATATCATAACCCATATAGGGGAGACTCAAGCTTGCGTTCATTGTATGTAGATTAAGAGAGAAAGCCCATGGAAAACAAGCTTGTTTAAATATATGGAATATTATTTACTCAAAACTTCTCTCGTGTTAGAAATAGCCTTAAGGATTTGAATAGAGATTAAAGTTCTATTCCTTTAATTATCTGAAGAATAATTTCTTACTTCCCTCCTTGCACCACAAAAGATTTAGTTTTTCTTTTCCATACATAGCAGCCAAATGTGATGTTCTTTCACATTCTCAGGAGGCTGTCCATTGGAAGAAGTCTCTCTAGATTTGGGGGGCTTTGGTCAAACCAGGATTACTGTGGAAAGAATTCCTTTCTGGCAGGCTTCAGATTTAGAAGGGACCACGTATGCATTAAAACTCTGCCATCAGCCATGTGCCGTTCTCATAAAATATTTTATAGCTTCCTGTCTAGCTCATGCAAAATGTTTCATAGTACATAAACACTTCCAGAGATAATTTGAGGATAAATAGATAGCGGCATTTGTCATAGGTATAACTTCAACATTGAAGGCTATTCTATTACGTTTTATTGGCCAAGTGAATCTTTTTTCTTCTTCTAAGGTTAGGAATCAGGTTGGGCTTTTAAGATTGCAATGGTACATCTGTACAGAATAGTAACCTAGCTAGGAAAACGTGATGGGATGCATTTAATCAATGACTCTTCCAGAGGGCAATAAGCCAACTTTATGCAGCTCAACTATCCTGGAGAAATGGAATGTATATTTTGTGGCTTAAGTAAGGCCAGATGGCCTTTAAAACCAGAAAAAGGCTACATATCTATTATAACTTTATTGTCCCTTAAAATAACGGCACTTTTAAAAATTTCATATATTTCATATATCACAAGAGGAGCAGAATTAGATATATAAACTTTCATTAGACATTAATGTGGTGGCAATACAAACAACTCTTTAAAAAGCAGAGGATTGTAAATATTGAAATGTTCCTACTTTAAGGGCTTGGAGTCATATGAACTAATGGAAAAAGCATGGATTCTATAGTATACTTATTTCATATTTCTTACTAGGGCTACTTATAGAGGAAAACAATTACTAGAAATTATGTACTTCTTTAAGGACCTTACCGTGAATAAATGTGAGCATGGAGAGCATCATTTATTCAGAGACTAGGTGATTTTTTCCTAAATATGAGATGGTTTCTTGAATCCTCTGTCATACAGAGAATATAGTAAAGGTAAACAATCTGAAGATCCCTTGGAACCTACTTTCAGTATCTCTTTGCTGATCAAGTGCCCAAACTGTTTTCAGGGTTCTGCATAGCCTAGAAAAAACCTCACTCCTTTACTAAATTATATAATATTTTATTTAAATTATTATTTACTAAAATAATAATTTGTAAAATTATAAAAATGTCATTTTTCTTACATACATGCATTCATTTCAGTATGAATTTTAAAATGAAAATGAAGTCCATTTCATTTACAATATAAACTAAATAGATTGTCTCCATTAAGAGAAACAAAATGTAAAATAGATGTAGAACATGGGCTGATGACTAAAAGATAACTGATGTCTGAATGCTCCATGAAACTGCTCTCATGAACTGGTCAATTCATATTAACATGTTTGTCTGAAAGTAGTTTAGCTACTTGGCCTTTGTAAACACGTTAGTTAAATTTGTATAAAATCATTTTCCAAAGCTGAAGATCAACATAAGTTTAATATTGAAGTATAGAAGGCAACACCTGGTCAATCTTCACTGTTCTTGAAAAACCAAATGGACTTGTTATAGTGCGCACTTGCAAAACTTTGTGGAATGGATGTCAAGGAGGACACGTCTATTGTGGCATTGCATGAAAGGATATACATTGCAACAGCAAAGAGCATTTTCAGATGAAAACACTGGATCCTGAGATGGCTGTAAGAACTTGAATGGAAGAGCACTATGAAATCCTAGGAGGCTAAACTGGGAAACAAAAACTATTTTGGGTGACAGCAATGACAAACCACTTCCATATGTTTGTGTAAAGAAAACCTAGATAGACATGCATGGAAATAATCAGAAATCAAAAAATAAGGGACACTTTGTGGGATGACTGATAGGTAGTTTACCAAACTCGTATAAGCTTACAATAATGATGTTTCTCCAAGACATGACACTTTTGATCATCTCCAATTTTGACATCTTATGTGATGTTGCAGATGGAGGGATTCTGTCCTCTCTACTTCATGACAAGTTTATGGTTAAGTAACATATCAGTGTACAGATTGCAGTGTATGCGCACACAAACATGTGCATTCCACAGCTATTGCTGCTGTAGACCTCTTAGGCTTAGGGAGCAATTTGCATTAATAAATACGGTGTTCTAAAATATGTTCAAAACTTGGCTTAGTTATATTTGTAATTAAAAATTTCATTGCAACTTTTTGAATTATTGAATTATTATCAGGAAACATCAAGAGGCAATGATGCAACATATATATGGATTTATGATACATACATGGCATTGGTTCAAAAAATATATTTTTTTAAATTATTGTTGATGTACTTTATACAACACTTTACAAATTATTTCACATATCTAGGACTGAAACAATTGTGTGATAAAGATTGTGGAAAACCTTTCTGAAAAACGAAATCCACTACATTCATTCATTACTGGCATAATTGATATTATTGATCTTGATCTATGAACTGTTATAGTCATGTATTGTAATTGTTTTCCTTTTCCTTGCCTCAAAATTTAATTGGAAGAGAATGCCTATAGAGAATTTTGATATGCTTTTCTCCAAAGGTTAATGTTATCCATATCCAATCTTTAATAGAAACATATAAATTCTAACTCAAGCTTCACTTTTAGTTTTAGAAAACCTGTTCTTCTTTTCTTTTTAACAGGATAAGTGCCCTATTTTAAATGTTGGCCTAAACTTGCTAGACTCAAATAATATACAATTATTATTTGAAGGTTATCCAAAGTATGATGATTCCTGCCCTTTTTATGAAGATTTGAGACTCTTCTGATATTAAAGAGCTATAAAAAATTGAAATGTGCACTTTGAAAGAAAATGTAATACAATCATTAGAAAAACCAAGAGATCAAATAACGTTAAACAATGTCCTGGTTTATGCTGGGAGGGCAACATTTAATATTTTTATAGTTGTATATTGGGGAAAATATTGCCAAACCTAGAAGTTGAAGAAATGCCTCAGTGCTTGCTGAAATTAAAGTTGAGACTTCCTTACGTTTTATTATACGCAGATTGTGTATTTGGCTACCATGAGCTTCCTTCAGACTCCCAAAGGCAAGTCTATTGTGCCCTCTGGGGGTTCTATACTACTTTAAGAAATTTAGAAATTTATTTCATTAATATTTTTTTGCTTATCATAAAATATCACTGATTTTTTTTTTTTTTTTGCTTGAGGAACCAAAAACATTTTTAGCCTTTATATCAGGAAGTCTAGTTTTTCCTAACATTTTGCTACTCAGAATGTTTGGAGCATTTAACTGCCACCCAATAAATATTACATGATTATTGTTTTCACATGGACTGGCTGTTCTTGTCCTTTCTTCTACCTTCTTCCAAGTTTATTATGCAACATGTAACACCCCAAATTTTAGAGTCACTTGGAATGCTGACATTAAACTGCCTCCAAAGGAGGCCAAGTGTGGTTCCATCTTCACCGTTATAGAAAACAGGTTAAAGTCAGAATTGAGAATACAAGATCTTTGCTGGTTCAGGTAAAAAGCATTCTGTACCCCAGTGGCCACACCAGTCCCCTAGGAAATCCACAAGCAGAACACAAAATACATCCTCTCCTCATGTACTCTTAGCACCTGGTTTCATGTTGTCTGTTGCCTCCATTAGAAAAGACATGTTATTGCATTATGGATGGTACTATCAATCCTTCAATGTAGACCAGGTCAGGAAACACCGCAAGAAATACTAGAACTCTATTTTATTGATGTAATAAAAGAATAATAATTGAAAGCCTGCTAATTGTTAACATTCATAACATCATTCTAAACCTGAAGATATGACCAAATACAAATGTTTGTCTTTAGAAAAAAACTTAAATTACAGAAGGAGTGGCAGCATTTCCTTCCATTAAAGTAGCATGAGTATGGACCATTTTCAAGAATAACCACCCCATGATTCATTTTCACAGATCTCCATCTCCAAAGCAGGACATTTCTTGTCACACTGTCTTTTATCTTAGCTCTACAAAGAGAGGAAGAAACATATCTTTTAACTTAGTTACCCCAAAATAGAAATCACTGTCCAAGTTGTCATGGTCTAGTTACATGACCATAATGTATTTACAAATTCCTTCTATGCTTCATTTAATGATTTGTTGTCAGGCCTGAGTCTGAAATCAAGGAGTTATACTCTTGCATTAAGAGATTATGCTGCAATGATTTGGACAAGTAGAATAGTGAATCATTTTCAACTAATTTCTTATAATTCTTGTAGTTAATTGACAATGGATTCCAATATTTCATACTTACTCTGTTTTCAAATGGCAGATAATTAAAGTGGTGTTGGCTTGTATAAGAAGAAAAGGTGTGAATTATTTATTTTATCAATTCAGAATTTCTCCCTACTTATCTTCATTAGATTATTGGCTACATTTAGTAAAATCTTTGGACCTGTAACCTAATGACATGCACTGACTTCAATAAAATGTTCCAGGCCATAAAATATCTATACATTCCATACTGTCTGATTTAATAGATATTTGTCTTTAATGGATACTCTTTTCTTCCATTTAGTCTACAAAATCATGATTTTACTATAGTGAAAGAAATAATTCGCTCATAATTCTTAGACTTTGAATTATGTTATACACCACTGATGCATCACCTTTTCAGTTTATATATAAATAAAATTGGATTTTCCATACTGCTTGTTTTTACGTAGACACATTTAGTAAATAAACCCTATCCCTTCCTTCTTATATCCCAAATTTGCACTGCTTTCCTATTTATTTCTTAGTCAAAACTGTCATCAACACTATTTCTGGAAATGTTCAGCATGTTGGTCTTTCTCTTAGTATTAGTGCTTTAGCAGGGCATTTTACAAAAGTAAAAATGTAAGAATGTAATGTAAGAAACCAGGGTAACCTAAACATGTTGTATTTTGCAACAAATAGTATTTAAAATACTTTTAGAAGGACAATATGAATGTAACTAACTTCCAGTTTCTTGCTCATCATCTGATTCAATTGATTCTTCAGTTGAATAAACTCTTAAATTTTTATTTGCAAAACTAATATTGCAGTTTTGTATGCTATCAACTGGAGGTAAGTCCTTTGGAATTCAGTGAGACTCATGATTAGACATCAATCAGATTGTACTGTAAAACTTGAGCATAAATCAACTGAACTCAGACTAACATTTTTTCTCCTTCTGTTGTCTAACAAGATACTCTATAAAAATGGCCTGTCCCATATTTCTGATCAATATCCCTCCCACATGATTTGCATTAGGAAGGAAGCTCTGAATCTTTCTGAAGGCATTTCCTTTTGGGGAGTGGGGAAGGTGCATGTGAAGTAGGTTAAGATCCCCCTCCCCATCTCAAATGGGATACCGCGACACGTGTATTTTGGCTTGCTCCTGCTCACTGAACTGCATATATTACTGTAGTGGTGACTAGTGCATACTGTGGTTTTTTAGTTTCTGGTCCTTCTCATTTATTCTTGATGCTCAAACACAGCAGATTTACTGATCATAAGACTGTAAAAGACTGGAAGGAGACAGAACTGTAATAATAGGCCTGTTGAGAGGGGAAGGCGGGAGTTTCTTGGAGTCTTACATTACCTAATTTGTTGGAACACACTGGGAATTACCGCTCTAAGATGCCATCATAAATTTGATTTTCCAGTATTTAAGCAATCTTTCTTTCCATGTATATTATTAGCAATGAATTTATTATTGCAAAGGGGTAGAAGAGATTTAAGGAAAATAACTTAACATGATTCTTCCCTGCTAACAATTTCTGAAGGACTGCCACTGGTTGAGGCCACAATCTAGCTGCCAAATCAACTGAGATGCTTAATAAGTGGTACTCTGCAAAGAATCCTACTTTCTAATGTGGGGTATAATTTATTTTAGGACGCATGCCATGGCAAAATAATCTCATTCTTTCAAACTATTATTGCAACTGCATTCCAAATCATAAGCAATATGATTGCGTTATACAGTATCAAATGTACGCCTAAATACATCAATTTATGTTGATTTATAAATTCAGAATAGAACCATTTTTTAAAATATCCTGTGCGGTTCTGGTTATTCAGTCTCAAACTATTTTTTATTAAAATAGGAAAATGTATAAAGGCAAAGGGTCTGGAACAAAATGATCCTACTCTACCCCAATCCTGAGTCTTAAACCCTTCTCAAATGTTTAATAGCTCTCTGTGCATGTGCTGATTTCCTTTTGTGTGATTATTTTGTTTTTCCTATTGCTACTCTGAAGGGTGTGAGAAGGGGAAGTTGCATCTGGGCTGCACATCTTTCATTAGAAAAGAATAGGCAGTATTAACTGGAAAGGAGACTTTCTCGTGGCAGCTGAAAACGAGTTCTGAAAGAGGAGATACAGGAAAATCCCTGAACCGTGTCTTTTGGAAGAATTAATAACTTGTGCCATATGTTCTGCAATGGCATGGAATCTGAGATGCAATATTAAGTTCTTCATAAAAATCATGATGCCTCAAACCTGCTGAGGTCAACAAAATCGGTAGGCAATAAAATAATTGTTAAGAAGACTTCTAGGTTGGAGAGTGTCTTGAAATAACATATGTTAAAATGGTTTGCGATGAAAATAGTAGTAGGCATCAGGTTCTTAAGAAATAGTGTATGAATGCTTCAACTAAATCCAAGCATATTTGGATCCCATTAGTGATTAAAGCATATTTCTGATATTCTCATAATAGTCATGGTAAGTTGAACATGAATAATTTATATATATGTATTGATGAATCTGGCAGTCTTCCCTGACCTGACATCCTTAAGGGATACAGAGACTGTAACACCCAGAATTTGAAGGTCAGCAGGCTGCCATGGTAGAATGTGGATGATGACTTTGCTCTCAGGATCAAGTCAAGCCAGAAAAATGAAAGTTGTCCTGAATGTTGATCCATGAGGCATAAAAACTTTGCCTCCATTAGAATCATTGTCATTATTTAAAGGATTGGCTAGGATTGGATTCCTAGGGCAAGCCTCTATTCCCAAATTGAGGATACCTATGCAACTTTAAAATGCTCTTTCTAACCCTGGGGGACATAAACCACAAGTCCTTTACAGACCTATTTCAGAAAGTCAGCTGCCACCCTCTTGTGGTTTTCCCCCTTTCGTTTTCCATTAATTTTTCATGACAACCTACGTATGTCAAAAGTATTACCAAGCCTATATTTAATGTTCCTTTAGTTGCAGCTGCCTTTGTGGAAAATTAAATACTATAGAAAATCTAATGCGGATGTCCTATGAGTCATGCCTGGGTAGTCTTCTTTTCGTGAAAAAGCCAGCAGTGCCACTACGTTCAAAGAAATGGGAAACAGATCTTCCGAATGCCAGTCTATCGGAAGCTACTCTTTTTAGCCGGTCCAGCCAACTTCAGTTCCCTCTTGGATCAGATGAGTTGACACCAACAGCTTGGCCTAATTTCAACACCACTATCTATTTCTTCCCTAATTGCAGCATGGAGTACAGAATGCATCTCTGCTCTAATAATTCTGTATGAACTCACTGCTGGTAAGTCATGCTGAAGAGTCACTAATTTCCTGTCCGACCATATAGTGAGGAGACAGCCAAGTGTTCTTGCTACTGATTTTTTTGTCCTCTGGAAATGACTTTACACACAATTTGTAATCTACTACCACTTGACAAACGAATGTTTGAAGCTATCTACCTTTTTTTCTTCATGGGGCAACAGAAGGGGAGGATCCTGTGGTTTACATGTAATTAAGGTATCTGCAGACAAGGCTAGGAGCAAACCTTGAACCTCAAGCAATGCTTCCCAGAATGTTTCTGGAAAAAGAACTTACCCGGCTCACTTTTGCACCACGGGAATTCCTCTTTTAGTTTGACAGTAGCCTCTGCTCTCCGAGGCTAAGTAATGGCACAGAGACAGATAGAGACACTACTTCTGGATTCTAAATAGAATACAATGCCTATCTTTAATATAATATCCACTCTGCAAGTCAAAATGTTTAGCTGTCATTCTTTTTGACAATCTGTTTTGAGGGCTGACCTAAATAAGTTCATTTGTTTTTCTTCTATTAAAAGAAAGCTTGGCTTTTATAGTTGAACAAAATAAACTGCTAAAAGGGATTATTGTCAGTTAATCAGTCACATTTTAGGTTTTTTTTAAAAAATTCCCAGTTGGAGTTTCGACTTTGGGATTTACTTCAATTGCACCAGCCTCTGGGACTCCCTGGTTTCCCTTCTTCTACTTTATTTGGCTCCGTGTGAGGTAGTTATGCCTAAATTATGCACTTCGGTTAAAAACAAGAACCTACTTGACATATTTATGCACTGATCTTCATTAACTATTTTTCTGGTATGAATGTCCCATGGTGGGCATCAAAATGACATAGAAATATGCTTTAGCCCCAATTGTAACCATACACTTTAAATGTTACATGTTTAAAATATAGTTAAGGTTTCATTATGAGCTGCCTTGCAAACATATGAAAGTATTGTATATGTACACACAAGATCTATGTTAAAAATGGTAGCTCTATAGACCCCACCACAACCATAATTGTCACAAGAGCCCCAAGAATGGTTTCTGCCAGTGTCCCTGCAACAAATACAGTATTTATATCCTTACATTTATAATCTACTTTTCTTCCAGGAGCTCAAGGCCACATGCATAGTAATTGCCAGAAACACTGGAGGAGTTCAGTTGAAGGAGAAGAGGTGTGACCTTAAACAAACACTGAGATTGAAGTACCAGCACTATCTGTATGTCCAAAGGTCTCTATCATTTTCTCAGTGGAAGGTTGATAAGAAAGACACTGTTATGCACTCAGAAGTAATGTGTAAACTAATATCCACTGCCATTAAGGGTGCAAGGTATCTTGACCAGGAAAGTGTCAGTTCTGATCATGCTGAACTTGAAATGCCATCTAAACCTAACAATGGTAATTTCATTTTTAAAGAAGAATGATATGACGGGCTTGTGGAAGCCAAACTCCAGAAGATGGCACCTATTATTTCATCCCAAAGACTGGTATTTTTCTTTAGGTACTACGATTTGGCATTTGAGATTCTGCTTGACCCAAGTAATGTACTTCCAAGGGAGATATTCTGCAGACACACCCCTGCCTTTCTACTAGTCTCTTCTTTCTCTTTGAAAAATAAACGGAGGGTGCTGGCTATGAACATCAGAACTGCACTGATTACTCAAGAGTGCCTGAGCTATTGATTTTAAATAGATCAAGCATCTTGATTATAAATAGATCAAGCATCTAAATATCCAAATTATGTTTATCCATAAAAAATACTTGATCCTGTTCATATTCCAAATATAGTATAATATGCAATCTTAGGAGTTCGCAAATGTATTTTCAAGTCAGCAAGATTTGCTTTTCATATTATTTCATTAAGGAATATGGTATGACTTCTCAGATAATACTTTATTTACATTAGCAAGATTCATTCATGTGTATGCTATCTAAGCTGATAGTATGTGATATGGTTTGTAACACATTGCATTCAAAAGCAAAAATTCTATCTACTTTTTTTTGTGCTTCCACTTACACTGTAATGTCACTTCACAGCTTTTTTAACACTTTCTTTTAAAAGACTACTCTGCAATTATATTGGAAGCTACTTTTGAGCTTTGAGTTGCCCTATGAATCAAGGAAATCATAAATGATACTGGAACAAATCACTTAGCAATTGCCTAGGAGTTAGAAATGGTTAGAGATGGTTCTGTGCTGCATGAGAAAACAATCCCAAAGCTAGCTACCTAAAGCATTTTTAATATAAAGCATGTAAATTTCTACACATGCCTATTTATTTTGTTACAAGAGTTGCTTCTAGTATGGCACAGAAGGAAATCCAGTGAGACAGGTTAATGGACACTGAAGGCTGCTAATAAAAAGATTAAGTCCCTGAGCTGTCAAACTTCTCTTCCTTAAGCACATGTTTATGCTTCAAGTCAAACAATCCAGTGTGGGTATTATTTTTTTAACACATTTATTGAAGTTGGGTTACAGCCTGTTCTACATACCCAGAGTTAGCCATTAATATATTCATGCTGAATTTAGCAGATGCAGCCTTCTAGATGATCAATTTTCAAGTGAGAGAAAATGACAATTGCTAAGTGGATAATTACTGAATTTTCATGGGTTAGAAATTGTTATTGAATCCTCCCACTGAGAAGAAGTTTAGTTACTCTAGAAATCTGTTTCTACATTTGACACATATGCTTCTCCCTAGATTGGAAAACTATGGTATGCAGAAAAATGAACTACTTAGTATAGGTTTAAAATTGTGATTAACATTCTGTGAATTATCATTGTGTCCAAAAAATAGCATTGATAGGATTATACAACTTTACCAACGTTTTGACTCATCATTTCCTTAAAAATTGGAAGAAATTTGTATCATAGACATAACTAGTTAGGCCTGGTAGGCTTGGTTAATGACAAATGACAGTTTTGGTTCTGTGTCTTCAATTAAAATAAAAGGGCCTTACATCCATTTCAGTCATCCAAAGTAACCCAACATCTCTTATCTGGCCCCCTCCAGTTGCTTTGGACTAGCAAAGTTTTTTGAGGGGGGAGATTTTCACAGATATGAAAGGCATGAAAGAAAAGCTTCAATCTGCATAACCCCATGATTTGATTTGGTTTGGTTTGATTTGGTTTGATTTGATTTTAACAATAAAGATAAAATATTGAAAAGTCTTTGGTGCTCTCTGAGCTTGATTAGCTTACCTTGTTTGGGTAATGAATCATCTGCAAGAAAACAATCAAGCTCAGAGAGCACCAAGGATCCCTCATTTCAACACTGAACTACAAACATTCTCCTGTATTAGATAAAATATTACATGGTTTTGATGGTTAAGTATAACCCCTCTTAATCACCAAGATAGATTCTAAAGAATTTAGGGCACTTCTACATAGCATCATTTCTATTCTCTTATCTTTCCAAAGGATTTTGAAATTGTCTTCACATCTGATTTTTGGAACCCCCAAATCATGGGAAAAAACATCATGAATCAATCAGAACTCACTCAAATAAGAGAGTGTAGAAATATCATTTAATATTCTGTCTCCTGAGCTATGACAATCTTTGGGATAACAAAAATCTTTGTGTCATATTTCCACAGAGAAAAAGTAGGAATCAATTACTAATTCCCCCATTTGTGTTTTCAGTACATGCTGTTTGGCCATTTGCAAACATTTGGGACTATTAGCATGTAAAGAATGTAATCTAGTGATCAAAGATGACATTCTTTCTATCAAAACCTTGATGATGACTTGACACCATAGTTTTGCAGCCAAGTAAATTTTTTTGTTTATATAATATGTTTTTATTCTTAAATAAGGATAAGAAAGTTTATAACTATTTACAGACTCATTATATAAAATGGAGGAGAATTTATTAAGTTTTTTAAATTATTATTTTTTCCAACATCCAGCCAGGGTGGATATTTTAATAAGTTTAATGTTGAATGTTTGAGTAATTTCCTTCTCTCCTTTTTTTCCTTATATGTACACTTTTTTTTCTTTTTTGTTGTTGTTACTGTTGGATATATGTTTTTTTCTGTATGTATATTTTATTCCTATTGATAAAGCATAATAAATATATACATGAAAAAATAAATAAAAGGGTGGTTTCTGAACTGACTAATGCTTCTCTTTAACAAAGTATCTTATGAAATCTACTAAAGAATTCCAAATTTAGTAAGGAAGGAGGGTGAATGGGGAAATGATCTACTTCCAAGTAAGTCCTTGAGCACCAGCATTGCAAATCACAAAACAAAATCTTTGTTATTTTTGGTGCATCACACATACATTGAAATAAGTAGGCTTTGCTGCCCAAAGAAGAGAGCATCAGGGAACATGTGATCTTATTATGAGAGATTCTGTGCCTCAGCACAGTAAAAAAAGCCAAGCTGGAGAAAGCTGGGTAGGTATCATGGTCTGATCATATCACCCATAATCACAACAACCAGAAGACAGCATGAAGCGTATAGATCCATGCCACCACGTTCACTCTCTTGATTTTGGAAGAAACATGCCATATAAAAAGCTATGCAAATGGTGAAAAGGGGAAAAAGGAGAAAGAGCCAAGCTCCTTGGATGAAGGGGAGGAAGTGACGTACTGTGGTTCTAAGGCCTTCTCATCTCAGCATGTGGTTTTCTTTCCCTTGAAACCTATCTAACTCCATATCAAAGCAGATCATCATGTGCCTTGCCTAATTACCCACAATATTGCTTCCATGGCTCTGGAAAATTCTGAGTCTTAAAAGATAAACATCAATACTGTAGTGTAAATTCTTGCCTGTAGTTCATCTCTTTTTCTCTGTATTTCCCTGCCTTTTTTCTTTTCTGTTGTTTCTATTCTTTTCTCTTTTCCCCCTTAACTGTTTTTAATATTGACTTATGCTTAATTAATGTTTAATGAAGAAATATGACACTATATTTTTGATAACTGGACTGAATGGATGTAGGGGTTGACTGGGAGTGTGCCGGATGGAAACCAAAGTAGAGATTATCTATAGTAACTTTACTACAATGAGGAGTTCTGCTACAAAATAGGCTTTGGTTGTGCTTGAGGTCTTTGGACCTATTTTCTCAATAAGTATGTGAGCCTGCTTGGTTTAATGATTAAGATACCAGATTAGGAACCAGAAGTCTCTCCATTCTAAACCTGCTTTAGGTTTGAAAATCAGCTGTGTGACCTTGGACCAATCACTACCTCTCAGCCTAAGTCACCTCACAGATTGTGATTGTGGGAAAAATAGAAGGAGGTAGTGTGGATATGTTTACAGCCTTGAGTAAAAATAATAAAAATACAAATACAACTAATACAAATAAATAAATATTTGCATTTTTCTTTGATTTTCAATTTGCCTTGTATTCTGAGTTACATGAAGTTTTGAAATTTGAGTACATTAGCCAGATATGTCCATAATATGTACAGATGATAGAATTAATTATGAAGATTGCTACTAAACCTGATGTAGATAATAAAGAAGATAACATGAGAATTAGGGACCACAATAGAGTATGTGCCTCTTCAGTTTGAAGGAAAAAAGCCAAACTATCAGCAAAAATACAAGAAAGGCATCTTCAAGTATTCAACAAATAGTTCTTCATCCTGATTGTATTGAAGATATTCTGATGTTTGGAAAGGATGTACAGAAAAGGGAACATTAATACAATTACGGTGGTATTGTAATATAGTACAGACATTTTGGTCTTAATAGAGATAACAATAAGATTAAGCAAACATTGCAACTGGGACTCTTTAATGTGTTCATTAAAGAGAACATACATTTAAGAGGTAGGCTTTTATTAACAGCAGCAAGAATGGCAATACCACAACATTGGCAACACTGAAACTCAGGTACATCAAATTAGGATACTACTGTATTTGAAAAAGAAACATGATGAAGAGGAACCATTTTATGCAGACTTAATGATTTTAATTGCTTCAAGTATTTAAATAAAAGATAACTCAGTACCAAACACATATTAGAAATTTTGGATAAATTAAAAATGAAATGAAAAAAGATGCATAACTCCCAAAGCTATTTTATCAGAAATATATATATGTATATTTGTATAAGTATGTTTGAAAGAAAAGTATTAAGTCTCTCAAAGAATAAATACAATTGAACTGAAATGAATCAGAGGTTCCCTAGTTTTTGTTAACACATAGATGCAAGGTATTTGGAGATACGATTTTTTTCTTTCTAATGTTGAACACTGTGTCTAATTACAAGAGAGAGGGAGGGGAGAGAGAGAGTTTACTTTTAATATTGTGTTCTACCTACAAGTATTCTTGTCCTGGAACTAGCCAGATCCATTCTTCAAATATGTAAAGTTCTCTCCCTTTCATAGAGTTTGTTAAATAGCAAAATCAGCAATATATTTTAGGAGGTGTCTGTAGTCTTGTTGGCTGCTTGACAGCCGAATCACAAGGATTTCCCTCTGGTAAGAAACACAGAGCTCTTTCTGTTTTAAGAGTGGAATGTAGTAGCAAATCACTGTACAGTGCTCCATAAGAATACCAGCTCCCCTTATAAACTTTTTATAGCTGGAGAAAATAAACATGTGGTTTCAGAACTCCACATAGCCAATGGTTGTTAGAGTTAACTTTTGCAGAAGAAGAAAATATTAGAAAGGAAGGCTACCAGATGGATGAGGCAGCCAAACACCTATATTTGGAAATGCCCAGGAGCTGTCTGAAGTATTTCTAATGAATTTGCTTAATATCTTCATGACCATGCTCTGTTTGTTCTTTTAATAAAGGAACATAATGGTCTTAACGATTTTGATCAAATTGTCTAACATTATCTTTATTCATTAATCCAACTTTCTGATAAACCAATGATCTACCGATTAAACTATTTTATTGACTCAGTCTACAAACTGGTTAGAAATGTTTTGATGAAGAAAGGAAAATGCTATTAAACAAATTATAGTAGCCCAAAGCATACATTCTGGCAAAGAGACGTTTCCTGAGGATGGGCTCCAGCACAAGTCCAAAAGCTTGGAAGACAGAACCTCTGCTCCTGGTGGCCAACCCATATTAGATCTTGCAAGATTATCTTGGGACACATATATTTGCATTTATTTGTATAGTAGTTACATCATTTGGGGTAAAATAGAACAATTTTGGTGAATTGCATACAAAGAATCAAGTGATGAACTCTAATCAATGCATAAAGTTTTCTCTTAAGCTGCAACATGCTCCTCTGCTTTCCCCAGCTGAACTGTGTTCAGATTAGCAAACGTGAGTCATGGACAAAACTACTGGATCCAATTATGAGAACTTTATTGTTCTACCCAGCTATTATGGCAACAAAATAAAAGCAAAGAAAAACCATTTCATAACTGGTCCAACATATACAGACAGATAATTCAAAAATACAGATTCTAAATAATGACTAACTAAATTTTCATATTGGCATGGAAAACTTGCTAATGGGTTCAGCATTTTTTCTCCTGATTTTCTTACCTGCCAAGAAAAGAAAGCTATGTTACTTTAGGAAAGAAGACTGAGGTGTTATCCTTTAAAAGAAGATTGGTTATTACAAGTAACTTTCCAGCTGGGCTGGGAAAAAAAACCAAACAATTTTTTATTGCACACAACTATACCCAAAGAGAGATTATCAGAAACTGCTTAATTGTTTAATGCAGATTTTATTTTTGTTGGATATTTTGGTGTTTGAGCTTTCTTCTCTTCCTGCAGATCCTTCATTCCGAGGCTGGGTAACATCATCAATACTTGGAGGAGTGGAGTTTGCTGGTTACTTATATGAGGTAGCTAAACTGATTAGCTTTGATTGGGGTATCATTTGTGCAAGATGCTGATGGATTTTAGGGAGGCATTGTTTTTCTTTCTCCTTTTCCAAGTAATTTTAAATCTTAACCAAATATATATCTGAGTTTGATATCCTAAGATTTGCTGGGTAAGGACAATAAGTTTCCAAATAAACCCTCTACACAGGAAAAGTCTAACCTATCCTTCATTTTGAAGTATCTGCTTTTATGTTATTAATAAAATATTGTAAGGATAACAAATACATAAAACAGATACATTAAACATATCATTCAAACATTAAGATACATAAAAGCATACAGTACTGAATTCCAGACATTATTTCGCCTCTATTTTAGGAGGGTTTGCTGAAACAGCTAATTTACTACTCTAAACATCAGCCTTTATATAGTCAAATGGAATTTCTTATCAGCTTATATATCTTTAATTATCAACCTACCTGTCTTTAATTATTAGCCTATTAAATCAAAAAGTCATCGAAGTTTTTTTCCCTTTGCTCAAGGGGATTTTCCTCTCTTTTGAGCCAAACAAATGAAATTTATGGCAAAAAGTGATGACCTTTTGCCCCTATTATTCTGTATGGCCCTCTCAGCAAGAAAGAATTATTTTAGCTCTTAGTTGCTCTTAACTCTTACAAACATTTCTTCCCTGTCTTCCTACTTATTTTTGTCTCCAGCCTCAAAATTTGTACATTTTTGTATCTTTATCCTAAGGTGGTTAAAATTACAAAGGCAGATCTATCACCTTTTTGTTCTTATAACTTCAAATCGGTCAATGATGTCTCTCCTGGCCAACAAACCTCCTTAAAACCAGAAGTCTTGGAAGATGGGGATTTCTTTCTTGTCCCTTTGTTTCAGGTCTATCTCAGTATCATGACTGGTGATCAGCTTTGTTAGCTGAGCTGAGGGCCTAAATAAGTGAAATTGAGGCCACTTGAATTTCCAATGTCAATTCTGGATCTGCAAGTATCCAGAGACTATATATCTGCTTTTTTGGAAGGAGAGGGAGAGTAGAAAGCTTTCCTGAACAGGATAAACTCTGTTTAGATGAACATGTACATATTAGCATCTGTGAACAGCTATGGGGAACCTCACTGAGCATAGCAATAATCCCTCAGTACCACTTGCTCATCCAAGGTGGAGAAAAAATCATTATCCTCCTATTTAAGTTACATAGCCGAAAGAAGCCCATGACTCTGAAAATCATTGAAACATCCAAGAAAGCCAACTGACTTGCACATGATATCTCACCGGGCAATCAGGACTGGTATCTTCTAAGGCAATCATATATAGCAAAAACCCAGACTACAAATAGGTGGCAGCAAAGAGATTTAGGATATTTGTAACCATTGCCACCTATGATATAGCTCTATATGATTGTCCAGCTTTCCCAAAGTAGAAGAAGCAAAATATAATGCAGGTAATATTGTATTACAGTAGAACTCTGGATGAAAAGCTATTGTGCAAGAACAATTAATGCATCACAAAGGGCATCATGGAATGACTTCAGTGAAGGCACTTTGGGCATAAAAGTCTTTAGTGAAGGAAGATAATACATATAGAATATTCTTCAAGCCAACAAATTCAACATCTTTATTAGAATGATGAGGTTGACCAGGTTGTAATGCACAAGTAAAATACCATTACTAGGCAATAAAATAAGTATTTATAAATATCCTTGGGCTAATGTGTTATCAAATTGATAGTATAAAATCTTTAACCAACTTAATAGCCAAGTTGTTAATATAATATTAAAAAATTACTCCTTTCTTCCAAACAGCCAAATGCTTCAGTTATTTGGGAGCTATATCTTGTGACCCATTTGTGTTCTAGATTAAGCGACAGGTGTTTTTTTTTTACTATCTTTTTCTCTTCATATAATCAAAAAGCTGCAGATGTCATTTTTTGAAAATACACATACACACATATACACAAACATGTACATAAACACATATTAATGTATAATGTGACATATTGGTGATGAGGTTAGATAGTGCTTTAGATGTGATACTAAAAGCATGGAGACAAAGAATTCTGCATTCTCCGCCACAGATGTTCACTGAGCAACTTTGGGCTAGTCACTCCCTTTCAGTCAAGTCTTCTCTCAGGGTTGTGATGGGAAAAATAGGAGGAAAAAGCACCTTGACCTTCTTCACAAAAGATAAAATAGAAAACAAGTAAAGAAATGGCTAAATAATGTAAAGCAACCATATGTGTATATGTAACTATTGAAAATCATAAATCAGTTTTAGTTGAAGAATCCAAAGAACAAATTAAGTCCCTTTTTATGACTCAGAGAGATTATACTATACTAATTTACAAGTTACCTGGATGAAAAGAGAAAAAAACCCAGGAAGAATTATAGCTACCAGATCTGGTTTGCAGAAATCCAGATAACCACTAGATGGTAGCAAAGGCTTACAGAAACAAGCAATTTGCTATCATCTAGTGCTCATCCAGATTTTTCTACTTCAGGTTATAAAAAAGAGTACAGGGCAGATAAACAATAATATAGAAACTGTATGAGAGACAGAGAGAGATGTTTGCAAGATTCTCAGAGTACCAAGTGAAAAATAACATGCTGATCCTAAGAAATCTGAAACCTTGTTGATTAAATCCACTCTCCAGGGAAGAATGCTCAGCCAAAGGAAGTATCAGCTCCAGCCTGTGGAAGAAACACCTCAGATAAACTCCTATTGAGATATTAAACTATCCACAACTAAGCACCAAGGCCTCAATAAAATTCCCATCCATCCATCCATCCATCCATCCACCATTCAATTATGCTTTACTGCTCCTGCTTGAAATGTGAAATATGTTATATTGCTCAAAAGTAGATATGCATGCTGGTTTTGAATGCTTAAATCTTTGCACTCTTTGGAATTGCTATCCATGTTCAAATGTCTCAGCCATTGTCCTTCCTTCTTTTATAATAGTTTCTGGTTTGTGATATTTATGTGTGAACATGTGTGCAAAATCTGATTTTTTTGCACAGATGAGCTGTAGTAACCAATGGTTCACTGCAGATATAGGAGATACCTCTCCTTACTCTCTCTTCGAGAGCATTCATATTCTTACATTATTTTTTGGAAAATTATTAGTATGAATTATCAATTCTTCAATTAATAAATATTAAATACTACAACATGCAGTGGTGCAAGAAAAATGGGCACTTCTCAGGTGTCACTGTTGCAATGTGAACTGCATTAGTTGCCAGTTGCTTCCAGGGCAATTCAAGGTAGTGGTTTTTAGCTATAAATTTCTTAATAGCAGAGTCTGGATACCTGAGGGATATTGTATCTCCAAATGTTTCTCCAAACTCTGTCATCTTACATGGGCGTGGAAATGTGCCTTTTCTGTTAAGGCTCCTGCCCTCTGGGGTAGCATCTCCTCAGAGATACATAAAAGAGTTCCAAACAGCTGTTTGGACCTGGATTTGGCCTGAGGGTTAATGGGTTTATGTGACCTTGGTCTGGTTTGATATTGTTATGATAGTTTCACTTTGGGCTGCCCACGATGTTGTCTTTTTAAAGCTGAAACAGGTAGCTATAATCAAACAAATCCTAAATCCTAAATATTTGTGGTGCTTTTCTCAGGGAACTCTACATCTTGGCAAAAGAGAAGAAGTTAAAGGAGTGTAAGTGGAAAACTAGACCTGGGGCTTTGGTGCCTTTTGCAGTGATTGTGTGGTTTTGCCATCATACTCAATCAATCAATCAATAAGAATAGGGCTGCAAAGGACCTTGGAGATCTTCAGGTCTATTGTGTCCGAACCATGGCAACTTGAGATGTCAATCATCACCAGTGGGTGCCAGGATTGGCTAGAACGTGCAGGCATCGTCAGCAAGAGTTGGTTTCCAGTTTGGCAGCTACACTATAAATAGCTGTCAAACCAGAGTTCTCCGTTCTGTTCTGACTAATGAGTTGTTGTTAACTAATAAAGTTGCTGTTCCTGAATAGATCGCCTCAGCTGATCTTACTTAAGCTGAGTGTATAATACAAGGCGACACATACTGTTATTCAGTCAATATATGGCTGCGCTTCGTCAGGAGGCAATTCATTGTGACTTCAAAGAATTAGACAAAGACCTTTTAGAACAATTTGTGTGCGGGGTTAGAGATATTAGATCACAGTGCCGGCTCTTGACTAAGCCAGAGTTGACACTACAAGCCACTGTTGATGAGGCTAGAGCCATGGCTGAAAAGTCCACCGTCCAGATTCAGACTAGAATTAATGGCGCTAGTCCTCATTTCATTTCTCCCTCAGTCATCCAACAAATTGGCCAGGAGAATGAGGATCAGACGACTATGAACAAATTGGCCATGTCAATTCGAAATTTTACCTCAAGACTGAGCCCGCCACAATGCAAGGCGATGGTTGCCTGAGTTTGCTCTGAAATCTAAGGTAGAGGCCGAGCTCGACAAATTGGTAGCACAAGGAATCCTTGAACCCGTTGACCATTCTCAGTGGGAAACCCCTATCGTTACCCCTGAGAAGGCTGACGGGTCTATAAGAATTTGTGGGGACTATAAATAGACCATTAATAAAGCGCTGAATTCGTACCCATATCCTGTCCCGGTAGTGCAACACCTGTTGCACTCATTGGGACATGGGTGTCTTTTTGCCAAATTAGATATGGCTCAGGCTTACCAACAATTGCCTGTGGATCAGGCTTACCAACAATTGCCCAGACTATTGTTACTCACAAGGGCGCTTTTCGATGTACATGGCTCCAATTTGGGGTTTCTGTAGCTCCTGGGTTATTTCAAAGTCTCATGGAGTGATTGCTCCACGGACTAGATGGCGTAATTCCGTACTTTGACGATGTGTTGATTGCTGCCACTAGCAGGGTAGACCTCATAGTCAAGGTACGGAATGTTCTATTGAGATTTAGGGCAGCAGGTCTTAAACTTAAAAGAAGCAAATGCCATCTTGGAGTTCCCTCCGTAGAATTTTTAGGATTCTTAATTGATGGTGCCATCCATCCCAGACCTAGCAAGGTTGAGGCTATCCATAAAGCTCCAACCCCACAGTCAAAATCTGAATTGACAGGCTTCACCCACAATACAATAGCATCTTTATGCCACCTGGGGCGTACCAGACAAGGGAATTCACAAGGGGTGGCATGGTTTTTGCACATAATTTCGGGGGGCAACCAAAGTGGCTACCAGCCACCATAATTGAAGTAACAGGACCCTGTTCTTACAGAGTCCTTCTGAACAACAGGTGGCAATGGCGGCGTCATGTTGATCATCTGCACTGCAGCGAGACCTCGAGGGAGCAGCTTACTGATGTGCTCCAATCCTAGCCAAGCTACAACACTTGTTCCCAGCATGCCTACAACCGCCGATCCGCTGCTGGCTAACTTACCTGTGGAACCACGACCATCTTCCAGGGTGGAGTCATCATAGCTACCTGTTGAACATCATGTTTGGGAAGGCCAAGATTTACCAGCTTCGCCTCCGCAGGCACCAACACAAGGACTGCATCGTTCTGAACGAATCCGAAGACGGACGGCCTACCTATCTGACTACGCCTGCGCAATCTTGGGGGAAAGAGGTGTTGTGTTCGAAGCATGGCAACCGCAAGGTGTCAAACATCACCAGCGGGTGCCAGGATTGGCTAGAACACGCAGGCATCATCAGCAAGAATTGGTGTCATTCTAATTGGTTGCTGGTTTGACAGCTACACTATAAATAGCTGTCAAACCGGAGTTCTCCATTCTGTTCTGACTAGTGAGTTGTTGTTAACTAATAAAGTTGCTGTTCCTGAATAGATCGCCTCAGCTGATCTTACTTAAGCTGAGTGTATAATAAGGTCAACCCCCCTGCTCAAGCAGGAGACTGGCTATCATTTCAGACAAGTGTCCAGCCTCTTAAAAACCTCCAGTGATGAAACATCCTCAACTTCTGACAGAAGCTTTTCTACTGGCTAATTGTCCTCACTGTTAGAAAGTGACACTGTTGTCCTCACTCTCCTGTCAACCTCAGAGGAAAGCAATCTAGCCTTATCTCAACTCATTAAAATTGTGAAGTAAAACCTACTGCATTCAGTAGTCCCAGAGAATTGAACATAATTCCGGAATCTTAATTTTGCACCCATCCATATAGGGCACCAATAATTCAATTTAAAATTATATATGTTGCCTTTGGAGGAATTAAACACATATAAACCTGAATATCTGCTGTGACTAGGCAGGTCAGTGAATAGTGTAAGATCTCAATAACATTATGGCAGGAGAAGTATAAAAAAAAAACCCTGTCTGCTGGATATTTCTCTAAAATGTGGATGCCTTCCCAGGCTTTTGTACACTTGTAACAGTTAAAGAGTCATTATTTATAATTAAGATTATGTGAGCATCAAACACTTATAAGAGAATGTTGATTCACAAAGCAGAATGTAGTTCCTTTTTTAGGTTCATGAAAATCTATAATCATGTTAGCTTTAAATAAATATTCAAAAGGATCAGCTGCTTCAATATATTGCTTTTCAGAAACAAAAAAGGAAGAAAAAATGAGGTATTTAAAAATGATTGAGTAGTGAGCCAAATTATTTTTTGGACTTAGAACCTGCAACTTGTCTGCAGATACATCACATGTTTAACTTATATTTTTCTGTGCCAGCATGAGGTCTTCTGGGTTTTAATTTGAGAATTCAAAAGAGGCTGAATGTAGACATCATACTTTAGAATTAAACCTGCCAATAAATGATTTACAGCAGTGACGTGCAGTCAGGTGAGGCAAGTGAGGCACAGCCTCACCACTCTCATCATGAAAAGAAAAATGTAAAAGGAAAAAGGCGAGAGCTGAGGTCAGGCTGAGCTAGTTACTGCCTCACCGTGGATGACTCTGCTTAACTGTTTAAAAAAGCCTCTTAAAAAGCACCCTTTACTATGAGGCAGGAGAACTGCATGCGTACTACAGCATGGCTCTTTGCCTGGCTTCCTGCCTCCTCCTGTGGTCTCCTCACTGGTGCTCTCCCTCCCCAAGTGTAGTTACTTCCTCTCCAGGCCCCCATTCATTTCTCTCTCTCACACACACAGCTGGATAAAACTATATAAAAATCTAGCCCAGCTTCACTGATTACAAGTTTGAAAAGGCAACGTGGCTCCGCCTGCAATCAAACTATACTTGGGGAGGGAGAGCACAAGCGAGCACTGAGGAGACCACAGGAGGAGGCAGGAAGCCAGGCAAAGAGCCATGCTGTAGTACACACACTTTCCCCCAGCCTCTTTCTTTTGGAAGGCTCGGATCGGCTCCCCTCCGGCTTCTCTGCCTCTCCTCTCACCCCAGCCTGCCAGCATGAGGTGAGTGGGTGGGCTTTATTGTGTTCCAGGCATTTCCCACCCAGACAGCAGGCTGCATTTGCAATGGTGGAGGTGTTTGGCAGCAGGGGAATGGGGGGGATGGCAGAGGAACTGCTTTCAAGCCACTGGAAAAGATATCCAATCCAACTTTTGTGTGTGTGTGGGTTTGTTTGAGAGTGAGAGAGAGAGAGAGAGAGGGAAGGGGGTAGGAGAGATAGTCCAATCCAACTTCTGGGTGTGTGTGTGCGTGTGTTTGAGAGAGGGGGAGGAAGGGAGAGAGGGAGGAAGGAGGGGAAGGGAGAAGAAAAAGAAAAAGAAAGAAGGAGCAAAGGAGCAAACAAATGCTGTCGCTTTAAATCGGAACTGAGCATGCCTGGCTGTGGAATTCTGGGAGTTGAAGTCCACAAGTCTAAAAATATTTGAAACCCAGCACTGTGTCAGTGCCTCACCAGTCATAAACCTCACCGCACGTCACTGATTTACAGTATGTTTTAAATGTTTTACATTTTCATTATTTTATACAGCTATCCACTTATGATAATTTAAAATACAATTGCAGTGGCAAAATTGGGAATGAAGGCAAAGAAGGCAGTACCTCAAGCCAGAATTTGTTTGTTTGTTTGTTTGTGTATGTGTGTGTGAGAGAGAGACGGGTGGGGTGGGGAGAGAAAACCTCTGAGATGCTAGAAGTCTACAGTAATTTCCTTGAGATCTTTTCTTAATATGAAGATTGCAATCCTATGTAATAGTCATGTGTTCTACATCTGAAGGCACCTGAGAATTTAGATATTAGCTCTGAATGTTAATATGCTCAGTCTAAAGCTGAGGGAGAGGGTGGGGTGTTTAGTATAAAAGCTTTGCAGCTCAGTGCAGAAGGGAGAGATCTTATTAAAATGTTATTGGTTTCCTTTTTGTTTCTATCCTATGATTTACCCTACTGTTCCATCTCTGATGGAACATTTATTTACTACTACTTATGCTGACAGAGCTCCTATGGTCCTTTGACCTGTGGAAACATGGTCAAAGATGAATGATATTGGGAAATGTAATTTTTTGTAATTATTGCATAGGTTCTTTACCCATACTGTTGGGTCTTACACACTGAAGATATACCATGCTGTCAAAGGATTCATAACATTAAAATCTGAAGGAGCAAGCAATTGCTTGCAAATCATTAACAATTTGGTAAGTTTAAGGTGAATGTCACTTCTATTTAATTTTGCATGACCTTAATTGGTATTGTTCATTAATTGGTATTGACCAGTTCAGTGCATATGTATTTAGTCTTTTTTATTTATTGATCATGCTTATAAAGCCCCCCCCCCTTACAAGGCAGGGTTTTGGGCTGCAAACAATAGAATAATTGAGATTATTATGCAAGACATTATTTTAAGTGAAGATAGTCTTGCATGGAGATTCAAACATTGGAGATACTCACTCCTAGGGAGAATTTATTCAGTCATTGAGGATACCTCCTTCAATGTGACAAGTAGGCACAGGAAAACAAAAAAAACCCTCTCAAGAATACAATTTTTGAGAATGATATAAAACAATGGTATAAAACTCTGAGCTATGTTGCCCAGAGTTCATTGGAGTGGGTACCTATAACAAATTTTAATAAGCAAATAAATAAATATGGTGAACACAAGACTTTGTGTTCTGACAAGTTGAAAAAGCATACCATCTGATGTCATAAAAACTAAGTATTGTACAGACAAGTGGAAAATTTTTGCCTTCTACTTTTAATTTTTTTTACACATGTAGTTAAAATGATCTCCCCCGCTCTTTCTCTCCTTTTTCTCTCTCCCTCCCTCCCTTCCTTTCTCTTCTCTTCACCCCATTATGCTTGTATAGGAACCCCATGTTTTTCTTCTGTTCAGTCACGTCCAATTGCCTCATTCCTAGGGCTGAAAGTTGTTGGGAGTACACTCCTAGTGTTGGGTAGGCAACATATATCTATATACAATAACAAATGGTCGTTGTTGCTTTAAATGGGTGAATGTACTTATCAGCTGTAATTAACTCTACAATAAGAGGGAGTCAGGAGAGCTCACTCTCTCTCTCTGCTTGTCCTATGCTTGATAACTACTTGCTCGCTTGATGACTGGAACGTGAACTGCGACTGTAAGCAATTGTTTGTTCTTTGAATTGTGTTTGGATATATATCTACTATCACTGCTTGTGAAGCAATTATTAGTAGTAAAGCTACTTGTTTTTTACTAGCACTGTCTGAAACTCTATTCATGTGTTTTTTCTACTAACAACGTTCTTTCTCTCTAGCTGTACATTCCGATGCACTATTTTCTGTCTCCCAACGGAGATACCCCTAACAAAAGTGACTGGCTCAAGATCACCTAGCAGCTTTGTGCCTAAGGCAAAACTGGAACTCACATTCTCTGAGTTTCTAATCCTAATCCTTAACCACTACACCAAAGTACCTCTCATATATGACCCCTATAGATATATTCAGAATATTGAACTGGAAACCACAACATTTGGGAACACTCTTTTACAAAGCTTGGTATTATCTACAAATTTGAGGAGTTTCTCTTCTCTTTCCTCATCTAGATAACTTATAAAGATGTTGAAGAGTATTAGACATAATATGGAATTATCAATACACACACACACACACACACACACACACACACACACACACACAGCCAAACAAGATAGGTCAAACTAAGAAACTAATATCATTTATGTCAGAACTACCTTTATTGTAACAGCTATCATAACAAAATCTTGCAAGTCTAAATGTGCTTTCCCCTTCCTCACTTTATCTTCATATGAAGTAGACAGGAGTCTGTATAAGACATTTTTTTCCAAGTTATTTTCTTGGCCTGGACTCAAGCCCCTGTTATCTAACCATGGCCTTGGTAGCTGCCCATCTTCTTGTTCTTCAAAGCTGTTCCCTATACCATCTACACACATGCACATACAAACACACATACACCAGTGGGGTTCTAATTGCACATTATATTCATGTGTGGGAACAGAGCTTTCTTAAGGACCTTCTGGAACCCCTGGAGAATGGACACTATCCAGAATTTGGAGCCAGAGAGCAGGAGCTGTGACAAGGAAGGCATGTTTCCGTGGTCCCAGAAGATTGCAGTGTTTAAATGAAGAGACCCAGAGCATCATGTAATAGCAGGTTATTATTATTTTACAAATTATTATTATTTGTAAAATTGGAATATCACCAATTGTCCACCTCATCTCACTTTCCCACATCTCCCCAAATCAATAGGTTCAAATGCCCACTTAGACATGTTTGCTGCATAAATATTGCCAGACATTTGAGCTCCTTGGAGGAAAGGGTGAGTTATACATGTAATAAATAACACAGAACTGGTAACTGCTTTGAATAGTTAATCACTCCAATAATACAATGATTTCAAGTCTGTAAAGAGTTTTGTAATGATGGTAAAATGAGCTACCTCTCCTGTCAAGGTCAATAAAAAATGTTCTACTCTTAGGATAACTCTCACCTGGTGAGCGCTTAAAATTCCTTTTGGACTATGAAAGCAAATCTTTCAGCATCCATCAAAAATGTATTTTTGATTTATACTATTTAATGAAGGGGTTAGATAGACTAATTCAGAGTGTCTTTGTGCTCTGATATGGGTGGACATTTAAACAGACCTGTTCCACTCCCCTTCCCTGGTGTGTGTTTTCTGCATGCTACTAAAACATATGGGCCTCATTCATGGTGGAAACTAAAACCTTTGTTAAATTTCTGGTTCAAAATTATGGCTTTGCATAATGAAATCTTTGTCAATGAGAATTTGAAATAGCATTGCAAGCTGTGACTTAGGAAGAATGATGATGGAAACCAGTTAATCATTCCACTTCCCAAAATCTGAGCGAGAGAGAACAAACTTGAATCCAACAAAAAATACCTATTCAGCAAATGAGTTATGACATTTAGCAAATGCACAACTGTGTGCATTAAAAAGCAAGCAAGCAATTAAAAGATAACCTGATATGTTTGTTATACAGTGGATTGGCTATTTACTTTCTCCATGAAGATTTTCACTGCAGCGGCAGCAAATTATTATTATTTTAGAGAGTCCAAACTCTCTCTCACACTCTTCCACTTTTTAAAGAAAATAGACCAAGCTTTGGTAACATTTCTGTTTGTTTGTAGGAAAATTTGGAATTGGGAAAGCCAACTGTTGTCAGTTATTGACATATTTCATTGAATTTTATTGAATGTCCAGGTTTGGATATAATATTTAGTCTCATGCCCTTCTATTCTTCTTGGGGCATTGCTCCTTTGAGGCTGGAAGCTTTCCTTCCATTATCAAGTAATATTGGTTTGTTATTTGGCTTGCTTGGATAAACTGTAGCTAGGTAACAAGATATCCTAACTGAGATAAAAATCACTAAACGTGTTTAGTTGAAAACAGCTCCATCATAGGAGTGAGAACAAGGTGAGATTGTTGAATTAACCAAACTCATTTTATGGTTCACCTCATAAGAAACTTAACATCTAAAATGTTATGGAGGTGAATAAGAAGCACAAGCAAACAGCTCTAATCCTTTCTTTAATGGGTATTTGGAAGCTAAATCCATTATTTATATTCTAGAGTCTAGACTATCCACACCCCCAGGAAATATATATATCAGACCTGCAAGCCATCTTTTCTTTTGGACTTCAGGCCTGCCACACTTTCTATTATTCATTTTCTATTGTTGGAAAATGGGAGGGGGGATTATTCGGAGTTGAGTGATATGTAGTCATAATAACATTCTTTCTAGAAAGCCAAGGTCCTCCGTTGTCTCTGTACCTGGCTGGAACTGTATAGGTGGAAACTGCCAACATTGCAGTGGAAGATTGGACCATGTGATGGACTTGTGGGAGTGGGGGCAGGTAGTAAAAAAATTAGAAACCCACCACTACTCTTCTTTATGTAGAAAGCCCCCCCTCCCCAGAATAAAATATTCTTTTTTTAATATAAAAATAGGCAGAATAGAATATTTCTCCTGAAGGAGAAGAGGAGAGACATCTTCCTAAAGGCAGAAAGCAGCCCCAGTCTTCCTGCTATAGGAAAAGAGCCTTAAGCAGAAACCTGAAGAGGCTTTAGGAATGGATATTTTGTGTCCATTCAGAAAGTTGGCCTACTCTATTCATAAGCAAAGAGCAGCCAGAAACTCCCAATAAGCAGCATAATAAGCAAGGAGCAGAAGCTGACAACATTAGCTCAGACAAACAAAACATCTAGGATTTGCATTTCCCCCTTTGACTTTAGAGCTAGCCATGATCTCTACATAACCCCATAGGAATCCGGCAACAGCTATTAAAATATTAAAAGACATATTCTTGCACAAGAACAGGCATCTCAATCACAAAGCCCCAAAGAATGTATAAAAGCTCACCTACTCTCAACCCCATTTTGTCAACAACCCCAGAAACATGGTGCTGTCACTAGTTTCTGGCTATCAAATAAACAGAGACCTCCTTTCCTGCAGCCTGGTTCCATTTTATTTCCAGCATGTTTCTACTGGTTTGGAACCAGACCATATTTTTCTTCTAACATTTATGGACTGGTGGCAACCAGCTCTGCCGAGAACTGGATCTCCTGAAGTTCGTAGTTGCTGCTGAATATTCTTTGTGTAAGACTGAAGGTTTTATGTTCCAAGCAACTTACAACTTACTAGTAAGCCACCAGCAGTTGATTTAAATCTCTTACCATGTTGTAATAGGTGTATGGGAAGGCCTCTCAAGCAAGCTGTCTTTTTACTGCACTTGATCTTCCACACCAAGATCATACCAAAGGCACTCCCATTCAGAGTGCCCCATAGCAATCCTGTATTGATACTTCTTCAGGAACATAACTGGCTGTATTCATTAATGTCCTACAAAAGTTTATCATCCCTGCAGGACTATCTGTAGAATGTACTTGCTTAAATTGCTGATACTTATCTTTCTTATTCTGTTTTTAAGACTGTTGATAGCTGGATGTGCTTTAGTATGTTCAGAAGTTGTGGGCCTCTCATCCCACGGCAGATGTATTTCCAGCAACCTTCCTAAACTGCCTTAAGTGAGCCAATATGGGAATTTAAAGATATTGTTCTTTTACTGGATTTTATTAGTGTTTGTGGAAGGAGCTTAACTGAAGATCATTATACATGGATTATTTCCTTTGTTATTTCACTTCTCCAAAATAGGAGTAACTGAAATTAAAATATAGATATGAACAATTATTGGAGTATTTTACTTAAAGTAGGGCAACTGACACAGCATTTAATGGAAGTTGACAGCTAAATACCCTGCCACAGCAGTAAAGTGTTGAACAATGCATATGAAAATAAACAGCCCAAATGAAAGCTATTTCTGCAGATGCCTTTGGCATGCTTTCTCAACCCTGAACAGGTTATTTGAGATGGTAATTGCTGCCAAAGATTTTTCTCTTCTTTTTTAATATACCTTATGAGATTTACCTCAAGGCAAAATAGAGTGCTTTTATGCTTATGCTTAACTTTAAAATAAGCAAAATCAATAGCAGAAAGAGCAAAGCTGTCTTATGCAGCTTAGCCTATAGTTATTTGTGTGTCTCCAAAATCTCAGTTTCACTTGACTGGCAGGGCTGGGAAGAGCAAAGAGGTTTGGTATTTCATAGATCATTTGGAAAGTGACATCCAAATCTATCTTGTTTCCAATTTTGTCTATCCCATTTAATATGTGGATCAGTCAAATATGGTCAATGTCACTGATATTTATTTAATATTCCATTTTGTTACATTTCCTCAAGTTATTTTCTTAGGGAAACTATAAGAAAAACACCCATTTATTTTATGAAATTTTCTGTAGTCTTGCACACAATTTTCCCTAATAAACATTGTTTTATTGCAACCACCAATAACTTAGTGCTTTTCCATATCAACTTTTCCCAAGATGTTTCATGAGCTGCTTTGTATAAAACTTTTAGATCAAGAATATTGCCTCATGGTGGACTTTTGAAATTTTATTCAATTTATGTGACACTGCTGGAGCGCAAGTAATTGACAATTTCTCATACATTTTGGCTGGGTTCTCTTTTTATATTAAAGTATATTGTTTCTCTTTTATTTATAAGCAGCCAAGTGTTATTAAGGAGTTGGGCAGCCTTGAAATTGGATATAATGATGATGATGAAGATGATGATGACTGCAAGCCTTTGCAAACAGTGAAAATATCCAATTGCACTGAATCAGATCTATTCCCAAAAAACATGCACAATATCAAACTGACTATAAAATTCAAATCGATGATAAAAATGCATCAAGTTCAATAAAGTGGTAATGAAAATTAGTAAAGAATGAAGCAGAACTTATTGAAGAGAAAATTCTTTAAAAATGCAACTCATCAAAGTGATGATGAGTCTTCATGTGAAATAATGGATTTGTTTGTATGGAGTTCTCCTGTTGAAAGCTTCCAGTGATGCAACTCCCACAACTTCTGAAGGCAAGCTGTTCCATTGGTTGATTTTTCTAACTGCCAGAAAATGTCTCCTTATTTCCAGGTTGAATCTCTCCTTGTTCAGTTTCCAGCCATTAGTCCTTGTCTGGCCTTGTTGTGGTTTGGAAAATAGCTTGACCCGCTCGTCTCTGTGGCAGCCCCTCAAATATTGGAACACTGCTATCATATCTCCCCTGGTCCTTTTCTTTACTAGACTAGCCATGCCCAGTTCCTGCAACTGTTCATCGTATGTTTTAGCCTCCAGTCCCTTAATCGTCTTGGTTCTCTGCACTTTTTCTAGAATCTTAACTAGTGTGGTGACCAAAAGTGGATGCAGTATCTAGGTGTGGTCTTACTAAGGCTTTATAGAGTGGTATTAGTACCTCACTTGATCTTGATTGTATCCCTTTATTAATGTAATTTAGGATTGCATTGGTCATAAATATGAGCTGGTTGCCAAGTGGTGTAATGTTTGTAAGTATAAATACAGGTCATAAGAGACCTTTTAAAGGCTGTGGTAACCTTGAATCATCATTAAACCATCATTAAACAAACAGTTGTAAGTCAGGGATTACCTGAACAGAGTAAGACTGTGCAGTCTTGCAAAATAATCCAGAAATGCTTCAGTTCTTGCATGTGACTATATCTGTCTTTATAAAAATTCTGCAGGATCCTTAGAAAAACTTAAGTGTCAAGTGCTAGGGAAATCAGGAGATTCAGGCAGCGTAAATGAGTATAAACATTTATTGCAAGCTTAAACTCTCTACAAGAATTGGAACTACTAATGGTCAAGGGAAATTTGCAGGAGTCAAGAATAGAAAGGAATTCAAGGTGGGCTGGACTTGTCTTGTGGTTGCACAATGACGCATGACTGATTATGTGTTTGACCATTCCCTCAGGCTCAGTCTGGTAATCTCCTACATTGTGTGCTTTAATGAATCAAATCAGTAAAACTGTGCCTTTAGTATTACTCTTAAAGCAAGGGCAGCTTTTCCTCACTGTCTCAAAAGCTCACTGTAAAACATGGCTGCTTTAATGAGTAACAGAGAAGTTCTAGGCCCACCTAAAGCCATTTTTTAATCAATTATTTTTGAACCCTCCACATCCTAACAGTTCATATGGCCTTGACAGCTGTGGAGCAGATTTTAAAAATTCAGCCCCTATCAAGAAAAAGTTTTCCACTTCTGTTCTTAGATATTTACTGTAAATAAATGTGTGATAAATTTTGAATATAAACAAGAATGGACTTTTGAATTTTTGTGAATCACCAGCAAAATATACTTCTGATCTGAATCTGAAATGATCTGCTTGTTTAAATTGGAGCTCTTAAAGGCAACTGGAAGATTGTATAAAGGGTAATAGAGGCAACAAAAGGATTCTTGGGAAAATAACAGGAAGCAATACTGGAAGAATTATAAGATAGCAGAGTACATGTGGGTTCTTATGTTGTTATTGGAAGTAGAACAGCCGCAATGCATTAACACTTCTACTTCAAAAGTATTCATCCCGGTTTTTTCTTTCCGTCTTTTTTTCTCCTTAACATATGGAAGAGACTGATCATTTATTTTCTTTGGCAGATTTTGGGGTATTTCAGTATAACTTCAGTGTTATTCTTTATACACAACACCCTGCCTTTAGCAACTGTCACAATTTGGCATGCATGTGGTTTAAGCAATAAACTATGTCTTCAGTTAATCAAGGGAATGTACCACTTCTCAATTAAAGGGCTGAGCAACAGGAAGAGTACATAGTACATTCCAAGATCCTCAATAATTGTTTGGGGAGGAAAATCACCTGAGTTTTACTTGAGGCATCCCTTGGAATTCAAGACTGTTGTCGTTGCTATTCAGGAAGTTATTACAGGCATTATTTTGTTCCAAACCATCTAGTCTAGGTCTTTAGCCAAAAAGGATAGCTTCGAAATCTATAAACATCTTGATATATTTAATCAACCAAAGGAAAATGAATTGTGGAATTTGTGATTTCAACACATTTTTATTTCAGAATTGCATGTAGGTCTCTGAATATTGCTGACTTCATGATTTGGGGGAGGAACAAGACTTAGCAGAGGAAATAAGTTATTTATTTCCAATATTTTACTTTTATTAGGATGACTTTTGTTGAGAACGGAGAAGTTTTGAATGGAAGCAAAATAGTTTATTAACTACCTATTCATGCTAAATTTTTGTGTTGTAGATATTTTTTTACTTCATGGTAATTAAAATCTTCATTTGTATGCTGATCAATTAATAATATGAATTAATGAGTTTTAATCTGCCCAGTAATAAATGTCCTTTGTGCAAATATATAAGAAGAAAATCCAAATCCAAATAATGCAATAAACTCTTTTAATGTAGCCTTCATGTAGTAGAAACTCTTAGCAATAAGGAGAGCTCCCGTTTTCTTGGTTTTCACAAAGTGATAAAAAGTTTAATGTTCTGATGGGTTTTGTGTGCAGACAGTGGACTCAGGCTCCTTTTGCAATTATTCTGTATATATGAACTAGATTTTCTTTTTTTACTTCAGTGAGGCACCACAGTCATTTCTGACTTTCATATTTCTGGTTTGAAACTAGCCTTTATATTTCAGAAAATGACTTTAGAAAGACTGTGGTCCATAGTATAAATTGGCACTGTCATTTCATCAAGGTTCATTTTACATCAAGTTCATCTACCTCTTTTCAAACCTTACTGAACTATTTTGCTTGCAATATTCCCTTTCCTCTAAACTTGGCAAACGGTTGGCATTAGCATATAGCCACCATTAATGGACAAGGTAGACAAAGCAAAGACAAGCCTCTTTGAACCATTTTTTAAAGATGACATTCCACTTACTGTTTGAGGAAGGATAAAACTTTTTAAAGGAACATTTAATTACCTATATTAAAGAGGGATGCAATTAATTGTTTGCCTGGATGGAGGACCCAAGGGCAGGAGTCTTCCTATCTGTCGTAACTTTAGAGGAGTTTTCCCTTCAGTCTTGTGGCATCTGTTTAATCTCCATAGAGACCTCCATCTATTCGGCTTATAGGTCATGTTACGAGCCTTGCACTTGTAACTGATCTCAGCACTGGCTTCTCCAGTGTAAGTGCTGTTGATAAATTACTGCATATGGTAGAGAGCGTTAAGTTGCAGTGTCATTGCTTTTCATCTAGAGAGGCTTCTTGGGAACTTTCCATGACAGCTAAAGAGCTTTGGGCACAATACAACAGACATAACTCATAACAACCAATAAAGCCAGAGAACAAAATGGACCATAATATTTTTTTAAAAAAATCAAGATCAAATACACTTGTAGGTTAAATGTGTCTACAATTATGCTCTTAGTGAAATTAATCTTGCTATAAAGATGCCAGAAAAAATAATGGCTGATTGATATCAAGGTTTCAAGGAAGAACCTGAAGCCTTAGTGTCTCCCCTGTCATTACAGGGAAATCTTTAAATTACCCACAGCAGCATCTTGAGGGCTGAAGACTACATTTTATCTTCATGTTTGAATGCTAGAGGAGAGGGGGATTCTCTTGAGCTTGACCCATATCTGAAAGCACATTCCCTTTTCCTCAAACACATTTAAAAATCAGACCTGCAGATGTCCAAGGCCAAATTCTGGTAAAATATAATCACATGGAAGAATAGATGTCTAACCTTTCAAGGCAATGGGAAACTCTTGGAATCCTTTTCTTAATAATCCACAAGATCACATCATCATCTGTGTCACTGTTCATCCCGACTTACCCATGTTTCACCCCAAACCTATTTTCCAGTAGGTCCTGCTTCTGGAAAGCTCAGCAGCCCTCGATCACCAAATAAGCCAAAGCACTAGACCCTCTGACTTTGGACTGAGAGAACCATCAGGTGACTGCAGGAAACAATTTGTTTGTTTGCTTGCTTATATCAATTTATATGGATGCCCATCTCACAAATGTGACTTTATGTGGTTGCAACAGTAGTAAGCCAGGATTGAAATGGACCATGGAGTGCAAACAGTAATAAAGATGTATGTATGTATGTATGTATGTATGTATGTGTGTATGTATTCATTCAAACCTATATGACTCTCCAGTCTTGACAACTGAAGGACACCCATTCTCAGAAGATTAATAAGGTAAAAAAGATACCTATAATACATAATCAAAATGCCTGTCCAGCAATCTCAGCCATGCTGAAATTGCAGAGGAAACTTCCCTGTATGACTTGCACACAGACAATGGCTGTGCATAGGCAAGAGCCTGCATGTGTCCTCTTTTTGTTAAAGGACGAAATTAAATTTGGCTTTATCAAAGACCAGTTATAACTTCAAGAAATTCTGCTCAGGGCTCTAAAGAACCTGTGTGTGATATATATTATATATATATATTGATTTCTTTCTCTCACCCAATATATATTTGAATCCTAGTCTAGGATTCACAATCATATATAATTTTCATAGTTTTGGAAGCCACCAAATCTTCCTCCTAGAAGAATCATTCTGGTCTAGTGGTTAAGACATCAGGTTAAAACCAGGAAATTATGAGTTCTAGTTCCATCTTAGAAATGGGCCAGTCACTCTTTCTAAGCCCAATCTACCTTATAGAGTTGTTGTTGTGAGGAAAATAGGAGGAAGAAGGAGTATTAGGTTCTGTATGTTTGATGCCTTATTTATAACAATAATAAAGGCAGGGTAAAAAATATAATATAATAATAAATAATAAAATAAAATAATAAATAAATAATAAATAATAAAACATAAACAAGAGAAAATATTGAACCACATCTTTGTCATCAGAAAATTCTGTTGTGCAGGGGTGGGACCCTACCGGTTTAACAACTGGTTCTCCGAGCGTGTGCTTTACATAAGTTTGCAGTTCAGAGAATACTTACCTTCTGGATTGCTGCTTGGGAAGGAAAACAGCTGAGGCATGGCAATCCACTCTGCCACGCGACTCAACTGAGAAGATAAAGGTAAGTAAAGCATAGGGGTGGGCGGGCAGGCCCACTTACTTGTGGGAGTGAACTGGGTTGCTCCAAACTGATCTTCGGAGCCACAGGTTCACCTGAACTGGTCTGAACTGATAGACTTCCACCCCTGCTGTTTTGGCCCTCAAAATGTAGAAAATGTTTAAAAAATTAAATTTATTTCACTAGTCAAAAAATGTTGCCTATTTTATATGCATTGGCAAAGTGGTTAGAGTACAGTACTGCAGACTATTTCTGCTGCCTGCTGGCTGCCTGCAATTTGGTAGTTCAAATTTCACCAGGCTCAAGATTGACTCAGCCTTCCATCCTTCCGAGGTGGGTAAAATGAGGAGCCAGATTGTTGGGGGCAAGAGGCTGACTCTGTAAACCACTTAGAGAGAGCTGTAAAGCACTGTAAAGAAGTATATAAATCTAAGTGCTATTGCTATTGCTATATATGTACACAGCATTAAAATATTATCTATGCAGAGATGTAGCTTAGAAGCTATCTACCTCCCATCAATAAACATGGTATTTTGAATACTGATAAGGGATGCCTTAAGAATCCCTCTTAAAAGACATCAGCACAGATTAATATAAATATGTGCACAAAGGAGAGTAGAGACATACAAGCAATGACGAAGTGACCAGGGAATTTATAGTAGAGTGTATCTATGCAGATTTAGGCCTTGGGAATCTTTCCAATTAGTGTCAGAACGAAAGATACAAAGTTGCAAAAATATTTTGATGAGTACAACTGCATGTGGACACTCTAAACCAGGGGTGTCCAAATTTTTTGCAAGGAGGGTTTGATTTGGTGAGGTGAAAATATGTGGGGCCGACCATTCAGCCTGACATTCTTTGAACCATTAATATTAAATGCAAATGAACTATTTTATGAAAGACTAAACAAATAACTCTGGTGGGGAGAAGAGACTGTGGGCTGCTCAGTATTTGAAAGAGGTCTGCAATTGGCCCCCGGGCCGGACTTTGGACATGAGTGCTCTAAACATTAGAAATGAAAACACAACACAGACTCTATGTTTGAATTAGAATGTAATTTTGTCTTCAATTTCAGTCAAACCCATCTTTTCAATTTAGTCTTCTGCTATTTAATTTCTTTGGCGATATCTTCAATTAATGTCTAATGTTTGTGTTCTAGCTTCTAACCAATTGCTGCTTTTCAACCCAACTGTTGTTCAATCTAAAACTTCCTCTCCCATATGCTTTAAAGCTGACAATAAAGCCGTTTTAAAAAATATAAGATATCCTCTTACAAACGTCTAACTCAATTACCAAACTAAGAATCTGAGAGTAAGTCCCTCACTGTATTAATGGTATTGTTAGGCCCAGGCAAACAGAGAATGTTATTACCCAGAAGAGTGAGAAAGATGTGAAAAAGATGCATATGCCCCAATGTGCTCCAAACTAAATTTCTAAGATACATACTTGCACCACCCAGTGTGGTTGCCGATGCCTTTCCCAGGCTAGAAAAGGGGATGGCTAAAATTGAGGTTATGGCATGGAACTTGATATTAAACTACTTGCTAAAGGTCTATTTCTTTTCCAGAGACTACTCCCATTAATAATGATTGGTGATTGCCCCTTAAGGTGGAACATCATAGAAAAAAAAAACCTACTAACAACTTATGGGATATCATCAGAGCTTCTACAAACCTTGGGCCCTGAGCACACCAAACACACTTTTCTCCAAAGATTTAAAAACAGTGTGTGTGTGTGTGTGTGTGTTTGTTTGTTTGTTTGTTTATTTATTTATTTATTTATTGAAGAAATTGGGAGGCTTTTACATCAAGTATCACAATTAGCTGTAGTATTCTATTTTTACTTTTTAGTTGTTGTTTTTTAGTTGTTTTCAGTTGTACCTTCCATCTTTGGCATTTGGCTGTAATAAAGATCCTACTATCCATCAATCCATCGATCCATCGATTCATCGATCAATCCATTGATCCATCCATCCATCCATCCATCCATCCATCCATCCATCCATCCATCCATCCATGATTATAATTATCCATTTCATTCACTCATGTTGTGCCCACATACGTAATTTCTCCTGAACATTCCTTGCATAGATATTACTTAAGAATAGAGTTATGTCAGCAGTAAACCTTGACACACCACAATTTGATTTTTGCATTTCTTTGTGGAAAGTTATCAGGGAGGAAATCCTTTCCTCCCTCCCTCCCTCCCTCCCTCCCTTCTTCAACCTCATATTGAATTATATAATTGTGGAATACACATGTTCTGAATTCCACATTGTCTTGTGGATCCATGAAGTAAAACTATATAAATTTGGTTTGCTGGCTGGGGTCTTTAACGTCCAATGGATTTAACCTTGAATAACGACAGAGGAAAGGACTCATTGGAAGGATTTTGTTGGCATCTAAGAATGTCATTTGGAAGAGGCAGTTATATTGTCTGTATTTAATTTGTAATACTTTGATATTTTAATTTTGTCCTCTAATTTTATCTTTATTTTATTTTCACTTTTATACCACTTTTTATGTTTTTATTGTAAATATCCCAGAGTGGCCTAGGTAAGACGGCCATTCAACTCCAAATGTATTTGCTTTTTAAGAGTATTGGCCACCCATCTTACCACAGGGTAATTTTGAAATAAATATCTGCATTTATGAAGAGATTTATATATTTGTCTATCCAAGCAAAGTCCTACCATACTCATCAGTTTAACTTGTGTCTGTATATCCTTGAACACGCCTTACCATTTTAAATTGTTTTATTTTTTCTTTTTGTCTTACTATTTATATATATAGTGTGTATGTGTGTGTGTGTGTGTGTATGTACATATGTGTGTGTGTATTGTTATACCAGAAAAATATGAAAAAAAATGTGAAAAGCAATGGATTATTGTCTTTCTCTATTTCCATCTGAAATAATTACATATGATAAGGAATATTTTCCAAAAAATATTTACATTGTTCTGAAGGCTATTTATTATATATGTGACTGTACGTTCTAGACTGCAAAAGTGAGGTGATCACTAAATAAATATAGGTATGCTGTAAATTTTGACAGTTGGTGAAGGTTAGACTGGTTAGAAGCTTTGCAAATAAATCAATGCAGAGGAGCAAAGATTTATAAAAGCCCTCTATCTCTGTGCTGCATAAAGTAGATTTTTGCAGCATAGATTTGGTAGCAGTAACAAAGTAAGTGTACTTTGCACTTAAAAGACTTTCTGGAGAAAGAAGGTCAAACCCAAGCAAATAATAAAATACTTCTGTTCTAATGTCCTGGCTAGAGTTCTACAGAGAAAGTCTCTGTGCTAAAAATAAAGATGACATCATTCCCCATTATACAATGTTCACAACACTGTTGGGAACAGTGAAGACATGGGGGATCTGGCTAACAAAAGTTGGCAGTAGGATTGTGAAACCCTAGCTGTTTGGGGGGTATGCATTGGGTTGTTTCTCCCTCCCCTTCTCTGCCGGCCTTTCATTTTCCTTGTCTGGCTTCCCACCTGCAGTGTGTTGCTGACTTAATAAGGGCTGAAGGGGATTATCAAATTGTAAACTACCCTGCATCCTACTGGGGCCTAGTGAATGAGAAGGTTTATTTGACTCAGGCCTAGCTGAATGCTGCTTCAGGAGATCATAGATTGTAGAAGGCTCTGGGAAGTTTTTTGTACATGGTTGGAATTTGTGAGGACATAAGCTCTCTGTTGGTTTTGTAACATGCATGCTTCCCTTCTTTTTTTCAGAATATTTATACTATAAGTTTCCAATAAAAATTGCAATAACTTCTATTAGCTTAAGAGGTGCTATTGATAAGGCTTTGAATGGGAAAAAATAGCTTTTCAAAACCTGATAATTGTAAAAGAAATGTGTGAGCCAATCTGGATCCAGACTGAGTTGGTACTGCAGTTTTAAAATATTGCTTTAATAGCATATCAGATCGATCCCAAAATTTTGGAAAGGCATTTCACAGAGCAGCTGATATGTCTCTCTAAATCTATGGCTCTCAAGTATATGGGAGTCCTCTTCAAGGTAAATGGGAGTCACTGTGAAAGTTTCCTTACAGTACATGTGTAAATCTTCCTGTTAGATATTAACATATATCGGAGGAAGTCTCCTCTCTGGTCCGCTGCTACAGCGGGAAACAGGTATCGCTCTGATTGGTCGAGAGGCGTACCCGAGTACTATAAAAGGGGAACCCTCCGGCCACAGAGCAAGCTGGATCACTACTACTACTAATAAAGAGCTGATAAGTCACTTCGTGTCCGCAGTCTGTTCTCTCATTGCCCAGATCCAACATTGGCGACGAAGGTGGGATTGAGAGACAGATAGGACGAAGAACGATACCTCCAGAATCTCCGGATTTGATCCAGCCTAGGAATTCGGCAGAAATTCCGGCAGCCATCTCAGGACACCACAGCGCGGCAAATTCAGGCGAGAGAAGATGGCGATGCACACTCCCCCCGCTCCATTCGACCCAGAGAACGACGAATGGGAAGCCTTCATGATTCGTTTCGAGTGTTTTCTCGAAGCAAACGAATACACGGGGATCACCGACGCCCGGAAGAAAAACATCTTCCTCGGCTTCTGCGGAAAAGAAGTCTTCAACACGGCCAGAGACCTCACCGCGCCTACTCCGATACAGGCAGTATCATGGGCGGCGTTGCAACAGGCTCTACAGACTCATTACGCGCCAAAACCTTCCCGCCATGTTTGCCGCCAAGCATTCAACACGAGGAACCAGAAGGCGGGAGAATCTATCAACCAGTACGTTGCAGCCCTACGAAAAGCAGCCACACATTGTGGATTCCGAGAACTGGATGAGCAGATTATGGATCGACTCGTTAGCGGGCTGAGACACATTTCCCTACAAAAACGGCTGTTAGCCAAAACCAATTTAAGCCTACAGATTGTACTCAACGAGGCAAGAGCTTCAGAAGCAGCAGACAGATCAGCGGAGACCATTCAACGCGGATTCAACACAGGCCAGCCAGCGCCAAGACACACCAGAGTCCACTACGAGGACACCATTCCAGATTTCGGGGATCCCGAGCTCGAGGAAAGTCACCTGATGCGGAGCAGTCACGTGAGACCTGGGAGGAGACCCGGATCCTGTTTGCCGCCCTGCTCAAGCTGCGGAGGGAATCACCCCCGGTCTACCTGTCGGTTCAGGAACGTTGTTTGTTCGCACTGCGACAAACTGGGGCACATCGCACGAGTGTGCCGGAGCGAAGCCCCTGCCTCAAGGCAACCACCCATGTACCGCCAACAGAAGCCCAACCCAGGGGCTTGGCGAAATCAAAAAGAGCGCCCAGAGAGAAATCCACAAGTGTTTACCCAGAGAGAAAATTCCCAAAGAGCTGAGCGAACGTATCCCCAGAGAGATTACACACAAGGAGCTGAGCGAGCGTATTCCCAGAGAGACTACACACAAAGAGCTGAGAGAGCGTTCTATCAAGACGCTCAACGAGAGTATTTTCAGGATACAGATGATGAGATAGAGTTGACCCAGAGAGAGGAATTGCGAACGTATCTCACCACAATAAGCCAGGTCCGCACCAAGCGGCCTAAAAAGCTGAAAGTCACAGTCCTCTTGGAGGGCTCACCTTGCGAGCTGGAAGTTGACACAGGATCGTCCCTGACGATCATTTCATGGGCATCCATGAAACAGGCTATCCCTAGCCTCAAAAAGAGCCAACTACGCGTTCCAGACATCCTGCTACGAGACTACCAGGGGAACCGAGTCCCCATCGTAGGCCAAGGCACGTTCCAGATCCGTTTCAAGGACATCGTAGCCCAGCTGCCCGTGACCATCGCCAGCGCACCATTACAAAACCTCCTAGGACTGGATTGGTTTGAATCCTTGGGGCTAGAAGTCACCGGAATCAACGCCGTGGAAAACAGCAGCGCTGAGCAGATTTTTAAGGAGTTCGAGGATGTGTTCAGCCCCGGTCTTGGTAAGTATGTGGGTAAACCGATTTCATTCAATTTAGACCCCAAAGTGGCGCCAATCCGACTTAAACCGAGACGAGTGCCTTTTGCACTCCGCCCAAAAATAGATAAGGAAATAGATAAGTTAGTGGAGCAAGGAATCCTTGAGCCGGTGGATCACGCGCACTGGGAAACGCCCATCGTGACCCCAGTCAAACCAGACGGATCAGTCCGCATCTGCGCGGACTATAAATGCACAATTAATGTCACGCTACAACAAAGCGCATATCCTGTGCCTGTAGTACAGCACTTATTGCACTCGTTGGGGCCAGGAAAGGTATTTGCAAAATTAGACATGGCACAAGCTTACCAGCAGCTGCCCGTTGATAGCGCCACAGCGGAGGCCCAAACTATAGTGACGCATAGAGGAGCATTCAAATGCAACCGGCTACAATTCGGTGTGAGTATTGCTCCAGGATTGTTCCAGAGCGTCATGGAACGACTTTTGCAAGGGATACCGGGAGTCGTCCCCTATTTTGACGACATCTTGGTGTCCGCTGCAAACGAGGAGCAATTAAATAAAAGAGTCAGAACTGTTTTGGCCAGAATCAGAGAAAAGGGTCTCCGCCTCAAAAAGGGAAAATGCCAAATTAACGTGCCTAGCGTAGAATTCCTGGGTTATAGAATCGATGGTCAGGGAATACACCCCACTTCAAAGAAAATTAAGGCGATCCAGGACGCCCCCACACCACGAAATCAGACCGAGTTGCAGGCCTTCCTCGGACTACTTAACTTCTACAGCGTTTTTCTGAGACAGAAGGCGACCGTTGCTGAGCCACTACACCGTCTACTCCAGAGGAACACACCATGGAAATGGGGACGATCCGAAGCAGCAGCTTTTGCCGGAGTAAAGCGCCTGCTCACCACCGACTCACTGTTAGTCCAATACACCAGACACTACCGCTGGTATTGACCTGCGACGCATCACCTTTTGGAGTTGGTGCAGTCCTCAGCCACCGGATGCCCGACGGAAAAGAAGCACCCATCGCCTTCTACTCCAGGACTCTATCATCGGCCGAGAGGAATTACAGCCAGATGGACAGGGAAGCGCTAGCTGCTGTAGCTGGAGTAAAACGTTTCCACGAATACCTCTACGGCCGCGATTTTGAACTGATTACAGATCACAAACCGCTGTTGGGACTTTTGGCGGGAAACCACCCCACTCCAGTCTCCCTTTCTCCACGCATGACCAGGTGGACTGTTTTCCTGGCTGCGTACTCATACAAATTAATTCATCGACTGGGTTCCACTCTAGGACACGCAGACGCACTCAGCCGTTGCCCACTACCGGACCTTTTGCCAGACCCCACTCCCGAAGTACCGGTGCTGCTTATTGATTGTTTGGACTCAGGACCGGTTTCTTCCTACGATGTTGCAAGGTTTTCTTCTAAAGACATGTTAATAAAGCAAGTTCAAACTTAGGTTTGGAGGGGGTGGCCGAAGGGAAACGTGGGCCCGGAATTCAAAGTGTTTTGGTCGAAACGGGACGAACTATCAGTGTTACAAGGTTGCTTGTTGTGGGGGGATCGAGTTGTTATTCCGTATGCTTTACGTAGGAATGTATTAGATGCTTTACATGTGGGTCATCCGGGGATTGTTAGGATGAAGGCGTTAGCAAGAAGTTACGTTTGGTGGCCAAACATGGACAAAGAAATAGAGGAATGGGTGGCCACTTGCGACCCATGCCAGGAATCGAGACCAGCACCCCCGGAAGCGCCCGCCACAGAATGGGAGAAGCCTAAAGCACCCTGGTCGCGAATACACATCGACTTCGCAGGGCCATTCCAAGGTCAGACCTTCCTTATAGTTGTGGATGCATACTCGAAATGGCTAGAAGTAGTCCTAATGACTTCAACCATGGCAGAGGCAGTCATTAAGGTTCTACGGCGACTTTTCGCCACTCATGGCCTGCCCGACCTCCTGGTCTCCGATAACGGGCCATGCAATTTGAGACATATCTAGCAGGTCAGGGAATTCGGCATGCCCTCGTCGCGCCATTCCATCTGGCGTCAAATGGACAGGTGGAGAGAATGGTGCGATTCGCAAAAGAGGCCCTCGCTAGGATGGGCCCAGGTGATTGGCAAACACGCATTGACCATTACCTCCTAATTCAGCATATTACACCAAGCGCAACGACGGGTAGGAGCCCCGCTGAACTACTCATGGGCCGCCGTCTACGGTCTCACCTGGACCGTCTTCACCCAAATTACTCTGCCACAGCACCCCCAGACTCCACAAGCAAAATTCGGACCTTTAGCATAGGGGATTCAGTATACGCCCACAACTATGCAGGGGGAACATTGTGGATGCCGGCAAAGGTCATTGGCATCACGGGTCCATGATCGTATCTGTTGGAACTGGAAGATGGGCGGAACTGGAAAAGGCACATCGATCAACTTCGAGGGCGCCTGGCACACTCAGACCTTCGAACCGAGGACGAGAGCTACCTACCAACGCAAAGTCAGCCACTCGAGAGCCCCAATACAGAGAACTACGACACCCGCGAGCCCAGGTCTGAACAAGAGATCGAGCACGAAGCAGAGCAACCCCCAAGCAACGTAACCGAGCAGACTCCGGAACGCCCTAGCAACGAAGGCACGAAACCCCCTGAACGAGAAACAGAAAAAGCATCCGATCTTGCAACCACTTCTAACCAACCCGAACTGCGACGCTCCTCCTGAATAAGGCAAACTCCAACATACCTAAAAGACTATGTTACTAACCGCAACGTTCCGTCTAGGAGGGGAGGGGTGTTAGATATTAACATATATCGGAGGAAGTCTCCTCTCTGGTCCGCTGCTACAGCGGGAAACAGGTATCGCTCTGATTGGTCGAGAGGCGTACCCGAGTACTATAAAAGGGGAACCCTCCGGCCACAGAGCAAGCTGGATCACTACTACTACTAATAAAGAGCTGATAAGTCACTTCGTGTCCGCAGTCTGTTCTCTCGTTGCCCAGATCCAACACTTCCAACTATAAATGTTCTGAGGCACTTCTAGTGAGGATTCATGGCCCATCCCTGAAGGAGTGGGCAAGGAATTGCAGTAGAGATCATCAGCCAGACGGTGAATTCTGGCTGGTAAAGTCTATCTGGAAATAGCAGAGATTGTAAGCAGACATGTACTCCAGACAGCTGCTTCTTTTGGAGTAGACTTCAAAAACCATGGTTTTTGTTATTGACTTGTGATTTGAGTGGTTCTAACCAACCCCCACAGCTGTAATGGTTCCTATATGGACACAAGGTTCACCAAATCTCATTTTCAACCAGTTTTGGAGTTACTTTTTAAATTGCTTTTCATCTTCAGATTGGCAAATTTTATAGCAAACACCAGGAAACTTTCCTTTAATCTTTAGCAAAATAAATTTTAAATATAAGATTAAAGGTTTAAAAAAAACCTATATTTGAAATAATCAGCAAAAGGGTGATTAGAATGCTGATTTTAGAAAATTATAAATGGATTAAAGGTTTAGAGGGATTTAGCAATATCAATAGCACTTAGATTTATATACTATCCCATAGTACTTTACAACACATTGCCCCCAACAATCTGGTCCTCATTTTACCCACCCAGGATGGAGGCAACCTTGAAGCTGATCAGGATCAAACTCCAGGCTGTGGGCAGTCTTTAGCTGCAATAATGCATTCTCCCTGCGTCACCAGGGTTCCTTCAAGATTTTGAACAGGATTGTAAGAAAAAAATGCTGTTGTTTTGAATTCTAAAAAAAAACAAGAAATGGTAAAATGGGGCTCTGAAGGTTGGATACTAGAGGGAACCAGAAGGAACTAAAGATTACAATTAAAGAAGATGAACATTTAAATTTGATTTACTTATAAAAAATAGAGCTAAATACTGGAAATACTGAAAAATTGGAGAAAAGTGGACTCATATTAATTTTAAGTGCTACATAAATAGACTTTGTTTAAAAGATGTTAAGGAACAGAAATAAGTTTACCTGATAAGACTGAGACTTATTGGAAAGTGGATTTTAAAATGACAACCTACAAGAAAGATATGGAAAAAGATGGATACTGGATGTACAAATGAAACTGGTTGATGTCTTAATAATTAAAAGGGATATACAAATAACCAACCAGAAAAGTGACTTGGATAATTTTCCTATATTGGAGTTTCAAAAGAGTCTTATTAATGTGAAGGATTTTGTAAGAAGTTACAAGGAAAAAGAATCAAGTTCTACAAGTTTATTTAAAGGGATTAAAGATCAAGATTTGTTAAAAGGTAGGACTATAAAGTTTGTTTATTTGATCAAGGTTAAAATATATGTTATTATTTCTGGTAACCATAAAAGGAATCTTGCTGACAAGCAAGATGAGGCTTTAAGGTTTAGTTTATTGATAGGAAGTGAGATATGGGGGGGGGGGGAGGGTCATTTGTTGCATTTTAAGAGAATGTGACATTAAAATTGTTTATGCTTGTGATCAAGGATGAAATAATTTCTTACATATTTCCTTTCTTTTTCTTTCTCTGTAGTTTTTATTCTTTCTATTTCTCTTTACTCTCTGAGTTTAGTTTGTATTTTATTTTTGTTTTTATTAATTTTGATTTATTATTACATTTATTTCCTAACTGTCTTGTTGACCAGAGTGACTCTATTTTACTATTGTAATTAAAACCTTAAATAAAAATTATTCCAATCAAACAAAGTTTCTTCTAGACTTATGCTTTAAGCCCCAGAATTAAGAAATATTGTTCTTTAATGCCTTCAACACTACAATAATGTAAAGCTGTTATTCTTTGTGATATTTTTAAAAAACATAATTTTATGTTTTTTAAAACATAAAAAATAATAAAACATAAATTAGAATGTTTTCAATGCAACTTTGCTACAAAATGTTGAAGAAATCATGCCTAGCTGTTGCTTCTATATATTTTTTTGTGATGGGGAATAGTTTTGAAAGTTTTTTTTATCATGTTGCCTATTTTTTCCTGTAGATGGGATTGCAGGTACAATTGAGTATGAATCGTTATTCTATCTGTCCTAGGATGAAAAATAATAGGAAAAAAGGACTTATGTACTGTTGCTATGATGGAATATTTAAATTTTTCCACATTGCTTATGGAAAAAATGGTCGCAAATTCAAAACAAATGTCTCAGAACAATTTGAGTACAGTTGTTCAATATATTTTTTAAAAAATCCTCACCCCTGTTTCATATTCATCCATACATGGCACATAATATGGATGATAGTTAAGATACTTTACTATCAGATCAGTGAATCCAAGGGTTTGCTTCAATGGGTCTACTTCGGTATGTAGTGCTGCATATCTTACGAGAGAGAAAAAGAGAGACATAGAGAAGCAGAAGGCATACATTTAAAGATCCTTGCTCACAGTCTAACTAGTCACTGGCAGTGGTTTATTGAAATAAACAAAGGATCTTCTGACACTTTAGAATTCTTCCCAGAAAAAAAGGGAGATCCTCTTCCATTCCTCAGGAATACTGTATTATCTTATGAGGTTGAGGTAATTGCTACTTCATGCAAAATCTTTGCATAATTGTAATGAAAAGTCTCCAATGACATGTTTCTCCTTCTAATTTTGGTGCGATTTTTGGCTAGCAAAACAAAAAAAAGTGCTTTCAGAAGCAATCAGTACCATTCTTAGCACATTTTAAAGTATATCATTGGAACAAAGTTCATTTTAAAATTCAGTTTTAGCAAGAACAACTTCAGAACAGTTGACTAAGAAAATGCAAAGTTGAACTGTCTTTTTTCCTCCCTTTGGGCAACCGCAATTTGACATTGTGGGTTCCAAAATGACCAGAAAGTGATTTCATGTGCTGGAAATGAAGAGAGTAAAAAGTGGGAGGGGGTATATGGAATTTTTCCTTTCCCTTCCTCCTTTCTTTAAATGGATTTCTTATAAATGTGTAAGCATGTTTCTGTTCCAAACCACATCAAAACATTCCCAAAAATTATTTTTTTAAACTGAAATGTGGACAAGATGTGCATGTTGAAGGATAAAATACAAAAAGATGATGGTATGAAATTGTCAGTCAGAAGGAGTGAAAGAAAAAAAGGGAATCCAGAACTGAATTTATCTCATTTGCTTCAATAAAATGAGGTGGACATATCTATCTAAAAGCTTCAATAGTGTACAGTAAGTTGAGCTGCACCATCTATAACAGAACATCATTTTTTTAAGAAATACCCAGTTATGCAGATATTAATGTGCTTTAAGAACTTAGTGGTCACAATCTCCGGTGTTTTTATCCTGAAAATGAAAACAAGTGGCTGTTTAAATAAGTTATTCACAAAGACCTTGCTTTATTTCATTGGAGAATTAAAGGATAGTTTCCAATATCAGTTCTATCATTATACATTAAAAAAAAGATAAAGCTCAGGTGTATATGCTGATCTACCATGTCCAATTTGCATCCTGTTGCAAATATGGGCCACCAACCATTTCTGGAAAACTAGCATAGACAGCTGCAGGTATATTCTCTACCTACTCTAAGGACCATTGAGAATGTAATCTCTATCTATGTTTTCCTGTCCAACACTGCTGCTTGTTGCAGTTTTAAACTGTGTTGCAGAGTTTCTCTGCTACCAGTATTCTCCTTTTAGGCAATCCTCTTTATTTTGAAACAGCCACCTCCACTGTAGTCTCTGGAGCTGCTGAACTGAATGCTCTGGTCAGGAGGGACTTTCTGTGTCTATCAACACTTGTTGGTTTGGTTTATTAATTATACATACTTTTTCAGAAACACACTGCTATTGAAAGTATCAAAATGCGCACATGTACATTAACAGAAGTCAACTTTAAAATAAAAGTTGTTTTCTTGATTTTTTCCTAATTAACAACAGCTACTGTTACCGAGTAGAATAGGAGTGATAGCATTTGCTTAATATGCAGAGGATGACTAACTTGAAATGCAGCAATGTAGGGTTTTTTATTATTATTTATCCCACTGCTATACTATGAAAAGATTAGAGCCTGCCTTCCTTCCTTCCTTCCTTTCTTTCTTTCTTTCTTTCTTTCTTTCTTTCTTTCTTTCTTTCTTTCTTTCTTTCTTTCTTTCTAACCTAACCCCTTTAAAAAAAGACTTGTTCATTTGAGATATTTGGGAGTTAGGGTGAAATCCTTATATCTAAATGATAAGAAAAATGTAAGAAAGAAAGGTTGAATTGCATACATACATGTGCATTTTGATACTTTCCCTTTATAAACTGCATGACATTTATATAACAAGTGTTGAGTATTTCCTTCTTGGCATACATAGCTGGACATACCACCAGAGGAACTGTCCAGTTGGGAGGGGAGGGGGGGTCTGCAGAAGGACAGTCCAAACAGAATCTTCTTAATCCAATTTACAATCCGGTCAGAGAGGAACATGGAAGAGAGTATAGAAGTGCCCTGTGTTACTTTTTATCCTTAGAACTGAGGAACCTTCAGATGCCATATTCTGCTATCAATGATCCACTGGGAACCCAATATTAAAACAACATACCTTATTTGTGGACAGAATTTGAAAACAACATTTAATACGGTAAAGTACTTGCGTAAATTGGTTTCAGCCATGATAGGAATTCATCCTTAGAAGATAACTTCTGGGTATAATGAACAGAGGCTTCAAAATAACTTCTAGCTAATGAGGCTATCCAATGCTTTTGAAATCTGCAGGATCCAATCTGAGCCGGTCACCAAGACCAGAGGTTTTTGTCTTCTAGCCTTTCGGACTCATGCTGAAGCCCATCTTCTAGGAACTTCTCTCTAGCCTGAAGTTCCCTGAAGATGGGCTCAAGCACAAGTCCGAAAGCTCAGAAAACAAAACCTCTGGTCCTGGTGACCGACCCAGATTGGATCCTGCAACATTGTCCTGGGACACATATATTTGCCTTCATTCTTTTGAAATCTACTTTTCTTTCCTCCCTTAACAATTATACTGTTGATTGCTGGGCTTTTATATTTTCTGTTTGCATATATTTCAATTGAATTTTTTAAAGGATACAGTATTTCATTACATGTTTTTATATTTTTAGTTTAATGTACTTTGTGAGTTTCTTTGGAGAATCCTCTGCTGTAAAAGTGTATAAAGTTAAATTACAAAAATAAATACATTATTGTCTGTTATCTATTCTCTATGTGTGTTCTCTACATAGGGGCATGATAGAAGCAGTCTAGAAGAGAGAGAAAAAAGGCATCTCTCCTTATTACATACCAAGTTGCCATCACTTTAAAGAAATGATTTGTGGATATTTTTGTAGGAGGGGGAAGAGTAACAGGATCCCCCATCCCTCATTTTCCCCTCTTCTTCTGGATGAAGATGGGTGGGTTTTCAGGAGCCAAAACAGCTTAGCACTTGCCATTTTTAGTCTGCATACTGGAATGATCAATGCATTGGCTCTGACTAAGCTTAGAATCTGAGGCTGCTGGTAAAAGCAATGTGTGTTAGGTAAGATGGAGGGAGTAAATCCGGTAGCACTTGGCCAAATTCTAAAGTAGAGGCAAAAACACACATGGAGAGCCAAGCACTGGGATTTCAGTACAAAAATGATGTCATGACTGACTACAGTTCAAATAAGTAATCTACTCATCTGTTCATAATTTTGAGGTAGGGCTGATGTAAAGTCTGTTTGCACGCCAGCAGTAATCAAGAGTGGGAACTACAAGCATTGAATCACTGGTGGTGATTAGCATTTTGGCATCAGCCTCAAGGGACATGAATTTCTTGAAAGGGCAGCTTCCAGAAGTCTCTTATAAGCAGAGATTTCTGAGCTCTTCAATAGTATCTAAGCAGCATGTTAAGTAGCCTTGGCAGTGTTGCCAGATTATCCATCTGGAATTGACCCAGAGCTTCCTAATATGCTTCAGAATCCATGTGGGGAAGGGAGAGACCTTGCCTCCCCAGCATCAGTTGGCTTCTGCTTGCGAGCGTGCGCGCACACACACCCACACACACACCCCTTTTCTCCAAGAACCACACAAGTTACTTCACCTTAGAACAGCACAGCCTCCACCTTTTTCAATACAATTTTGATTTTCACAGATCAAATATTGACAATTTTTTCTGTGTTTCTTCTGTCCAACAGTTCATTTGTCGCTCAGTTTTATTCTGCCTTAAAGGAATGAAGGTCAAGCACCAACAACAACTTGCACTCCTTTTTCAGAGACATTGCTAGAGGAAAGTAGCACTCTGCTCCTTGGCTATGGAACTTGGAATGTCAAAGTTTTGGTTGCAGTAATAAAATAAGAGTCATGTTGTATCAAACTTATATGAACATTTGCTCTTTTTTTAGTATTCTTACTAGGATGAGATTCTCAGAACAACATGCCTTCTAGCTCCCATACATTCTTGGGTGGTCCATTCTGGTTCTCTTCCTCTACATTTCTTTCATCTCAGTCCTTTTTTTCTTTTTTCTTTTTGGCATACATTCTCTGTGCACAGTAGCTTCCTACATCCATCCAGCACACATTTTTTTCTATTAGTTTCCTCTTTTCCTCTTTCATACATACATTTAAATATGTCTATGAAAAATATAAAGTTCAAGTAAAAATGGATGGTAAAAATAATCAGTGATAGAAGTATATTGCAGGATACAGAAATGTATCTATACCCACATTTAATTGTATGGGAGCAAATGTAGCTGCGCTGTGCTTTTACACTTAATTTAGAAGAAACTTAATAGTTCATTTTGCTTTTCTTCAAGAATGAATGTAAATTTACCAGGTGGCTTTTCAAATTTCTCATTCCAAAGATCTGTCATAGCCATAAGATTACCAGATGCAAATAGGCAATTTTCAAAAGTGATTAGAAAGTGAAGTTAGTGAATCTAGTGTCCTTTAAAAAGGTTCACGGTAGTTGTGAGCATGATGGCTTGATCCCTTCATCTCCTGGATTCAAACCCATGGAACACAGGTATCCCATGGTATTTTTGCAGGGTTCAGCTGTCTAGAGCATATGTGGACAATCTCCTATTTTTTTCTTATCCAGAGAGGTTCCAAGGAATTCAGCTACACATCAGTTCTTTAGTCATTGCCATGGTTATCATCTCTACTCTTTCAGAAATGTGTTTAATTCATCATTCCTCACTCAGAGGTCCAACACTGACACTCTTTTATACACTGACATGAAAATCTCTGAGCTAAAAATGAAGAGTGTTGTGATATAGAACAAGGAATGGCAGTACCTGCAGGTGGAGTGAAATGAGGGATCAGCCTAAAATGCCTATGTAGCCACAAAGTCCAACCCTCTTTGAGTGCCATTGACCCTTAACTAACCACATGCCAACCCTTAGTTGAGAAGATTCATGTATATAAACTTTTAGCAATAAATTAGCTTATTAAACCTTCTGTGAACCTGGTTTTCATGCCTGACCCATAGTATGCCATTAAATGTGCATTAAATGTAAATACATTTTTAAAAATCATTACAAAACAGTGCTACTTTTCTCCATTTTATTTTAGACCTTGTTAATTTTTCCATTAACATTTGAGGGTCCCCTCCCCCCACACCTACAATCTGTTTCCTTTTCCAGTAGATCCTGTTTACTCTGACTGAATGTCTATGAGTTGTCCTTCATGGGGGAGACTTCTGGGAGTATCCTTCCCAATGGTATCAGTTTTAGCATTATTGGAACATGATATCATTGGAATGCTACAAGAGCATAATCCACAAAGGGGAGATACACTTAATTCCGTACAATGTCTGAATAGAAATACTGTACACATACAATTCTGTTGAAGAGAAAGGCATTATAAATTTATCTGGAAGTTCTAGGCAGAATGGAGGGAGCATCACCGCACTGCTCTGCACACGACCTGGAAAGCCACTCCTTATAGGCACCTGTGAAAAGCTTCTGCACCAATCTGCAATAGTAAATGTAGCTCAGCTTTCATGGCACCCAATTACAATTGTCAAAGGGATGAAACAAGGGTATCCTGGCATCTTTCTTGTCCAGTTTTTATACATGTCTATTAAATATTTATGGAATGTTAGACATTATGCCCCCCCCCCCAAATTAACAAATAAATAACAATCCATTGTGTTTTATGCAAATGGCACCACTGTTTTGTTGGTAACCCAAGGTGGTTATCTCCAAGATTATAAGAAAGCACATCTGGTTATAAATCAAGTAATAAATGTAGTGGCCTTTCCTAACGTAATGATGGTTCTTTCTTAGCTCATTAAAATGCAGACTGCACCATACATTTGGTGGGAATTTGATCCCTGCAGCAGTTGAATTATTTGCTTCATACAACTTCAATCTGAAACAAAATTGTTACACCATTTCTATGTAGAGCACAGTTTTATATTTCATAAAATTCTAATTGTTACAAAGAGGTATAATCAGGACTCTTATGTTCTTTCTCTTGACATCTAGATGTGTCCCAAGTGCACCTTGAAATTAGAGTCCAGTCTTTTAAGAATAGAAGCCAAGATCTGGCAAACGGTTTTATTTGCTTGGCTATGGCTTAATCCAATTTTAAGGGGACTGCTTCCATTCATAATATCTGATAGATATAAATCTACTTGCTGGAGAAACACCACAAGTAAATCACTTTGCTATGGCCTTTCTCCAGAATAGTGTTACTTTCTGGTTTGAGAAAAGTCAAAAAGGTTATTAAGCAGCAGTTTGAACATGTAAAAATCCAAAATGACCTCAGTCAAATTACAAGGATTTACCATTCCTTAAAAGATCGCCAGAGACACTCTCCCACAAGCAATTTCCCAAAGAATATGCCTGCAAAATAGGGGAGGTTAAATAAGTTGGACATCTTCTCTTCCAATATGAGCATTATTTCAATGTTTGGACAAGACTAATTCTATTAATATTATATACTTTATTCTTTAAACATGAAACCCACTCAACTGAACATTAAAAAATGCATCACAAATACCATTGACTGGTGCTAATGGTTGATACGGGTTGGTGCCAGCGTCCTAACCAAGTACCTTCTTAAGATGTACGATGTTCTGAGTAGTGCAGGTTTTTGCAGTTCCACTGGTATTATTGCAGGAAGCTGCAATTTTTTGATGTATTTTATGAAATTCTTGGACATGGTACCAAGTGCCTTGATGACAATGGGTATCACTATTAGATGTTTCACCCATAATCATAGTTTAGATGGCCAGGTTGTGGTATTTCATGATTTTTTTTCCAGTTCTTTTTTTTCACTCTGGTGTCTCCTGGTACTGCGATATCAATAAATTGTACGTTTTGGTTTTCAATAACTGTGATATCTGGCATGTTGTGTTCCAAATGACGGCCCATCTGTATTCGAAATTCCCACAAGATCTTCACCTTCTCATTTTTGATAACTTTTCCACTTTACGTTCCCATGATTTTTTGGATTACAGGTACATCGTATACTACTACTACTACTACTACTACTACTACTACTACTACTACTACTATTATTATCATACTAATTTTTATATAAAGGATCTGCTGGTAGATAGAAATAGCAGAATGACATACACCGTTGAAAATTTAATTATTTGTCAATGAAGATTACTTGGAATTTAGTGAATTCATTACATGTGGAATTATTTATAGAAGGATTAAGGTTTACTTTTGACTGTTCTATTTATCTTTATTGTGCTCCGTCCTTCCTTCCTTCCTTCCTTCCTTCCTTCCTTCCTTCCTTCCTTCCTTCCTTCCTATGGTGGTTTGGAAGCAGCAGATGGCAGGACAACACAATATATATATATATATATATATATATATATATATATATATATATATATATATATATATATATATATATATATATATATATATATATATATATATATATATATATATATATATATATATATATATATATATATATATATATATATATATATATATATATATATATATATATATATATATATATATATATATATATATATATATATATATATATATATATATATAATTTGTTGTTGTAGCTGTGCTTGATGACTGGAAAAGTGCTGTTACTATCTCTATACAAAGGAAAGGTAACAAAAATAATTGTAAAAACCATGGAAGGAGTAATTTATTCCAGGTTATTTGGGAAGCATTTGCCAAATTTTAATCAAAAGTGAACAAAAAGGGACAACATATGAAATTTGAGGGAGGAGAGCACTTTTGAACAGTTTAATGAGAGGTGGTTTTGAGATAAAAGCAGCACAACTCTAAGATGCTTTTTTTGCCATAAATAAATCCTTATCCTTTTGCCAGGGCCAGTTTTGCCCAAATATATTTTTATAGCAGACTCCACCAAAGATCCCTGAAAAAGCCCATAGGCATTGGACTAGGCATTGGACTATAGACATTGGACAAGGGCGTCCAATTTGGGGGGGGGGGCAGGAGACATTTTTAATATTGATAGCATGTGGCGGGTGCCATAGGAAGCATGGTCAAGCACAATACACCTATTTGCTAGAGCTGAACTTCAATCTGCCATCCCTGCATCCCTCCCTCCCTCCATCATCTTGATTGGTAGAATCATTTAAAATATCAGTTGGGATTAGGAGCCTGATTGGCAGAGAAGGTGAATGAAAAGGGCACATTGTATGTCTATAATTGCATTTTCTTCTCTCTTTTAAAAATTGTACTTTATTAAATGTATACAAAGAATTAAATATAAAAAAGAACCAAAAAAGGGGGGAATGTGGGGTGGGGAGAAAAGTACAAGGGAAAAACTTAAAAAGGGATAGAAAGAAATAAAAACAGAATATTTGAATTTAATCAATACAGTTATAAATATACATTAATCTTTTGATCTGAAACTTAATAATACTCAGTATTTCTATAATAATGAACCATTATAATTTTCAAATTCAAAATTAAGATACCATTTCAGTCTCAAGCAAAAAGCCCCAAAGTGGTTTCCACATAGAAACAAAGCTACACAAAGTATTTTTTTTTAAAAATCAATGTAGGTAGTTTCATGATTTCAGAGAATTCCATTAACTTCACCATCCATTCCTCCATTGTGAGGGATCTATAGTTCTTTTCACCTCTGTGCATATACCCTTTGATCATATTGTATTATATTATATTTTCTTCTAAATTACTTAGCTTCAAGTACTGCTTTCAATTTTTAAGACTTTTTATTATTGTTGTTGCTCCTCTGTCAATGGCACTCAGATTAGAATAAGTATGGATTCTGAATATATAATGCCCAGACAAATAAACTTTTCCATGGTGTTTGACGACTACTTAAAAAATATGTAATTCATAGAATCTGACCTCTACCAAACCTCAATGGCAACCCAGAAACCATAGGATTCGAATCAGCTACACGGGAGAAACATTACGTTAATTCATATTGTTTTATTTGTCTTGTTTTATTTGATGTATTTATCAGAAATACTAAAATGTTTCCATTCTACCTCAAAACACAGATGCTGTGATATGTTTCCAATGAATCAAATAAAACCAACACAATGTCAGAAGAGAAATAGAATGTAAAAATTTCAATACAAGAATTAAACACTGACATTACTAAAAATTCTTGCACTAATACCTTGCGTCACTTGAATTTTCCTAAGGATTCTCAGCATTGCAATCAGGTCAATCCCATATAAAATATGTTTAAGTCAATTAGGCCTGATGATCTAATTTAGATGTAAATAATTAGTGGTATGACAGATATGGAGAATTAGGTAACTGTCTCACAATAAAATGAGACCAGCAATATGGCAATAGCAAAGGTATCTGCAGAGAAAATAAGCAATTCTGGATACTTGGGACACTACCCAGGATGCACAGAAAAATCAGCTATAAATGCACACAAATGAGGGGGGGGGGAGAAGAAGAAAAGAGATTCCCGACTACTTTGGGGGGAATTTCTGAAGAGCCCAACTAATTTCTTCTGCTTGAAAGTGGGTCCTATGGGCAACAGTTGAAAGAACTGGCTATGTTTATCTTAGAGAAGAGAAATTAAAGGAAGCATTATAGTTAAACAAGAATATCTCAAGGATCCTATAAAAGATGGATTCAGCATATTGGACTAGGCTCAATTGGTTTCAAATCAAAGTGAAGGCAATTTTGGTTAAATATGAGGGGAAACTTCCTAATGCTGGTTGGCAAGGGAACAGATCGCCCTGGCGGACTCCTCGTTGCGGGAAGAATTCAAGCAGAGCCTGTGCAGTCATTCACCAGATATATGCTGGGTGCCAGCTTCCTATACTGAGAAAGAGACACACACTGCCACAAATCCCTTCCAACTCTAGAATGTGGACCTGGCTTCACTGGCTTGACTGCGATTATCCTACAAAAATACAGCGTTCCACTTACTAAGCTTCTTCATTATACCACAGAAATAAAATACATTTTATTGCTTTAATAGATATTTTAAAAAATATATACTAACAACTAATTTGGAGGAAACGTATTCTTGATCCTAGATATTTTACTGAAACCAAATGACTTTATGGTTGAGTTTAGAATGCAAAGGACAAGGAGACTCGAACAGAGTACAGCAATAGCACTTAGACTCACACAAGACTTCATAATGCTTTACAGCACTAAGGGTTTACAGAGTCAGCATATTACCCCCAACAATCTGTATAATAATGAACTGCTATGGTCATAGCTGACAGATTAGAAGTAACTGTATAAAGATCCATCTTGCTATCAAAACAATCTGGGAGGTTGGAGACAGTTGGAAAGCAAGTAAACTTCCATACTCTTGGTCTGCTTTTTCAGTGAAAAACAACTCCATCCAAAATGCTCACTTCCAGAGCTCTAACAGCAGCTCTGTCTCGTCTGGATTTAATTTTAGTTTGGTCAAAGCTCTCAGCTACTTTCTTGGAGTTAGATGGTAAAGAGCAATAGAGCTGGACAAAATCAGCATATTGATGGCACTTTATTCCAAAGCTTTGAATGACCTCATCCAGTGGTTTAATGTATAATTCTATGGAATATTACAGAGCTCTGGTCTAGGTGTCTTATATAAAAACTTTGTTCCCATAACCTCGCATTGTCAAGTCTGGCAGAAGATGGAAGAAAACATCAAACTTTTCACAAACACTAAAGACATTTAATAAAGTCCCAGTTAGCAGTTTCCCCCTATCTTATCCATAATGCTGATCAAAACAGTGTCAGTGCCATATCCTGCTTAAAATTCAATAGAAATGTGTCCAGAGAAGTAGCATCTTCCAGAGGTGGGGGCTATTGCCTTGGCCAGTGCTGTTTCTGGTGTCACTGCTATGACAGTATTTCAGTCCTGTGATTGAGAACAAGCTTCAATACTTTCCATTCTTTTCAGTATTATATTAAATGCAAGAACTTCCTCTGCTGTTGTGAACTAGCTTCATTCTTTTTCATCCTGTCACTCATGCATTCCAAAGCAGGGATTTCTCTAATCCTATCCAGATGAGTGGGGGATTCCAAGAGAAATCTATTTTTGTTCTTAGATTTTTTAAAATTTGAATGCTACTGTTGAGTTTGAGTTCATTCAGAGAAATCTCTTTGGTTATTATGCAGATTCTATTCCTCCACAATGTAAGAGCTATTAGGTGTTCATATACACTTCTTGATCTGTTTGTATGTAGTACAGATTTCAAGAGCAATGTTGTTAATATTTAGGATTGTTTTTGCAAACTAAAGCAAACTTTGCACCAGTGTCAGTAAAAATATTATTAAGGGTGAGCTTTCCAGAAATTTACCAAAATACAAATGCAATGGGGACAGATACTAAAGTAGTATACAAATGATTTATTCATGGCTCCAAAGATATCAGTGGATTGGTTTCATTCTGGATTGGCTTCAAGATTAAAGGATTTATTGTAATGATATTTGATTGAGAATCACTGTGAAATGAGGTGCAAATAAATTTAACTTTTAATTTAATTTAATAAATAATAGTTTATCTAATTCTAGTTGTAAACCTTTTAAAAATTACAAATATATTTATAGATGCAGGACTGCCACTCTTCCATATAAATTGTGTCCAAAGGACTTATATGCAAGTACATGTGTCAGTCTTAGTTTTTTTTTTATATGAGATATTCAGCTAAATCAGTTGAGTATACACATTGTAGTCAGTATACAAAACAGCTGTGATAAAGACAGCATTTCTCTGTACTGTATACTGGTGTGGAAGAAATTCCTACTATACTTAAGGTTACTTTTGATTAGTCATTTACATACACACACAATTGGGTCCAATTCCAAAACCTTGCAGCTGTTTGTATTGTGCCTTGATAACAGATTCCTGCTTCCACAGTTTCTTGCCATGGGAGGGGCCAGGATGTCTGCAATCTGTGGGTGCATCAAAAAGTCAAGGCAGGATATCTCTCCTTTCTGCTATATGCCCTATGATTCATGGTGAGTTTTTGTTTTCAGATAGGGAGAGACTTCAGTCACATGGCTGCTGTTGTTGCTGTTGCTATCTTGAGTTTTTGGACTTTCATCTACCGACCCCTGCAAGAAAAGACCCTGATGAAGAAGGCTACGCTGGTTGTGGTCCTGCTTTCTTTACATTAATTCTGCTAATATAGCCTGAAACATGTCCAAACCAGTGGTGGGTTTCAATTTTTTTTTACTACCGGTTCTGTGGGCATGGCATGGCTTGGTGGGTGTGGCTTGGTGGGCGTAACAGGGGAAGGATACTGTAAAATCTCCATTTCTTCCAGATCAGCTGGAACTCGGGAGGCAGAGAATAGATGGGGGTGGGACCAATCAGAGGTGGTATTTACTGGTTCTTCAAACTACTCAAAATTTCTGCTACCGGTTCTCCAGAACTGGTCAGAAACTGCTGAATACCACCTCTGGTCCAAACATTATGAACACATTTTCCTTTTTATTTCTTTGTAGGTTCTGGGCAAAATATGTGAGAATCATACCTGCAAATCACTGTTAACAGTGTATCCTTTCTGAATCCTTAGAACTGTACCCAGTTCTAAGTACCCAGGACAATTTAGTTAAAAGATGAAAGGTTGCACAGATTCCAAAGTTTTTCCTCCCTGCCTTGTTTCCAAGGAAATAATAAAATGGAATAAAGAGTGGGACAGACATCATGCAAGGATGATCTTTCCAATGCACATATTCATCATTTTTGTACCTTTTTTGTGTCAGTTCTTGACTCCTAGCAACTGCCTGGATAAGACCCTATAGGGGTTTTTTGGCAAGGTTTTTCAGTGGTTTGCCATTGCTTCCTTGCTAGGGTTGAAAGAGAGTGATTGGTCCAAAGTCAGCTGGCCTAGTAATCTGGATTAGAACTCATAGCCTCCTAGTTTCTAGCTGATGCCTTAGACACTAGCCCAAACTGGCTCTCTATTAATAAACGTTGTACTTATTTTTTTGTGAAAGCAGTTGGACAACATGATGAAATATATGTTTCTGCTTACTTTCCTGAATTATGCAATTACCATTTCTGCAGTTTAGTAGTTTATTCATTTTCTTTCTAGCAGCTACAGTGACACTTTCATTACAACTAAATGGTCCCAGAAACATACGTATGTCTACCAGTGGGTAGTCTAGTGGGTTTGTCTAGTGTTTCCCTATGAAGAAGATATTTTTTGTAGATCCAGAAAAGTAGAAATTAGTAAGATTAGTAAGCTTTCTTCTGCAGTTTCAGTAATACTCAAATGGTCCCTTTAAGTTGCAGAAACAATCTCCTTGTGGAAACAACTGGAGGAGTTGGCTGGAGCAAGTTGGTTATTCAAATAGTAAATAGTTTTATTACTGCAGCAATGGTATAAGCGTGTTTGGAACCCTAGACTAGCTTGTGGCCATCACTTTACAAACCCATTGTCTTTTTCTACTACTGTAAAGGGGTTGCAGTTTGGGAAAGGGAGGCAGAGGTTTGTTCCTCAGTCATGCAGGCCATGAGAGTAGCAAGAATTGGTTGAGCAACTTTTCTGTCTTGCCTTGGACTTCAGGGTCTTCATTCAAAGCTCTTGAAAGTGCCAGCAAAGTAAAATACAGCATCTGGAGCATTTTCTTCATTTTCACTGTTACTTTACTCAGTTATGTAGCTTGAGTTTGCTCCTATTTCCTTTCCCTCTAATTGTTTTTAAGTGACAATGATAGCTAGCTTTTTATGTACATTAGGCCTCCTGTATCTTGGTACAACTATCTTATTCCTGAAGGACTTAAGTTTGTCATATGTCCAAACATTTGCATGATTGAAGCAGCTTATAAATTGAACAAGCATATGTTATTCTTTGTTACTCCTAGCATCACACTATTTGCACTACTACCAGATGCTTTAAAACTGTTTGGATAAATCTTGTTTTAAAGAGAGAAAAAAAACATTTTATTTAAAAGTTTACTCTTGAGGGGACAGGGAATCTTCTGTTCTGCTCCACCCAGGTACACGCTGCTCTCTCAAAATGGCTGTTTTATCACTACATGAAAAGGCAAGCATTAAAGTGCAGTAACATTAAGTAAATGCTGTATTGAAAGCTTGCATGACTGGAAAGAAAAGCTGGGCAGGAGTGAAAAGTTGAAGAAATACTTGTCAAGTAGTCCCCCCCCCCCCTCTTTTCAGTGGTTTTGTAAACAGGCCTCTCTCACTCACTCTTTACTAAGGGTAGAGTGAAAGAGTTAACAGCAAGGTCATGTTGGTTTAAAAAATTATGGTTTACCTTACAAGCTGGGTTGCCTTAGGTCATGGTGATACAATTCCTTCCCCTTGTCCTATGAAGTAGAAGTTCACAAAAAATTTACTAACACAAGAGAGGAAGGCTGCCAAGTCCCTAAGCAATACAGAACAGACTTACCTGTTTTATACACTGTTTAACTAATTATTTTAAAAAGAAACAGCCAAGCTGAAACAACTGCCTTTTTCTTCCAGAAGGAGTTTCCCCCACAGTCTTTTCCACTTTTTTTTTTTAAAAAAACCCTCTTCCAATGCTTGCTTTGGCATTTGGAAAGTCTTCCCGACACCTGACACCTCTTGAAAGTGTAGTTTGGCAAACAGAGACTGAGATCAGCTCCAAAAGGGCCCAGTGCTGGGGCTGCTTTGAAAACATCTGGGTGCCTCCGATGCCGACAAGAACCAGATGCCCTTCTGGACAAGCAGTCCTTTTTGTCCATCAGCCCCCTGCATTGCAATCATATCAAGAAAAGTACTTTAACATGGTAGTCCTGCTCCTTTAAAGCAGGTGTCTTGCACAAATGAAGAGCATTTCAATTGCTGGAAGGAAAGAGCTCCCTCAGAGGGATTTTCAAAAAATCTTCAAGAAATGGTTTTGCTTACAGAATCGACATCTGCAACTGGTTTATTCAAGCCCAAATGAATTAAGATGCTTCTGACAATTAAAATGAAAGCTTCCAAGAGTAACCAATAGTTTTCAATGGAATGGTTTAGGATAATGTAGTTTACATGATGTGGAGTCCTGTTTCTGCCTTCCCGGTATGAATTTTCCAAGGCCAAACTCTGGGGCAATTTTCAGAAGCAGTATATAATGCAAGTCTTGGAAAAACAGATTTTGCACCATGGGTGGAACCCTTTCTAATGCAGGAAACTGTTTCATACATTGTCTCCTCTCATTCTCCCGCAGAACTGGAGAAATGTGCTTCAGCAAGCTTGAATAGTAGAAGTTACTAAGTTAGTAAAGACTACAGGCTCTAGAGAAAGATAATGAATGAAAATAATAAGATTTGAAAGTTTTCTAACTATTTACAGCTTTGTTTTCACTTTCTGTCAAAATTGTATAATATGCTGCTCAGTCAAAGTAAAGAATAGAAGGAACACTTAGTTATAATCTGAGTCTCCAGTGCAAACATTATTATCATTAATTGTGAAACAGGCCAAACAATATTACTAAAGTTCAGGGGTGTTAAACGGGCGGCCCAGGGGCTGGATGTGTCACACATAGGCCACACCCCCACTGACTCTGCAAAGGCAAAAAATGTCATGATACATCATGTGACGTGATTGAGTTTGACACCCGTGCTATGGTTAATGTAAATATGGTAGGGATGATAACGGACTCTCAGTCAGATTTTCCCACAGACATGGCAGTTCCATATTTATGGAATCATTTCCTGGTTATAACCTCCTAGGGCAGTGGTCGGCAAGCTGCGGCTCGCGAGCCACACGCGGCTCTTTACACATTTTAATGCGGCTCTTCTGTGTGCCAGGCGCCCGCTCCCCTCCCTCCTCTCGGGCACTTCAAAACAAGCGCCCCTTTCCCTTTTTTCTTTTCGACCCACAATGATTAGGGAGGATCTTGAAGTGGGGCAGGGACGAGAAGCGAGGAGGCAGAAAAAGAAACGGAGGCTAAGGAGCTTCCCCCCCGCCCCCTCCCAGCAAAAATCTAACCGGGGAGCCGGGCGGGCAGTAGCAAATTAGCCGATCACCCCGCGTGCGTGATTGGCTAATTTGCTACTGCCCGCCCGGCTCCCTGGTTAGATTTTTGCTGGGAGGGGGCGGGGGGAAGCTCCTTGGCCTCCGTCTCTTTTTCTCCCTCCTCGCTTCTTGGGGCTCCACCAATGGGGGAGCAAGGCCCACCCAGCGCCAGGCTTTGGGCTAACACAGAGGTCTGCAAAGTTGGCTGTTTTAAGACTGGTGGACTTCAATTCTCAGAATTCTGGGAGTTGAAGTCCACCAGTCTTAAGAGCCAATTTTGCAGATCCCTGCCTGGGCTAATATGATTGATGCCCTTGGTGGACTTCAACTCTCAGAATTCTGGGAGTTGAAGTCCACCAGTCTTCAAGCTGTCAGGTTTGAAGACCCCTTGGGGTTTTTTTCCTAAAGGATTAGGGATGCAAGGATCTTGTAACTTGACAGATTTAAGACTTGCGTGCTTCAAATGCCAGAGTTTATTGAAACTAAAAACAGTGTACCATCCTATGTATTTTCAGTTTTAAAAATGTGGCTCTCAAAATAAATTTCAATCGTGGTTATGGCGAGATTTGGCTCAGATGAAAAAAAAGGTTGCCCACCACTGTCCTAGGGTAAAATCCAGGCAGAATTCCCAGAGTTTCAGGATATTTGTAAGGACAGGAGCTGAAACTGCTAACAATTTGAAAGAGCAGATGAATTCCCCTTCTCCCTCATTATCCTTGTACAATTGTGATTTCCAATTTCAGTTTATATAAAAGTTCATGTCAGGGCAGCCTCCATCAGTAACCAAGAAAGAAACCACTCAACTCCATATTTCAGAATTAAGAGTACTTTTTACTGGTTATGAGTAGATAGCAGCTAGGCAAAGCAAGATCTGAGGCAAAAGCGCGCATAATCATAGATATCAATAAGTGACCCAACTCCCTCCCTCTAGTAACCCAATCACCCAGTCCAATCCGTATACTCCACAGGTGTCATGTGGGCTGCATCTTCAAAACCCATCATCAGGTTGGTAAGCCTGATGGTTGGCCTTGGCGGCAATTCCACTATCTGCAGCATGCGCAGTAGATGGTGAGAAAACCACTCCCTTCTTCATTCACTCCTGTGCTGAAGCTTCCCCTCCCAAATACCATGTTATCCCCCCTCCCCATTTCAACGGCAACTGAAAGCAAGCAGCAAAACAGAGGCTGACAGTTCATGAAAAACCAGATCCACCAAAGGAAGCTTTTCATCTTCAATGGCAAAGTTCCAAAATGGCAAGAAGTCTATATTGATACAATATTACAATTGTAGCTCTCTCTCTCTCTCTCTCTCTCTCTCTCTCTCTCTCTCTCTCTTCCTCCCTCCCTCCCTCCCTCCCTCCTCTCATACATATACATATATACTGTACACATAAATACATTTTATATATGCAATATAATGTGTATTTATATGTATGTATGTATATTTTTAAGTAAACCAAATTCCACTAGCCACATTTCAGAATTTGGATATTCAAAGGTAATACAATTCAAATTCAATACAATATAATTCAATTTTATGGCTTGAAATTTAAGGTAGAAATCCAGAAATGGTTGAAGAGAAACCCTAGCTTGATGCGAAAGAAGTATTATAAGCTGACCATTTCTCTGTGCTTTGACTTTCATTAATTTGAATTTCAATTTGAGGTATTTAAGTGATTGAAGAAACATTGTATATGTTGGGGGGGGGAACAAATGCCAATCTGGTACTTTCCTTCCAAGAATTCCCCTGTGGAATAAAAACAGCCAGGATGGATTTCTCCCTCCCCAGAAAACATCAACCAAGGAGGTTGACCCTGGTAACACTAGGTTTTACTAAAAAGCCATGGGGACTCTTGCCCTTTAATGCTTAAAAAGTGCAATTAAATCAATGCAAGTTTCTTGAAAAGAGTAGGCCACAGAACTATATAATCTGGTATGAATATATTACCATTTCAGGAACTGCTTTATTAAAGAGAACAGTTTTACTGTATGCTTGCAAAGCTACTAAAATGTTTTTAAGTGCTAGATGCAACCTCTCTTGCACAATTGATTAGCATCCCCCATCTACCCAGGTATCTACACCTTGTCAAATATAAGTCAAATATAAACTGTACTATAGTCTGCTAACTAGTGAAGGAAGTTAGTTTGGTATAGTGGTTAAGGCGCCAGGTAAAATTCAGAAGACTGTGAGTTCCAGTCCCACCTTAGGCATGAAGCCAGATGGATGACCTTGGGTTAGTCACACTATCATAGAATCATAGGGCTGGAAGGGACCTAGGAAACTTTCTGGTCCAACCCCCTGCCCAAGGCAGGAGCTATCAGCCCTAGGAAGTAGGGACGTTCAAACTTCCAAAAATATTGCCATGAAAACTAGAGGGACTAGTGCAAGAGTCAACAATGACTTCAAGATGTGTGTGCACTGTGCGTGCATGCACACCCACACACCCACACACCAATTTCCTAATTGGTTTCATGCTATTTATAAACAATATCAATTCACAATTATTTCATTATGATTTTTACTTACATATATTTTCATTTATTCCACTTATCTACTATTAAATCTTGTGATTCATGAAACTATCTGGCTATTCAGATCTGCAGACAGGCCTTTTAGGAGATGTATTTGTTAGAAGCCTGACCTTGTATTGAGACTATTTTCTGCCTTCCTCCCCAGGCTATAGAATACACTCTTAAGAGTTGCACTTGACTTTAAACATCTTGGAAATTAGAAAATGTATAAAGATGGTGGCTATCTTTAATCCATTTCTAGGTGAGTCTACATCAGACTGGCATTTGGAAACAAGATGACTCAACGCCATTTACTTGGTTTGATGTTTAATTCCTTAGATTGCTGAACCCAACAATTTGGTTGGTACTAGCACAATTATTCCTTCTATATAGAGGTGCTTCTAAAGAATATATGAAACAAAACATTCTCCAAATAACTAGTTTTGGTGGCAAGAATAGGATGATACGCCTCCTTTTTCATGCCCCTAATCTATTTACAGGGGTTTCTATAGGTTCAGAATCCTTCTCCTCCTTCAGGATTGCTTAGATAAATTGAAAAATTAAGTGATTTGAAAGTTTTATATATTGTTTACTTATTCAATTTATAGAGCTGCCCTTCTCAAACAAGCCACTTGTTTGGTGTGAAGAGATTTGAATCTACATTTTGTAAATGCAATTCAATTACAGAAATAAATAGCAGGTACAAGCATTAGCATAGGGCCCTTACTAAATTGGCCTTAAAACACCTTTTGCATTAGAGTGGCTTTGATAACTGTTTGCCTGCAATTTAGTGCATAGCATATTCCCAAGAAAGATTTGAGACCTTCAGATGACATAATAAGCCTTTGTTAAGGATAAATTTTCAAAAGATGTCAAGAGAAATAATGCTTTGGATACCTGCCAGATTTTTGACTTCTTTACTTCTTTATTGTACATTTTGGGTTATAATGGATTTAGATGGTTACTTAATTATTTATTGGAATGGATTTCTTTCTTTCTTCTTTTTGTTGTAGAATACATGAGTCAAGCAAGCTTTGAATTTTCTACCCTTGTTATTTTTAATTGCAGCTTATTTTGTTGTTTGTTTTGCAGGTATAGATGGCACGGATGGGAGAATTTATTTTTATATACCTTTTATTTTGGGACATATCATTTTCTGGGTAAGAAAGATGGTTTGAAGTTCCGGTATTGGATCTCAGTTGAGCATCAGCTTAATATTGAAATCGATTGATATAATTATTGATTCACATAGAGTCAAAAACAACTTTAGGGCTTTTTGTTTATTTATTTATTAGGAGACAAGGACTAGCTAAGAATAGCTAGATGGCTTAGGCTACAATTCTTAATTTACTGAGGAGCAAGTCTCTTTGAACTCAATGTGCTTGATTTTCAATAAGAATACCTAGAACTACAGGTAGTCTTCGACTTACGACCACTAATTGAGCCCAAAATTTCTGTTGCTAAGTGAGACATTTGTTAAGTAAGTTTTGCCCCATTTTAAGACCTTTCTTGTCCCAGTTGTTAGGTGAATCACTGCAGATGTTAAGTTAGTAACACGGTTGTTAAGTGAATCTGGCTTGGCCATTGACTTTGGCTGTCAGAAAGTTGCAAAAAGTGATCACATGAGTCCAGGACAGTGCAACCATCATAAATACCAGTCAGTTGCCAAGCATATAGATTTTGATCACATGACCATAGGGATGCTGCAATGGTCACGTGTGAAAAATGGTCATAAGTCACTTTGTCAGATCCCTAAAAGTGATACTGCCATTCAACTGGGAGGAGGGGAGCCTCGGAGTTAAATCACTAGCTACATCTGAAACAACTGAGTTTTACAATCTTACAACGGTTTCCTGTCACCGGGAGATTGAAGGGCCCAACATCACTGGAGGGATGTTTATGATAGCCATGTGGGATACATAACTTTGATGTCTAACTAGAGATAGCCATGGGAATGTGTATTTTATTGACTCCCAGGGCAGAAGAGTTAAGGAAACATCTTCACACTTGTGTATTGGTCAGAATCTGCATTCGGACAAAGGGGAGGGGTTATTATCAGCTTAATCCCATTTGCATGGCCTAAAGGTTTTCAGATGCTGCTTTGCTTCTAATGGTTTCCATCATGACTGATTAAAGGTTCCTTTTGAAATAATCCATTTCAAGAGTCTTTACTTTCTCAAGTTAGGAGAGGAGCCATTACATAAAGCAAAATCTCTGCAAAGTGGTCAACCAGGAGAGAAACATCTTTACTCTACCAAGGGGACCCAGCAAACCATGTCTGAACATAACGGCGAACAAGGGGAAACTGACTGCTGGAAGGAGATGGAAACCCTTCTACAACCAGAGACCTGCTCATTGTACCCGGGCAAAGAGAACGAGGTGAGCCTGGAGGACCCAAAAAGCCCCGTTGGTCAATTGGAATCGGGACGAAAGATGGCTGGGAAAGGAAGACCAGGGGAGTCACCCTTACCCGAGGTAGCCGAAAAACAGGGTGGAAATTGGAGTCAGAAGCTCCCTCTGACCAGGAGGAGCTAAATGAAGCCTCGCTGAGAGAGGATCCTCTGAAGAGGCATGTAACCCAGTTGGTGATGGAAGTTTTGGAAAACATCCGGGGGGAGCCAGACTGGCAACTGAGAAGCATTGGAAGGGCGGCAAATGGGGATGACGCCAGGGGAATTAACCCTCTTCTGGCCCCTGCTGATCAAGCTGACGGCCCAGCAGCAACAGCTAGGAACTCAGAAAGCCCTTCCCCCCAGTTGGTGCATAGGTTGGAGGCGACACCGAACCAACCCCGAAACCTGCAGTTAGAAAGGAAAACTCCTTCCCTGGGGGTAAAATTTGATGGGAACCCAGAAAAATTGGGATTCTTTGTGGCACACATGCTCACCTACATGCAAGAATATGGGTGTGATTTCTGAACCCAAGGAGCTCAAGTGCGAGTGGTCACCCTAGCCCTGGAAGGAGCAGCTGCCAGATGGATGGTGACTTTACATGATGCCGATGCACCAGAACTTCGGGACTTTGATAGGTTCATGATGATGATAATAATAATAATAATAATAATAATAATAATAATAATAATAATAATAATAATAATAATAATAATAATAATAATAATATTTTATTTGTTAGCCGCACCCTCTCCAGAAGGACTCGGGGCGGCGTACAATAAAAAACACATAAAATACAAATATAGACAGTACATACACATAAACATAGACGTATACGTGGAGGAGGTAGACAGATAAATGGAAATAGAATTAAGATTGCAATTTAAAATCCCCTAATTAAAATTACAAGATTAAAAACCCGTCAGGAGCGATATGATCAAACTATGGTTGAGCCAGGCCAGCTACTTGGAAAAGGTGGGTCTTGAGCTTTGCACGGAAGGAGCGGAGGTCAGAGGTAGTCCTGATATCCGGGGGGAGGTCATTCCACAGGGCTGGGCCCGCCACAGAGAAGGCTCTGCTCCTAGGCGCCGCCCCCCGACACTGTCTGGTGGACGGCACCTGGAGAAGTCCCTCTCTGTGCGAGCGAATTGGTCGCAGGGATGTATGGGGCAGGATACGATCCCGCAAGTAGCTAGGTCATGCTATGATAGCTATGATGGCCCTGCGACGATGGTTCGAAGACCCCCTTGCAGACCACAAAGCACGTTACCGCATAAAAGTTGTGAAGCAGGGACGCCGGCCAGTGGCAGAGTATACCGAAGAATTCCGAGACCTGGCATGTCATGTGAACTGGCCAGACGATATCGTGGTAAGCTGGTTCAAGGATGGGCTGAGTGATGAACGCTACAATGCTTGTGTGGCCCGAGGTGTCACAACCCATCTACATGAGTGGTATCTTATTGCTGAAGAGGCAGAGATTGACAAGGGCAGAAATCAGTATCGGGCAGGATGAATGTGGAAGAAATCCCCACCCCAATGGAAACAAGAACCTTTTAAACTGCAAACAACACCTTCTCCGAAATCCTTAGTCTGTTTCAAGTGTGGAAAAGAGGGGCACCGAGCTGCAGAATGCTGTCCTCAGGCACTGGCTAAGAAATCAGATCGCCCATTGGGGGGGAAACCTACGAAACCTGGCCAGCGTGGAAAGGAGATGGCCCTGAGGAGCAGGGAGACCGTAGAACTTCCACCCCCTCCCTTCTTTGAGGAGGAAACCCCGGCTTTGCAGCAGGAGGAATCATACTCATCTGGAAGCAATCTAGAGGATGAACCACTGATAAGCAAACCAATTAAACCGCTTACCTTGCCACTGAGACTATTTATCCCCAACTGGGAGAGGGGGTTGAAAATCTCAGCTTTAGTGGACTCGGGGTGCACACCCTGTTTGATCAGCCCAACCCTGGTAAGGAAGTTGAGGATTAATGTAAGGAAACTGAAAAGCCCCATAACTTTTTGCCACCTAGATGGGTCAATAGCAGGGGGGTAGCCAGCTTCATTGGCCACTGAGCCTCTACAGATAGGCATCGGAAAACACAAGGAAGTACTTACATTTATAATGGCGCCTGGCATGGAATGGCCATTAGTTCTGGGTCTCTCATGGCTGGAAAAATGGAACCCAAGAATTAATTGGAAGCAAGGCACCATAAGAGTGCAGATGCACGTGACTTTTGCTGAGAATCCAGACAAAGAAACTGAGGGGGCACCTAGAAACAGCAATGCCTGCTTACACTATGCCAACCCAGGGCATACCCAAAGAATATAAGGATTTCAGTGCTGTTGCAACTTTGAACAATCACTAAATGAACTGTTGTAAATCAAGGATTACCTTATATAGGATCATGTAATTAAATTACTAAAGCCCAGGATTCATGAAATATGTATTGCCTGGATTGGATGCTTGAGAGGTTGAACATTTGACTTGATTGGATGCCATGTATTTTTCAGACACATAGACAGATCCCATAAGCAAATAAGAATCTGAGTTGAACCTTGGTGCCATTTGGGAGATATGGCATTCCCCACAGAATACTAATCCAGTCCCCCCAAAATGAGAGTCTTCTATCACAGGAGGACTATAGTATCTTCTCTTGACATTGCAGTCTGGTTTGCTGGATACTAAAAGAAGGGCAGTAAGCTTTACAAGTTACTTTTTGTGGCAAAGTCAATGAACATAGGATTTCATATTTAGGATTAAGTTGCAATCCCTGGGTGCAGTGCAACACATACAGTATGTTTTATGGTGAACGGTGTTCCCCCCCCAAAAAACCCAGCTTTTTAGAATCTTTTAGTTCAAGGTGTTCATGTCTTTTTTCCAGGCTTATCAGAAAATACAAGAATAACTTGAAATGGCGAGGCGTCCTGCCGGAGGGGCGGCACCGCGGGGGATCCCTGGATCGGCGGCGGCCGGCGGGAGGTCCCCTGCCTCGCCCAAGGCACCGGGGAGCAGATCGGAGGACGTGTGGGCGTCTTCACTGAGAGGCTGTGCGGAGAAAAAGAAAACTGAAGGATGTGGCGGCGGAGCGGTGAGGCGTAGACTCCCTCCATCCCCATTACTAATTTAAAAACTCGTCAGTTGTGCAAACTTTTTTTTCGGTTTGACTTGGAGAGGCGCGGCTGGAGGGGAGGGGGATTTACCCCGCCCCCCTCGGACAAGCGGCTGGAAACAAGTGTGCTCTCAGCCCCAAGGGAAGGAGGAGGGGGAGAGCCAAACCAAAGATGCCACACCCTAACTAAGTGGATTTTCGGACTTAAACCTATAAAATAATGAGATCTGGAAGCTTTGGGATTTTTGAACTTTGAAAACTTTATTTGTTGCCTCGAAACCCGAAGCTGGCAGGGCAAGATGGCATACTTCCGTTGTCTTTATGAAATGTGAAACTTGACTCCACCTTCCAAACTTCAGGTTTCTGATCTTTGTCTCCATGCTACCTGGATAACTCTCTTGTTGATTGTTTGCCTTTGAACTCCTTGGAGTGAAAAACTTTTGCTCATCTGCCAGGGTGATTAGAAAATCCCCCTCTGCCTGGACTCTCTGTCTCCTGGACTCTCTTGGCTGTTCTACCCTTCTGACTGATCCTTCTTTATACTGACTGGACTCTTTACTTCATAAACAATGGCATCTAAAAGACCACCTCCTGGAAAGTCAGGCTTTGCTGCCTCTGCCCCAACATCTGCAACCTCCAGTCCTAGCACACAATCAATGTTAACAGCCTTCAAGCAACCTAAATCTACGGACCTGGAGTTTCATCAAATGTTTCAACAAATTCTACAGGGACAAGAGGAAATAAAGAGACAACTGAAGGAGATGAAAGAAGAAATTAAAGAGAACCAGGATAAAATTAATAAGAACTCACAGAGACTGGATCTTTTGGAGGATGGGGCGGCTGAGATGAGGGGGGCGGATAGAGGATGTGCAGAAGGGAAACAAAGAACTTGACACCCAACAAATGAAAATAGAGTTTGAGAGAATGTCTTTTTATCTTAGATTTCAAAACATGATGGAGACAGATGATGAAAACATAAGGGACATCATGACAAACATTTTGGCTGAGTATATTCAGAAGGAGAAACAACAGATGGGGTGGGAAATAGACCTGGCTTATAGAGTAAACTCAGCTTATGCTAGAACACACAATGTTCCCAGGGAGGTACACATTAAATTTCTTAGGAAAAGTACAAGAGATGAAATCCTGAATGCACAAAGGGGGCAAGCCTTGACATATAAAGATAAGGAGATAACCATCTTGAAACAGATCCCCAAGAAAGTGAGGGAAAAAAGAAAACACTATTCGCAATTGGTGAATAAATTATACCAGAAGGGGGTGTGGTTTAGATGGTTGATGTCTGAAGGTATGTTAATATTCTGGGAGGAGACAAGAGTTAGGATTAATACACCCATAGAGGCGCAGGCCTTTATGGAGAAAAATAAACTGCTCCTAGAAAAACCAGATGACTCTTCAACAGACATACAAGACACGGGAGGGGCCGGAGCTCTGCCAGCGGGGGGAGATGGGGCAACAACAAGAAAGCTCAGATCACACAAATGAGTAAGAAAAGTCACCTGATATAAACTGATCGAAATTACCAATTGAATTTACCACAGTGACTACATGTTATTACTTAATATTGAATTTTATGCAAATGTATACTATGAGTTTGGAGGGGGGTGCATCTACCGTATTTCGCAGCTGCCAAAATTTGTAACTTTTCCCTTACCTTTCCCCTTTGTAAAATATTAAAAAACCAATAAAACTTTGTTTTTTTTTTAAAAAAGAATAACTTGAAATGGCCAATAGAATAAAAGCTGTTCAGAGTAAAAGACAAATTAAATTAGATTTTCTCTGCTAGAAGTTCATTCCAATTTTGACTGATATCATATTTCTGGGGCTGAAAATTCCACAGTTATTGCAGCCCTATATCCGGTCATCTATTCCATATCTTTCTCTTTGATCTCTGTGCATATACCAGCCTGCCAAATTCAGGAAAGGGGAATGACGTGTTGGGTTTAATCCTTCTTCAGCTAATCTTTGGTAATTCTGGGGATTTTGGATGCCCATTCAAAACTCTAAGGTTTACACAAAGTATATATCTGTTTGCACATAGTTTGCAATGTTTCCAGTTTTAGCATATAATTTTGTTTAATGGGCTTTGATGGCCACAACATACTTATGTTGTTACAAAATGGATATGTTGGCACATTTAGGAATGATAGAGAAAAAAAGAGGGAGGACTAAGGAAATTATTTTATTTAATATTAACAGTGTTCAACTTTTTGGACATCGAAGACCTACCACTGCTGTTCATCAAACTATACTGGCAGTATTTTTCCAGGAAATATTAAAATATTATTTTCCTTTTTTTTTGAATATTTGAAATGACATTCTTTTTAAAAAGTATCCTCCCTATTAATATTTTTGCTCACTTTGAAGTATATTGAACATCTGCGTTGAAGTAGAAAGATATAGAAACCTGTAGTGTATTTGTCATTTTAAATAGCATAGGTTGTAGGCTTTACCACTGGATGTTCCAGAGAACTTAATTAAATCTATTTACAGGATTGCATTAATGTATTTTTTTCAGTTGGCCAGAAGGTTCAGCCACAGCCAATGTTCCAAGGCATTCCAGAAAGTCTTGCAAATAATATCAAAAAGATGAAATGGAAATTTGACAGTTACTCCAGTTCAACAATGATTATTAGCTTCCATATGGCTAATATTATTATTTATAAGAAAAGATAACATTGGTCAATTTTAACCAATCATGATGCATCCGAAACTGTATTTTTATAACAAATTTATTTTACCAGTTTTTTGGGGTTTCTTACAGCTTAATATAAACACACACATTAACCTGTTTTTTTTTAATTAATTAACCATGCTTGACTTCCTCTTCTGCTTATATATGTTAGAGGATTTATGTATGAGGAGACATGTGAGGGATCAAGAGTGGCCTGATCTTTCCTGGCTATTTTTTCCTGAATTTTGTGTATTAATTAAAGCTGGAGAACAGAGAAGTATTCTTTCAACTACTCTGTAACCAAAATATTCAGTACTATAAAAGTGATCATCAGCAGCTTGTACTGAGCTTGAAGCTGGAAGAGCAGTTAATATCTCTCTACATGGGGCTTCCCTTGAGATGCACTCGGAGACTACAGTTGGTCCAGAACGCGGCCGCGCGGGTGATTATGGGGAGGACTAGGTACTCCCCTGTAACACCTCTCCTGCGCGAGCTGCACTGGCTTCCTGTGGTCTACCGAGTGCGTTTCAAGGTTTTGATTATGATCTTTAAAGCGCTTCATGGCACAGGGCCTAGTTATATGCAGGATCGCATCCTGCCCCACACATCCCTACGACCAATTCGCTCACACAGAGAGGGACTTCTCCGGGTGCCGTCCGCCAAACAGTGCCGGGGGGCGACACCCAGGAGCAGAGCCTTCTCTGTGGTGGGCCCAGCCCTGTGGAATGACCTCCCCCGTGACATCAGGATTACTTCCGATCTCCGCTCCTTCCGTGTACAGCTGAAGACCCACCTCTTTCAATTATCTGGCCTGGCTCAATCGTAATTATTCTTATTCCTCCTAACTGTTTTTAAATTGTATTTTAAACGTTAAATCTTAATTTTATATCGGGTTTTTACAATTGGGGTATTTTAATGCGGGTCTTTTAACTGTCTATATGATGTAAATTGTTTACCTCCTCCGAGTCCGTGTTTGTGTATCTGTATGTATGTCTATGTGTTTTATATATTTTCTGTGTTTTATATGCCCCATTGTACGCCGCCCCGAGTCCTACTTGGAAAGGGAGCGGCTAATAAATTCAAACTTATTATTATTATTATTATTATTATCTCGGCAAGCGACATCACTTGGCTGATGTGAGCAGATTGGATCTAGTTAGTGCTTGAATAGGGTACTGGCAAGAACCCAGTGCTACAGATTTATTATTTATTTGGTTTACTCTACAGATTTTGAATTGAAAACTCTGGACAAGTTACAGGTCTTTGAATGTCAAGGAACAATACTACTAAGTCAATAGTCAAAAGTCAAACAGCAATAGTATAAATGAAATAATAAAACAAGCTTTTCGCAAGATGGATACCAAGAAATCTAACTCAGACAAAAAGGCTAATGAAATAAAATTATTTTTAAATTAAAAAAAATATTTTTAAGATTAAATTATTTAATTAGCCTGGGAGGAGATGAAAAAAAGAATCCTTGAAGGCAGTGACAAATGCCTGAACATCATGTAGATGTGTCATTGACTGGTCAACCTGATAATCCAAAAATATAAGCCTCTGATTTGTGGGAGGAATACTGCAACCCTGTTTATTCAAGAAGGGGGGAGGGCCTTGATTGAAAACAAACTGGGAAATAATTCCTCATCTTACAAGGACTTTCCTACTGTCCAAAAGCATCTCTGTCCTGTCTCGACTTCTTGGCCTCCATTGTAGACCAGAGACACTAGTCCAAGGGCGTTTCTACCTTTTTGGAATCAGATGAAAAAGGAAAACTATAGTGCCAACCATGAGTAAAAGTAGTTTAAACTGTGTCTTCCTTGAAGATAGGTTAGCTGTGTGAGAGACTATGGAAGGCTATGCTCCAACGTCTAGTGAACCAACTCAAACCATGGTCTCTTTATTTTTACAGTTTTAAAAACTTGAAATCAAAATTTTGTTTTCCTCCTTCTTTCTCCTTGTATACCATACCTTTTAGATTATAAGCCTTAAGGCAGCATTAATTTTCTCCAAATATATGTAAGTCAATAGTGGAGCATTTTTGGAAAATTTTGGAATAAAAAAAACTAAATAAAATTGAATACATGTATTTGTAACTCTAGTCTACATAGCTCCACACCATCACAAATTTGCTCCCAATGTGGAAATGCAAAAGTGGGATTGTATGTTGGTTTATTAAATGGACTCCTGTCGGTCCATATTTGGGCGATCCTGTTCTGCTCTTGAGATCAAAGACAATAATATCCAAAGTATTCATTCATTTTCATGTGAAGCTGAAAGATTCAAATTAGTCTCTCAACCTGTTTGCCTCCCTGTAGGCTGTTTTTTTTCCCAATCAAATTATATCTGCCTGGAATAATAATATTTGCTACTATACAAGGGAGTAGTTGTGATTACAGATTCAACTCTGTGGGCATGAGAATGAAACCAATCATTTCACTTGAGAAAGCTCTCCCCGAGCAGGGAGAGGTGGGATTTCTCTAACTGCTCTTCAAATAGTTGTTCAAAAGTCTGCCCCGCTCCAAGCAAGAAAGAGTTATGTCTGGAATATTTCACTTCAGCTTTCAGAGACCTGCTTTGTGTATCCCTTTGAGTGTGAGCCCTCAGTGAATAGCAATCGCAGTTTAAACTGTTTATTCCTTTCTTAGCAATAATGTTTAGGTTGAGGAAAGCCTTCCAAGATATATAGAATTTCTCATGCTGAGTAAGGGGTCCTTCACTTTTTTGCTACTGTTGCTGCTGCTTTCCACACTGGGGGCATTATTTTGATATACCCCCTTTTCATTCATATTCTGATAGGTAAAAGAACTCTCAATGTTATCATAATAATATAAGCGTCTTATTTTTTCAAGGTCTATAGTACAGCCATAAAAAAAAAAGAGAAGAAAGCCCCAAGTTGAAATGTGAAGTCTGTGCTTGTGTTTCTGGAACAATTTTTCTCCCACATAATTAGAAAAACCCATTCATTCTATGAAGATAGAAAAAGGAAAGGTAAAAATAAAGTTTAACATTTTCATATTCTCATCTTTAATTCCTTGATGCCCACTCCCGACAATTAATCTGAAAATAAATCCTTAGTGTCTTTTAATAATTTTAGTTGTAGATTTCAATTGTATTTAAAATAAAATTAACCTTCTGTATTTACCTTCAGTGCCAAATAACTGCATTCACTTAATATATGATGGTTTTTATTAGCACTTACAGTAATACTCTGCATACCTTTATAGAAGAAAAATATTTTACTGACTTATAAGAACATAGGATAGAAAGCAATTCTGTTCGGAAACATTTGAATCCCATGTGATACTAATTTTTAAAAGTCATTACTTGTTTTTTCCCCATTCCTAACTTGTCAGCAGCTAATACAAACAGTATTCTCAATATAACAATTCAGGTTTATACTGTAATGTAATGAGCTAAAAGCACCTCACATATATTCTGAACAATTTTACATCTACTCCATGGGGGGGGGTCCATTTTATTATTAGCTTCATTTTATACAGTCACTCTAGTTTATCAGTTAGTTCATGAAGAGTCAACTGGTTGGGCAGCCAATACATTTAAATAAAATAAGAAGAATACTATGCACTAATGTGCACTAAATATTGTCGTGAGTTACTGTTGAGATTGGATGGCTTACAGGTTTCAAATATAGTTCATTATTATTATTCTTACCAGAGGTGATATTCAGCAGGTTCTGACTATTGGAGAACCAATAGATGGAAATTTTGATTAGTTTGGAGAACCGGTAAATACCACCTCTGACTGGTCTTGCCCCCATCTATTCTCTGCCTCCCGAATCCCAACTGATCTGGAGGAAATGGGGATTTTGCAGTAACCTTCGCCTGGAGTGGGGAGAGTATGGAGATTTTACAGTATCCTTTCTCTGCCATGCCCACCAAGCCATGCCCACCAAGACACACCACGCCCACCAAGCTATGCCCACAGAACCTGTAGTAAAACATTTTTGAATCCCACCACTGATTCTTACATGTAAAAATTATGTACATCTGAAGTAGAGAGTGTAAACTAACCCAAAGAGTGCCAATGAAGAATTAAACCTGGAACATGTTACTAAATGTCAGTAGGGAAACTTGTGATGATCTTCTTGCTTAGAAAGACCCGTACATATTGTGTCACGATCTCTAGGTTTCCAGTAAAATCGGCTTTTTACACAGCTATAACCAAGCTGTATCCAAGCTATAATCTGATTTACATTAAACTTGCTCATTTCTTTTTAAAGGGTATAAAAATAAAATAAAAACTATGAATGAAGTGTATGCAGAGAACTCCTCACCCATTTCTAGGACTGGATCCAGGACCCTGGAAACTGACCAGAAATAATCTGTTCTAACTTAGTCCTGATTTGTAGAGGTTTTGTTGCTGTTGTTGTTGGTTTGATTTAATTTTTTTTGGAGTGGAGGAAGGGAAGGCCTCTCTTACTATTCAAAAAACAAAAACAAAGCATGGCCTTAGGTGGTATGTAGTGCTGACCTATTGAAAGGTCCTGATGTGTGTGATGTATCTGGCCATGGAGACTTGAATTCATTTAAATTAGCTAAATTATCCCTTACCTTCTACCCTAAGCTCAAGTCCTTCCTTCATCTAGTGGCATGAGTTTCAAGCAGCTACAGTTTCATTTCATTTCCTTCTGAGAGTATATAGACACAAAATAAGAGTTAAGAAGTTCTAACTTTTAACCGATTACATGACCTCAGAGAGCAGCTATTGGAGCTTCTGAATCTGAGGTATCTTTTGGGGATCTGTCATAACTTCATCCAGTTTCTAAGTGACCAGTCGTAAATCAAGGATTACCGTACCTGTCGTTTCTCAGGTTTACCTTCTTTCTTTTTCAGTTAGGATCCTGTGTGTCAACTTCTATACATATTCTTTTTTCTTGTCAGCATTTAGAGAGCTTTAAATACATACACACTGTCCTTTTTAGATTTCTCCCATTTTCAATTTTGTGGAAATTTCTTACACTTGTGCCTTTTGTATCTAGTTTTGTAGAATTTTCAATCCTTTGTAATACTTTTGTACTTTTGTAAGTATACTTTGTAATACTTTTTGGGTAATAATACTTTGTAATACTACCTGTCGTTCAGGATTTCAGTCAAGTGCTGGGAAAAACAGGACATTCAGGCAGTTCAAAGGAGTATAAAGATTTATTGCAAGTTTAAGCTTTCTACAAGAATCTTAGCAACTAATGGCCAAGAGAAATTAGCAGGAGTTAAGAATAGAAATGAATCCCAGGTGGTCTGGATTTAGATCTCTTGTGGGTGTACAGGCACTCATGACTGATGACACATTTGACACTACCCTTGGACTCAGCCTGATCATCTCCTACAATTTCAAGCCTATTCTCTTTGTTAGGAATATGTATGTTTCATGTTTGATCTCCAAAAGATGCTAGGGAGAGCATAGAAGCATAAAATATAGCCCCTGCCTTTTCCCAATATTGTGTTTTGTAATCCTAGGTAAAGAGGTAGCTATTTTAAGGGATCGCAAACAGGTGTTCCATGTATGCTCCTGTGTCCTCAGAATGTTCTTTTAGAGAACAAATATAAAGTCTTTGTTGTCTGTCTGTCAGGTTTTATGACAGGTAATTCTTTGGATTTACTTACTGCAAATTGATTCATTTCAAGATATTTCTGTTGAGCTCAGGAGAAGTAATATAAAGCAGATGTTTCTAACCTTGGCAACTTTATGACTTGTGGACTTCAATTCCCAGAATTCCTCAGCCAATCATAAAGTTGCCAAGGTTGGAGACCCCTGATATAAAGGATAAATGTGAACTCTTTGATTCTGTAACCTTAGCCATTGCAAAAGATTTCTCCTGCACTGAACTCCATCTGGGAAGTCTACTGCATAGCTAACTAATTAGGCAAGCAAACAGATTTGATCATCTGCTTGTTTTCTAAGGCAAATACATAGAGGAATTAACAACTTTGCCTTTGAATCCTGCTATAACTAGGTGCACAGAGCTGTTTCTGTAATGGTTTGTTGAGCATGACCTTGGGAGACAGGAAACTTTCATGTAAAAGAAGTCTCAGCCCACAGAAGGGGAGATAGCATGGGAAACGTTTCAGAAGAGACTGTCTTTAGTTTTACATAGAGTAAAGAAAAGAGGAGAGAAATACTGCAAGATAGAGTTACTATATTTACTCATAGTTGTGCTTCTTATCTGGACTACCTTGAAGGGCTAACAATTTTTTTGTTTATGTCACAAGGCAGAATTAGATTGTATCAGTCTAATCTGGAGATATACATGCAGTATATTCCTATATGTTCTCTTATTTGTCTTTCAAAAAATAAAATATTATGAAGGCTTCTGTTTCTCTTTGCCATTCAGCATATTCTAGTCACTGATGATAGAAGTTGGAGTGATACTGAAAATTTCTGACTGGTGGTCTTTCCAAGTGGGTGTAAGTCAGAAAGTCCAGAGTTGATTAGAACATTCATTTTTTAAAAAATATTTTTTTTATTTATTCTTATAAAAATAAAGTCATACAAACATAATTTCAAACATATTGCCGTCACAGCGCAAGAAATCATAACGTTTAAATAACTAAACTTGACATTACCATCCTAATAATAGGCCTAATATTTAGCACCAACATTTACACTATATGCAGGCCAACTAGTCAGCGTACCTACATCATCAATTCTTGTTTGTCCTTTAATTTCTAATTAATATTATTTACCAGTATCTGATTTAAACATATATTATTGCTTCAGTTGTTATTATTCGGTTGTTCCCGTACCCAATTGTACCACCTCTTCCACGAGTTATAGAATTCTGAGTCCTTTTTTCCTTTAATTAATTTTGTTAGTCTATCCGATTCTGCGCATTCATTAATTTTATTTATTACTGCCCTATCCATTGGTATTTGATCGCTCTTCCATTCCTGGGCAAATGCCAATCTTGCCGCGATGATTATGTGCAACACCAAGAACCATATCTCAATGTTGATATCTGGGGGTTTGAGTCCTAACAGGAAGGTTTCAGGTTTCAAATCTAATTGATGTTGGGTGATTTCTATTAACCACTGCCTGATTTTTTTCCAGTATTTAATTGCCATTGGGCAGGTCCACCACTGATGGAAATAGGTTCCCTCTCTGTGACCACATTTCCAGCAATTAGGCATGATCCCAGGGAACATTCTGGCAAGTCTTGCCGGTGGTAGGTGCCACCGATATATCATTTTATATGTATTTTCCTTATACGAGGCTGCCATAGTCAATTTCATATTTTTAAACCAAATTTCTTCCCAACTTTGAAAGTCCAATGTGCGTCCTATATTCCGTCCCCAAGCAATCATGCAGTCTTTGACCACTTCTTCCCTACGTCCAATAGCAATAGATATCCGTAACACTTGGAAAGCATCCCTTTCTCTGTTCCAAAAAGAACCTTGTCCATTTCTTGTTTATAGGGATATATACCTTCAGTCTTCTGATCTTTTTTATACCTTGAGAATATCTGGGAATATGGCCACCAGTCGATATGGTACCCTTGCGAAGCTAGTGATTCCCTGGTCTTCAAATTCCCCTGTGAGTCTAAGATCTCTTCATATGTCAAGATCTTCTCCCCTCTGTATCGTGTTGGATAAACAAGGGCTTCCTGAGTAGAGATCCAGCATGGCACCTTCAAGTATAACTTCCTCCTCAACTTCTCCCAAGAGTGGCTCAAGGTCCTACGCACCAGATGATCGTTAAAGTGTTTGGGTCGCTCTGAACCGGGCCAAATATAATAGTGCCAACCATACTGTAGGCCCCAGCCTTCAATAGTCAGGAGCCGTGTTCTTCTCAGGGTCATCCATTCTTTAATCCAAATTAATAAAGCCGCCTGATAATAAAGCTGCCAATTGGGGAGACCAAATCCCCCTCTAATTCTAGGTTCCTGCATCATTTTCAGTTTGATTCTAGGTTTTTTACCTTGCCAAATAAATTTTGAGACGGCTCTATTAATTTCATCAAAGAATTTCTTTTCCAATCTTACAGGAGCCGATTGAAATAAAAATAACCATTTGGGGAGAGTACACATTTTAATAACTGCTATTCTCCCCATAAGGGAGAGTTGTAGGTTCTTCCATCTGCCGAAATCTTGGACCATCTGTTTGTAAAGGTGAACATAATTGTCCTCCTTTATGGAGCTACATCTCCCTGTCAGCCATATTCCTAAGTATTTGATTTTTTTAACGGACTTCAGACCCACTAGATGTTCAAGTTGATGGTTCTGTCTTGTGGTCATGTTTTTGACCAACATTTTGGTCTTATCTTCATTAAGGAGTAGACCTGCAACACTCCCAAATTCCCTAATTAGTTCTAACAAATGCGGTCCTGATTCCCTTGGTTCCTCTAGAATGAAGGCCAGATCATCAGCATAGGCTTGCACCTTAACCTCCTCCCGTCTAATCCTCTAGAACATTCATTTAGATTAGCAGAATTCTTTACAGTGGGGTTTTAAACAGCAGTGAAATCTAAACGCCTAATGAGGCCAACATCTGTAAATCACTGTCTATGAATTTAAAAAGAGTTTATAACTACAAGTGCCTTTGGAGAGCTGTTTCTTATTATGTCAAGACTAGAAAAAAGTGTTTTGATTCAGTCTTTGGCTCCCAGTCTGGAGTCATTGTTTTATTCAAGTGAACAAAGGAGACATGCATAAACATGAATCAGCACACTTCCAAATAAACGATCAAAGAAGTGGATTTTGTCTGTGTGGAGATTATCTGGATGCAAACAACTGATCATTTCTTGTCTTGACTTTCTATTCAGGGTTTCTCTGTCAATTTGAAAAGAAACAAGAGGGGGTAAAACAGGAGGAATGACAGAAATAGACTCATTGTAATAACAAGAGTCCTATGAGCATACAGTAATGGAATCCACGTGCTGTTTAAGTCAGCATTAAATCAGTATTAGCGCTACACCATTGTTGAAGGGCACTGGCTTTTCAACAGTACAGTACATACAAATGTAGCAGTGTGTTGTTGTAAAGGCAAATGATGTTCTGCTGCTGACACTTCAATTATATTGCTGCAATTGCTTGTATGATAGGAATTTTCTTCCAGCAGTTTGCTAGTGGTTTAGCTGGAGAATATATATGTAAATGCATATAGTACTGGAAATGTTCAAGTCATGCTGCACTGCTTTCTTTGGGATGCATATAATCTATTCTGCCTGGACGGGTGAAAGAATTATTAGCCTTGCAACAGAATTATTTTTTTCTTCCTCCTTATATTTCTCACTTGCAATCTGTTTTGTACCTATTTGCACAGTAATGTAGAACCAATGTCAGAAGAGGGGGAGAAATAATAGCTAGTGAAAATGTTTGGCATTATGTAAACACAATGACAATTAAGGCTTATTTAGATGTGAACTTTACTGGCTGGTTTCTGAGTGTTTCTAAAATGGTAAGGAGGTCTGCAACCACCTTATACTACATGATCAGCATGTTCCATTGCTTTTGGTGAATCAGAGGATCCAGGAAAAAGAGAAGATGGGCAGGCATCCAATACTATTACAAATCTAATCCAGCTCCTTTGTTTTCAATGAACTACTCGTTGAAGTATTTGCTATGCTTTATAGCAATTTATGCCTGTTTTTCTATATGTGTTCATATAGCTGCCTTTAATTGTGTACATGGCAGGTTTGGGTTGCTACCGGTTTGCCCGTAGCAGCTATGGGTTTGGGAGAACCCATAGCTAATATTATGGCCAGTTCAGAGAACCTCCAAATCCCTCCCCTGGCTGGCCCCACTTCTGCCACCCTACCACACCTCTCCCAGGAGTCTCCACATGGCCTGTTTTGGATGCAAGGTAAGTGCAGGGCCCGTGTGGAGGTTTAAGGGGGGGGGAGAGAAACCAGAGCCTGGGGGAGACAGTTTTCACCCTCCCAGAGGCTTGAGGAAAGCCTCCGAAGCATGGGAAAGATGGAAATGCCCCCCGCCCCATGGTGCAGGAGGCACAGTAGGCCACACCCACCATGGCCATGCCCACCCAGCAACCGAGCAGAGAACCCATTGCTGAAATATTTGAAGCCCACCCTGGTTCATGGGGGGTGGTAATGCATTGAAGAAAGATCTTTGCAGATCTTTTGTCCCATTTTCCTAGGTCCTAGATTGGGCAATCTGTGTCACAATTCTTCTCCTTTCATTGATAGAAGTAAATAGATAAGCAAATAGAAGACACTGTCTAGACTACTGGGTGTGTCTAGTCTAACAAAGAGAAGGACTAGGAGTGACATGTTTGGAGTCTTCCAATATTTGAAAGGCTATCACAAAGAAGAGAGGTCAACCTATTCTCCAAAGCTCCTGAGGGCAGGACAAGATGTAAAGGATGGAAACTTTTCAAGAAGAGAACCAACCTAGAAATAAGGAGAAATTTCCTGACAGTGAGAACAATGAATCAATGGAATGGCTTGTCTCCATTGGCCTATGGATCAGGGGTGGGTTCCTGCTGCTGCTACTGCCGGTTTGCTCAGGAATTCGCCTGCGCTTGATGCGCACGACACGTGCATGTACAGTACTAAAAAAGCTTCTGCACATGCGCAGAAGCAAAAAACAAGATGGTGCCACCTATAGCACCACCGAGAGAACCAGTTCAGGGGCATGGCAGGCTGAGTTACTACCTACTGAGCCAAACCGGTCCGAACTGGTAGGAACCCACCTCTGCTGTGGATGTTCCAAAACTGGAGGGTTTTAAGATAAGATTGGACAGCCATTTGTCCAGAATGGTATGGGGTCTCCGGCTTGGGCAGGAGGTTGGACTAGAAGATCTCCAAAGTCTCTTCCAACTCTGTTATTCTCTATTCAACTAGGATATCCCTCTGAATATTCCTCTTTTCTGTCATGAAGACTACATATTGCTATATTTTTTTCTTTAGGGCAGATAATATAACTGATAAAGTCTTATAAGAAGTAAATAATGGGAAGTTAAGGAAAGAGCATCTTCAAGGATATGGAAGAAACTCCATGCATAGTAGAGAACTAGAAATTTTATCATAATTTGAATATTGTTCAGTGATGCTCTCGTTGTTCATGCTGGTGAATTTCAGATGTTTCAAATCTCATTCTTTACCAAAGAAAAAGACACTGTTGAAATTGACTGATTGAGTAAAGTATGACTTTAGTCTAAAGAAGATGGGGTGGGAGTTAATTCAATGCAATTTTGAATGGTCTTCATTTGTTAGCTTAACCAATTTCAGTGTCTGATCATAGATAGAACCATTTCTTCAAGCAAAAAGTGTTTTGGAACTATTTGTTGGACCAATAGTGCTAGAAGAGTAGCAACATACTTTACTCAGTCAATTTCAACAGTGCTTTTTTTTTGGTAAAGAATGAGATTTGAAACATCTGGAATTCACCCAGCATGAACCATGATAGCTTCATTGAAGTACATTCAAATTTTGGTAAATATTCTCTACTTGGCATGAATCTGTACAAGATACAGTGAAACTGTCATAGAAATGGATGCATTTAATTGACATGATATGATAGATATGCAGTTCTGTATGACATGCACATTTCCTCCTAATTCTGCTCCATCAAATGACACTGGTGTCCAGAAGTTCAGAGCAAGCCAGGCAGATTTAACCACATGACAGACACAAAGGGAAGTCTTAAGCCACCCACGCAATTGCTTGGGGAAATATGCCAAGAAGCTAGATCTTCCAGGCAACGAAAAATAGCTTACATCTGGATCCTGTGTTTTGAAGCCCAGGTTTCAAGGAATGGGAAGAGTGGAGAATGTGCTCTCCATAGACCAGATTGCATTTTGACTTAAAATATGTAGGAAAGATGTTTATTATAGTAATAATTCGTTTCTCTTTACAGATAGAGTAAATAATCTTTTTGTCACAGTAAAAGAAAATTCAAGGCCTTTCTTCTAGAAATTCTAGTATAAAAACATTCAAACTTACTGGTTTTATTTTATTTAATATTAAAGTTCATTCTTCATCTTAATCCAGAACAGATTAAATTGATTTCCTGAAATGAAGGCAGGTAGTCATATGGTAGTTCCATGTGTCAAATTGATTTATTTCTATATTGAACCTGAATCTTTCATAAAAAAGGGACATATGACATTTTAAAATGACACTCACAAAATGATAAATTTGTTTATTTATTTGTTTGTTCAATCTCTATGGCTATCTCAGTCAATGAGTCTGAGTGTCTTATAATACAAAAATATATTACAATTAAAAATAAATAAAAACATTTAAAAGAATAAAACCTGTAAAAACATCCAATTCAACATATACAAGAGCGAGATATTTCACCAGCTAGCAATAAAACCAGGAAATGGGGCCCTCGGCATATTCACTGCACCAGTTTTCACCGTGATCAGGAACCACAAGTCCAAGAGGACCCCCACATTGTGCACCAGATCTGTTTTGGACAATGGAACCTTGTCCAGGTAACTAAGATTTCAAGTTCCTAAACAGGATCTATCCTTTGGCCTATAATTATTAAGAACTAAGTCTAGAAGCAGTCCCCCGAACTGCTACATTTTGAAACTGTTTAGCTCTGCTATTGCAAAAAATACAGTTCATACTTATAAGACACACTGTATTAACTAAAATTCATCCAATAATATAAGTATAATGGTTAAGGCACCTGGCTAGAAACTGGGAGACTTTTCTGATCCAAATTCTAATCCCTTTTAGGCATGAAGCCAACTGGGTGACCTTGGCCAGTCTTTTTTTGTCCTTGAAGACGGCAGTAGAAAATCACTTCTGAAATCTTGCCAAGAAAATTGCAGAGACTACTGCAGGAAGTCACCAGGAATCAATACTGAGCATAATGTTAATAAGATACATGATATAGCTACCTTCCTTCACAAAATCCAGTTAATGGAAGCAGAATCCACCTGGAATGTATCCTTCCTTGATTTAATATTCTTTTTAAGGAAAGTACTTTTTTGTCTTTGATATAATGTAAGAGTCTTGTTGGCACAATGCTTAAGTGCTGTATTGCAGGCAAACTCTGCCCATAATCTGGAGTTGGATCCTGATAGTGCTCAAGATTGATCCATCCTTCCATCCTTCTGATTGATAACATGAGGACCCAAATTGTTGGTGTCAACATGCTGGCATTAGTAACTGCTCAGAAAGTGCAGTAAAAAACTATGGAGTGGTATATAAGTGTTGATATTATTTGGTATGATGTTGTACAACATTATTTCTAATACCAGGGGGCTTTACTTTGCACTCAATAACAGAATCTTGAAAATCTAATTGTGCTGAACCTCTTCCCCTTTCTTATTCTCATGTCAATTTAGGGGTGTCTGTCTGAACTTCATCCAGCTATTTTCTGTTTGTTGTGGATATAAAATACATTTTTTCTTGTTGCTTGTTCTTGTACGTATATCTCCATCAAGGTTTATCTTCCCTCCTCTCTGTGGCATTTAATATTCCACCAATAGTTGTTACATGTGAATTTAGCTCCAATTTAAGTTTTGATTTCTTATTTAGTCAGATTAATGGCTTGAACATCACCAGTACACAGGGGCATTTGGTAGTCTCCAGATAGGTAGTACAAACCTGTGTAGTGAGCAACATCGCACATTGAGATTCAAAAACAATAAAACCTATTTGGTTTCTTTAAGTAAAACGTTCAACATTTCTTTCACACATACCCAAACGTTTTTACACAACATACCTATCACTCTACCATCAGGCTGACCAGGGAATTAACCAGGATTTGAGTCCTCATTTTACCAACCTTGGAAAGGATGGAAGATTGAGTCAACCTTGAGCCCATCAGGTTCGAAATCCAGACTGTGGGCAGAATTGGCCTGCAATACTGCATTCTAACTATTGCACCACCATGGTTAAAGATTTGACCCATAAACGTCTATGTCCTATAATAAACATACTCTTTTTTATCAGCTAATGTTTATCTGATAAATGATCAGATAAGCTTTTAGAACTTAGCTGCCTATGAGGAAAGAACAATTCCTAGTGGGACTTGAATGGAGGAATAATTGCATACAAAGCCTGCATATGATTTTTCCATGGGGTTTTGACTTAGTACATCTCAACTTTAATGGGATAAATGACAAGAGGTAGTCCTTATTTGCATGGCTGAAGTTACCAAGCTAGAGGGATACCCCATAGATTTCCAGTGACACCAGGGGTGAAATCCACTTACTTTTGCTACCGGTTCACTAGCAATGTGAGCACATGTTCACATTGCAGGAAATCCTGCTTTCGATAAATCGTGTATCACAGCTGATCGTCGGAAAAACCGGTTCACCCGAACTGGTTTCAATTTTTTTACTACTGGTTTGGTTAACCAGTAGCATTTTACTGGTTCATGTGAACCGGTCCGAACTGGTAGCATTTCACCCCTGAGTGACACTGAATACCAGCATTAGAGAATCATCATCATCTTGAGTAGCTGAAATGTAATTCTTAGACCAGTATGAGAATTCCTATTAGGAAAATGCCAGTAATCATAACAAAATGAAACAGAAGTAAGGTAGAACTCTTTTGAATGAAGAAAAAAAAATTTCTAAGGAAGTTAAATGTGTTTAAAGCTTGTGTGCTGAGATGGTAGAAGACATTTTGAGCGTATACAAATCTAGTCACAAAGAGAGTTTTAAAAATCTGCATTTAATTACAGATGTAAAATAATCAGAAGACTAAACAAACATTAAAAAAAGTAAATTGCTGGGTTGTCTCGGACATCTCTCTTTTGAAATGCTCATAGAGGATTAAACTATGAGTCAAATTTTTCTTCAATAAAGTGTCTTGTTACTTGCTATTCTACATTTCCTACCCATGCCAGAAAAAATGGTCATTGAGGAGCACTGGGTCTTCTCCAAAAGAGGGCTTTGTTTTAATCATCCCCACTGAAGAATAATACACAGATCATTTCCCTGTGAAGATAAAATTAACTCCCAATCAGCATTTTATGCCCCCCCCCAACTTTGAGGCATTATTTATTGTTCCTTTGCTAACTTTTACTCGTTTAACCCAATTGTCACATTTCATTTCAGCAGTGTTCTTTTCTTAAAAAATAAAACAAAATTAACATCAACCATGAAGACCTGCATTTGCTCCCTTCCTCTTCCTTTTACTATTTTTGTATTTTCCCCTGTAAACACTGAGTCAGTCCCAACCAGGGGGAACGGTCGGCTGTCCATTTGAAATGGGTCTGCTGTTGTCTTTTAAATCTCTTTAGAAATCCTTTGGCCTGGGCCAAAATAAGGTCTAGAGCAGAATGTTTCCTTTCTGGGAGACTAAACGCAGAAGAAGGTGCCAGTAGGTGGTCATAGTTCAGAGGCTTCAAAATGCAGATTAAGCTCAGCCAGCTCTTGCCAAGCCTTTTTCAACTCTGTTGAAGCCCAAAGTAAATTCACACCTCCTCATTTCTGTACTATTAATCAATCAATTCAAGAAACTACAGTCTGTGGTGGGTTTGGGTTAGTAGTTCGTCTGTTTGCTTCTGCTAATGTACAGAATGAATGTTTTCATAAAGTTTAAAATTAATTTTGTTTCCTCCACCTATACTTTTAATTTTTTTTCCAAGAATGCAACTATGACTATCTGTTGTCTAGGAAGACATAAATTTAAAAGTTAAAACAACAGCATATTGCACTATTTATTTACATTTAAAATCAAAATAGCAATCTAAAAAAATAATAAGAGGAAACTGTGAAGCCAGCTTGGTATAAATGTACAATAAAAATATCTTTTTTTTTCATTTGGCTCTATGAAAGTTCCTAAATATAAGCCAACATTCCTTTCCTGTACAAAGTCAAGTTTCTGTTTAATAGAGTTCTTTTCTCTCCAAAATGAAATTGTTTTGCATAGGAAGTGAGAATAGCTAAGTTCAAAGATGAACAAAATGAGCTAGAAAACTATTTTCTATTTATTGCTAATAAATTAAACCAGGCCATGTAATGGAAATGAGTTTGATAACATTGTTACGTTTGATAATGCATGTCAGTGATAATGACTAGCACTCAGCCAATGCTAGTCTTCGAATACACCAAACATAATTTCCTAGGGTTATTCTCAAATACAAGAGGATTCCAACTCTTAGCCAGCTAATCCTTATCTTACCAGTTACTGTGAATTGGCATGGCTAGGTCTGTATATTTGCATGTGAAGAGTTTATCAAAAACATTAGCTCCCTATCCTGTGCATTTACTTCTTTCACCATCACCCTTACTCCCCCCCCCCCCCAATACTTTTCACAGTATGGTTGCTATTAATGCTTTGTGCAACAGAGTCCTCTTTAGGCTTCAGGAAAGATGTCTCTCTGCCTATGAGCTGAAAGAAATTGCTGTAATCATAGAACTGAGTTGACCAGGTAAACTGGTGGTCTAAAAGTTGAAAATGTTGTACTGAAAGCTATCATCTATCTATCTATCTGTCTGTCTGTCCGTCCGTCCGTCCGTCCGTCCATCCATCCATCTATCTATCTATCTATCTATGATGTGTGTGTGTGTGTGTGAGAGAGAGAGAGAGAGACAGACAGACAGACAGAGACAGAGAGAAGGCAATGGCAAATCAATTCTGTATTGTTGCCAAGAAAATTATAGGAGTATGGCCATGAACTCAGCATGAGTCAAGCAGGAAAGGAAGCTTACAGAACAAACTGGTATGTTGATCAATCACTGCTTGGTAATTGGTTATGTTCTCTTGGCTGCCATTTTGAGGAATGGAATGTTCTGAAATCCCAAATGTACAGTGGGGCAAAAAAGTATTTAGTCAGCCACCAATTGTGCAAGTTCTCCCACTTAAAAAGATGAGAGAGGCCTGTAATTGGCATCATAGGTAGACCTCAACTATGAGAGACAAAATGTAACCCCCCCCCCCAAACAATCACATTGGCTGATTTGGAAAGAATTTATTTGCAAATTATGGTGGAAAATAAGTATTTGGTCAATATCAAAAGTTCATCTCAATACTTTGTTATATATCCTTTGTTAGCAATGACAGAGGTCAAACATTTCCTGTAAGTCTTCACAAGGTTGGCACACACTGTTGCTGGTAGGTTGGCCCATTCCTCCATGCAGATCTCCTCTAGAGCAGTGATGTTTTCGGTCTGTCGCTGGGCAACATGGACTTTCAACTCCCTCCAAAGGTTTTCTATGGGGTTGAGATCTGAAGACTGGCTAGGCCACTCCAGGACCTTGAAATGCTTCTTACAAAGCCACTCCTTCATTGCCCGGGCAGTATGTTTGGGATCATTGTCATGTTGAAAGACCCAGCCAGGTTTCATCTTCAATGCCCTTGCTGATGGAAGGAGGTTTGCACTCAAAATCTCATGATACATGGCCCCATTCATTCTGTCCAGTACACGGATCAGTCATCCTGGTCCCTTTGCAGAGAAACAGCCCCAAAGTATGATGTTGCCACCCGCATGCTTCACAGTAGGCATGGTGTTCTTTGGATGCAACTCAGCATTCTCTCTCCTCCAAACACGACGAGTTGTGTTTCTACTAAACAGTTCTATTTTGGTTTCATCTGACCATATGACATTCTCCCAATCTTCTTCTGGATCATCCAAATGCTCTCTAGCAAACTTCAGACAGGCCTGGACATGTACTGGCTTAAGCAAGGGGACACGTCTGGCACTGCAGGATCTGAGTCCCTGGCGGCGTAGTGTGTTACTGATGGTAGCCTTTGTAACGTTGGTCCCAGCTCTCTGCAGGTCATTCACTAGGTCCCCCCGTGTGGTCCTGGGATTTTTGCTCACCGTTCTTGTGATCATTTTGACCCCATGGGGTGAGATCTTGCATGGAGCCCCAGATCGAGGGAGATTATCAGTGGTCTTGTATGTCTTCCATTTTCTAATTATTGCTCCCACAGTTGATTTGTTCACACCAAGCTGCTTGCCTATTGCAGATTCAGTCTTCCCAGCCTGGTGCAAGTCTACAATTTCGTTTCTGGTGTCCTTCGACAGCTCTTTAGTCCTCACCATAGTGGAGTTTGGAGTGTGACTGTTTGAGGTTGTGGACAGGTGTCTTTTATACTGATAACAAGTTCAAACAGGTGCCATTGATACAGGTAATGAGTGCAGGACAGAGGAGGCTCTTAAAGAAGAAGGTACAGGTCTGTGAGAGCCAGAAATCTTGCTTTTTTGTAGGTGACCAAATACTTATTTTCCACCATAATTTGCAAATAAATTCTTTCCAAATCAGCCAATGTGATTGATTGGTTTTTTTTTTAACATTTTGTCTCTCATAGTTGAGGTCTACCTATGATGCCAATTACAGGCCTCTCTCATCTTTTTAAGTGGGAGAACTTGCACAATTGGTGGCTGACTAAATACTTTTTTGCCCCACTGTACCCCTTAGCTGCAAAATGCTAATATATGAGAAGTAAATTATGGTGTGAGAAAAGCATGTTGCTTAGGTTTAAAGATATATTTTCGATAATTAAAAATTTGTGAGATCTGGAAAAGATAGCAGTGAGAGGCAAGGAGAGCAAGAGCTTAACAAGAGAGTAGGAAGAAGGCTCCTGACATTTTCTAATCAGCCATAATGGGGGGGGAGGGGGAATCCCTAATAGATGAATTCCATAGTGCTCAAATTATAATTAAGAGGGAAAATAGAATGAGGAGGACATAGAAAACCAAGAAAAAAGTCAAGGAAATGATTAGTCCACTAGTGGGAGAAAGTAGCAAGAAGGTGACAAGCAACAGAGAGAAAGAAGAACTACTTAACTCATTTTTTTGCATCCACTAAAGGGAAAAAATAGTCTGATCAAAAACAGTACCATAAAAAACAGATTAGAAATTCAAGTTAAAATAGACAAGAAAATGGTAAATGAGCACCCTAGATGAGTTTAAATCACCAGGACCAGATGGATTACACCCAAGGTTCTGAAGGAACTGGTAGATGTGATCTCAGAACCACTGAACTATATCTTCCAAAGATCCTGGAGCACCAGGGAACTACCAGAGGACTGGAAAAGAGCTGATGTAATTCCCATCTTCAAAAAAGAAAGAAAAATAGATCCAGGAAACTATAAATTTATCAACCTGGGAACTGGGAACATTCTGGAAAAGATTATCAAGCAATGAATCAGTGAACACCTTGAAGAAAACAAAGTCATAACCAAAAGCCAACATGGGTTTGCCAAAAACAGATCATGCCAGACAAATCTTATTGCATTCTTAGACAAGTGACAAAATTACTGGACCAGTGGATATAATTTACTTGGATTTCAGCAACGCATTTGACAAAGTAGACCACAATCTACTACTTTATAAGATAGAAAAATGCGGGTTAGACAACATCACCACCAGATGGATTCATAACTGGCTGACCAACTGCACTCAAAGAGTAGTCGCTTCTGCCTCTCTCCCTGCTCTACTGCCCTGTGTACCCAAGCTGGCTGGTTGCTCCTACCATTCCCCCTGCACCTGCCGCTGCTCTTCTGGGGCCTTGTTTCCTCCCCCCCTCCATGAACCACTTCAGACTCAGGCCAAATTATGTGGAGGGAAGGGGATGGTAAAGAAGAGATGGTGGCTGGGTGCACAAGGATTCACAACTCTTCTTTTTCTCCCTCCGGCATTGAACCCAGCTGACTTGCTTGCCCCCAAGCATGCTTTCCTGCCCTGTTTGTTTTCATTTAGCTGGCTGGGGAGAAGAGGAGCAAGAGCTGGCAGGCCTGAAAGTGGTTGGGGGAGGGGTGAACTTGCCCAGTGCTGCATTCCTGAATGGGAAGGGACGGCTGGCTTTCACAAGTGGAGAGGGATCCCTTCCCTCAATCCTAACTAACTGGCATGCCTTTCTCCCATTTTAAAAGAAGCAAAAATCAGAGAATGATCTCCTGATCACCCTTGAGGATCACATTGTTATCAATGCATGGAAGGGGAGTGGGGAGTGGGAGGCAGGAGGAAACAAAGGCTTTCCTTGTCACGATTTCCTGGAAGAAAAGTAAAGTAACAAAAGGGACCCCCAGAAACCTTAAGAGAGGAAAAGCAGCAAGGCAAGAGAGAGATCCTTCCTGGGTTCCCCAGTATTTTCCCGGAGACTTGCTTTAGAGGCATCAGGAATGCTATGCTGGGCAAGTTCTCCTCCACCTATTGCAGGCTTGCCCTCTCTTGCTTCTCTTCTTCCCAACCTAACTGTGGACCTTTTGCTCCTTGGATGCCTCGAGCCCGAGAAACTGAAGAGAAAGACAGGTTCCCTTCCCGGAGGAAGAATGTGCTCTGGATCCTCTGCAGGTGACTTCCTCTCTCTAGCTTTCAAGGATTCTGCCTGTATTGGGAGTTCAGGCAAGTTTCATTCTGCCACCTTTGCACCCAAGGGGAAGTGAAGCATCCAGGCTACTTTCACTTTGGGCCAGTCCAACAGAGGCACCCATTTAGTTTAAGAACTGGGTGTAAGGCCCAAGCGGAATGTGAAGAGGGGATTTCTAGTGGGGTATGGAAGAGAGAGAGAGAGAGAGAGAGGCTCATTGGGCTTCTTCCACCTCGTGTGGAGTGGGAGTTGCAGTCAGTGGAGTTGGTTCTTCAACTGCAGGAACTCTCTTGTAAAGACAGAGGCAGGGATTTGTTTTCTCTGCTGAGGCCAAAGTGAAAGCACAAAAGCCAGCCTGGAAGTGATGAATTTCCCTGCCTTTTCCTGCTCTTTCTGGGCCTGGCAAAAGTGGGGATTGATTTTTTTCTTCTTCTGCCCCTTTGCCACAGGTAACTCACAGTTTTATTTGGGAGTGAGGGGAATGCAAAGGGAGGAAGAGTAAATTAAGAAACTTAAAGCAACTGGTCAAGCTGGGGATTAAGGGGTGGCGGCATTTCTCCTCAGCATCCCGACCAAAAGCAGCAGCATGAGAACTGCCCTCACTCCTGCCAGATCTGCTGCTCCTGTCCCTTGCCCTGCAGCTGCTGCTCTTCTGGGGCACCTGAGCCAGCCAGGTGTTTTGGACTGCGGACGTGAGTCAGTGCCATGGGTTAGAGGGCCAGGGCCACACACGAAGCCCGCTTGGGCAGGGAGGGAAGGAAGTCCCGGCCCGCCCATCCTAGCCGACAGCTCTCTCCCCTAGGAAGCAACCACTGGGATTACCTCTCCGCGTATTTGGGCATGCAAGCTGGTCTTCATGCATGACCAGGTGGCCAGCGTGCATGTGCATGGTGAAAACTGGAAGATCATCTTCCTGGCATGTGCATGTGCACTGGGCAGCTGCTATTTCAATTTTTGGCGTTCCTGGGCCAGCTGGCTGGCTCATCAGAACCCAGAAGAGCAATGGCGATAGCTCCGCATGCCCGGAGAGATGGTTCTGCATGCCACTTCCGGCACATGTGCCATAGGTTCACCATCATGGGTATAGAGTTTCCTGCCTGAGCAGAGAGTTGGACTAGAAGGTCTCCAAGGTCCCTTCTTCTATTCTATTCTATATAATTTATTTTTTCTAAAGCCATCCCCTCTGGTGCACTACTTTTGATCATCTCCTGTTACTCATTGTTCAATGAGTTGCCAGTGATGATAGCTAGATCAGTAAGAAACACTTTAAGAGATTCAGAGGAAAACACTAGGAAAGAACATAACTGAAATTGAAAATTGAAATTGAAAACAGGAAAGCTGTAAGATGGAAAAGAATGCTGCTTTTTCCTTTTCCCATGCCAAAATGATTGATAAGCAACATAACTGAAATGTGTTTTAAAATATTCAAGTTACAAAATAAGATCTTTATGTTCTGGATTGAAATTAAGAAAATATACAGCCAGGGAAGTTATGAATACCGCACTGTCCCTCAAGCCAACATCAGCAATCAGATACCTAGAATAGAAGATAGGTATTTCATAAATACTTGAGGGCAAAGGACCGACATGTTGCTTATACAAGTAACAGCAGTTTGTTCTGCCTCAAAGATTTAGATAGGCAATACAGCAATTATAGATGAATCCCTCTGAAATTCTCTTCCTTCCCCCTTCTGTTCTCCTTGGCTAAAGGATGCTTAACTGGCTGAACAATCACAAATTTTGGAGAATGTGCACTTAACCACCAATGGGCTGCACAAACACAGTGGCAAATCTTCTTAGATTGGACAATATTTTATTCTTGATAGGGTACTTTCCCATTTAGAATAACAGTAAAAAACATTTTACAACATTTTCATAATTTTGGTTAATTGCTTTAATCATTTTTATTTACATGACTTTGTTCAGTTTTTTTAAACTTGTGAGCTACCCAGAGTCACATTACTGAGTTGGGCAGCTATATAAATTAAAATAAATAAATAAATATGGTGCAGCATGAAAAATAAAAAAATAAAAATAAAAAAAACTTTTAAAAATATATTATTTATGTTGATTGGCTGATGTCAGCTCTGCCCTGACTATTTGTTTGGGCAGAGATTTTGGTGGAGAAAGTACGAAAGAGAGTAATTTTAAAAAGCATATGCTCTATGGTTTTAAATTTGCTTTTAACATAGTTTTATATGTTTTGTTGTTTTCATTTGTATTTCATTTATTGTTTTAGATGCTGTTTTTAACTGTTGTGAACCACCCAGAGTCACATATATGAGATGGTGGCTATATAAAATGAATGAATGAATGAATTTCCATTCTGACATGGAGGTGATTCTGTCTAAACTCAGCTAAGTGACAGCCAATTAGAATAGGGTAGAACAAATAGAAATTGCCACATTGTTAGAATGATGAAGATGTTGGCTTGATTTATTCATTTATTTATTCATTAAGGATATTATAAGTTTAGAAAGCCCACCCATGTCACCCATAGAGTGATTCCTGATCTTGATGGATTGCTGTTATCTGGCATTGAGTTTCAGGGAAGGTGAGAGCAGAAAGTAATCAAAAATAAATCTAAACAAATGGGTATGAATAAAATTGTGATTTAAAGATTAACCTAAAAGAAATTGTTACAGCTTTTTTGGTAAAATAAAAAGAGAGAGAGAAAGTTTACAGCTTGATCAGGAAATCATTGTTTTTGGAACTGAAACTTCAGAATTCGCTAGACCTATCAGAGTTTTAGGACCTTGTTACACGAAAGTTTATAATTTGCTTCTAAACCATTTATATCATATGGTACTCTGTCCAATATTCAGTTGCTAAAATCCAGAATATACTAATCCAACAGAGATGTCAATATTGCAGTGTTTGTTCAAGCACAGATAGTAAAGATGTGTGGTTTCTGACCAAAAGAGGAAAGCTACATTGGTAGACCTTTTTCCCATCTGTTTTCTGATTATTTTTTCATTCAGAATCTGTTGAAAGAAACATTCTTTTGCAATTTTGTCTAGGTCATCAACATAGTGACTCTAGTAAGGCTTGAATTAGCAGCTAAATGTATTAATTCAGGGCACCCCACTCCCCCCCAAAAAGTTTCATCACAGTTTTTTCCTCTAGTTGACCTCTTGTTTAAGTTCTGCCATATCTATGCTAATCATTGCCTATGAAAGCCTTCACATTATGACAATGAATAAAGGTATGGATAAGACCTTAGGCTGCATTCCAAAGGGAAGGGGCAAATATTTGAAAGCTTATCTGTAGATTATGATCACGGTATCTGTAAATAGAGCTTTTATCATTAGAAGTAATAATAAATGCACAATAATGATAATAAATGCACCAATTAGTACTGCATAGATGAGACTGAGAATTAAATTATTTGAAATTTTCAATTCTTTCAGTTCAGTCTTTCAATTCTCTTAATAAAATCAAATTCCTAATATATACTACAGTTTCAAAACAAACAAACAATGTAGCTAATTACACTGAACTAGAACAGATCTGGCAAGGCAATATGATATTGTTACACATTTATAATAGCAGCTAAGAGACTCTCTTCCTTTCAATAACTAAAACTGACATTGATTATTTTATATGCACTATGAAGTTAATATACACTTCTTGGTGTTTTGAGAACAATCAGCATAGCCTCAGAATATTCAGTTAACTAGCCCCATTGTGGAAAGTTGACATTGAAATTTCTTTGTTTATAGTGCAGAGTTAAGTTCTTTCCATCAGTAAGTTTCCTGAGTATTATGAGTCAGTTCCTCTTACATCTGGAATAGTTGAAAATGTAGGGTCAACCACTTGGTAATTTTTTGATATGGTGTCAAGATCTCTGGCTTCAGAAATGAAATAATATTGGCTATAAAAATCATCAAGGTTTCTTTAAAACAATGTTTTTAGCAAGTTTTCTATAAAATCGTGTTGCATTACTTCTCAAAATTCTACATTATTTTTTTCAAGAATTCTGAAAATAGCAATAACACTAGCACTTAGACTTATATACCACTTCAGGGTGCTTTACAGCCCTCTCTAAGTGATTTACAGAGTCAGCATATAGTCTCCAGCAATCTAGGTCCTCATTTTACTGGCCCCAGAAGGATGGAAGATTGAATCTACCTTGAGCTGGGGATCAAACTCTTAGCGGTGAGCTGAATTAGGCTGCAATATTACATTCTAACCACTGGGCCACCATTGTTCTTTTATGTTAGATGTAAACATCTAAAATAACTTGTGTGAAGTTACATGCAGTAGTTTATAAATGTGTTGTACAGGAACAATTTTGAACAGACCTTCTCCATTATTATTTTGTTACTAGGAATGTCATTTTTTCAACATTACACAGGTTGTGGTTGTTGTTGTTAGTTCTGAAATCATGTCTGACCCATCATGACCCTATGGACAACATTCCTCCAGGCCTTCCTGTCCTCTACCATCCTCTGGAATCCATTTAAGCTCACGCCTACTGCTTCAGTGACTCCATCCAGCCACCCCATTCTCTATCATCCCCTTCTTCTTTTGCCCTCAATCTTTCCCAGCATTAGTCTCTTCTCCAGGTGGCCAAAGTATTCGAGTTTCATCTTCAGGATCTGGCCTTCTAAAGAGCAGTCAGGGTTGATCTCCTCTAGGACTGACCGGATTGATCGCCTTGCTGTACAACACAGGTAGTCTAGTATATAATCAAACTACTTCACACTTAATGCTAAATTATGATTATTAAATCATGATTTGTAGAATAACAGTCACTTGCGTTCATCCAATATGCTTGGTAATTAACCATTATGTACCTAATCCATTCTGGCAAAAGCAAAGCTATTTATTTACTTCATCCAATATGTAGACTAGGCTACCCAGAAGATGTACAGTACTTCTAGGTTTCAGAAACTGCTTGTGAACTTGATATTTTGTATAATGCTTTTAAAGCATGTTGGTAAAGGCTTGTGGATGGAGCTCTTGTGTTTTTCTGCAGTGCTCAATTAAATCATAGTCCTTTTTGTCTTTTCCTCAAAAGCCAATGACAATTGGATGGGAGCTCATCATACAAAGCTGATTTATGATGCCAGAAATTAAAGGGCTACACCATCAAGGATTCTGGGAAGGAATAATTTTTAGAGAAAGATCAAGTTTTTGAACTTGGACAGGTTATTCTCCTAGGTCTCTAACGGAAGATAGAATTTATACCAGCTCAATAGAGAAGTTAATATTTTATTTGAAAGAAAAGCGGTACCAAGGGATTGGAATGAAGTAAATGCAATCCTGCTCTGAGACAAGGATGAGCATGATGTCAAGGACTTGAAGATAAGCAGTAAAGTTTACTTTTGACAGTAGGGAAGGTCTTGGAGTCATTAGTGAAAGATGAGATCACAAGACATCTGGAAAAATGAGCTGATACAAAGTAGTTGGTATGGGGTTTGGAAGCAGAAATTTTATTTGACAAATCTGATGGAAATTTCTGAGGACGTAAGAAGAAAATCAACAAGGTTAATATATTGAGAGCAATCTCCTCAGGTTTCACAAAGATATTCAGCAAGCTAAGAGAAAGCAAACAGATACATAGTAATATTTCATTGTGCTGGAAAAGGTTGGTTCACAATGAATTAGGGAAGCATAAAGTAGTTAACAGTTTTCAATGGTCATGCATAATGGACCAGGTGGTGGTGGTATATTATCCTGTTATTATTATTCAACCATTATTATTAAGTCTTGCTAGTAATCAGCAATACACACACACACACACACACACACACACACACACACACACACACACAAATATATATATTTAAAAGGCATTCCATCCAGGTGGGCATTGAGAAAGAAAAAAAATTAAAATTGAATTGGGTATTAACTGAATCTCATAAACCTATGAGCCATGGTGGCGCAGTGGTTAAGGTACAGCACTGCAGGCTACTGCTGCTGACTACCAGCTGCCTACAATTTGGCAATTCAAATCTCACCCGGTTCATGGTTGACTCAGCCTTCCATCCCTCTGAGGTAAGTAAAATGAGGACCCAGATTTTTTTTTGGGGGGGGGGGAATATGCTGACTCTGTAAACTCCTTAGAGTGGGCTGTAAAGCACTGTAAAGCAGCATATAAGTCCAAGTGCTATTGCTATAAGGTTTTAAATATAATAGCCAGAGTCAAATTGTCTTTTGAGTTCAGATTGATTCCAGGTAACTTCAGTGCTATGTCCATGTCATTTCTCAACAAGATAGAAATAGTTTTTCATCTTTTCAGGGGATGCTTTCCTTGACTTTCCTGGTGCAGCCCCATTATTTCCTGTCTAACTGATTGAGGTGATGAATGTGATTATGGAGATTATTTCTGAATATTCGCTTCCACTAATTATAGTGTCAATCCTAGTACACTAAAGGAGACACCATGCAGACATTCAACTATCTTTATTAGAATATAAAAGTAACAGAATGTTGCAGGTCTGGATGTGTTTCACTCTCTCAAACTTTATCTTCCTGTGAACTCTGAGGCCTTTTCTCAAATTAGTTTCTTGGAGATATAAGCCACCTGATATTTGCCTTGGTAACAGGTCTTCCCACTGTCCTTCAAGGCCATTGCCTATGCTCTTTAACAGCGGTCCTCAACCTTTTTGACTTGGCAGCCTAGAGGGTTGGGGGGGGAGAGGGACTAGTTCCTTGTGAGTGGCAGGTAGGCATGTATGAATGTGCACAGCTCCACTTGTGTGTGAGAACAAGTGGGCTTGTGTGCAAGCACAAGTGGCTGCCTCTCGCACAAGGGCAGCTTTGTGTGTGAGGGCAAGTGGCTATCGCTTGCCTGCCACCTGTGTAGCCTGCTGCAGCTCAGTAGTGGGGCCAGGGGTTGAGGACCCTGCTCTTTAAGGTTACTTCAAGTGCTTTCACAACTGAGAGCCTAAATGCAGTTGCATCTCAAGACTTGGCTTCCAAAGCAGTCTAGTTTTAAACATTTATTACTGATTTGACTATTCCCTGAACCAAGTTGGCTATACTATTCCTTTTTGTTATTATTGTCTCAGTGCCCACAACTCTTTGCTCCCATTTTCTCCTTCCATTGCTGTCATTTCACCACTTCTTTTACTCTATGACTCATTTGCTACTGATAAAATATGACTGCCAGAAGAGCTATGTAGACTTTGCGAATGCCTGCTAGCTGTTAAGAAAGGATGTTACATTAAACCCTCTCAGAACAGCTACTAAGAAATCCATTCTGGTTCTGTATGAGTCAGGTATCTAGCTAAGAGATCTCTCTGGCTTACCACAGAGAGTTCTAAGGGCTGGTGTCAAGCAAGTTTGCTAACACTCATAGTCTGAGCCATATGTCAAGCATACAGGTTGTAACCCCTGTTTGCTGCTGGGGAAGGTGTTAAAGATGGGAGAGAGAGAAAAGGCATTTATATGTTCTCTGATGCCATGTGGGAGTGAAAGACTCCAGCAAACAAATGTCTGAATGTACTGTGTAAAATTTAAATATAGTGGTTGTTAGATTGGGTAATGAAAGGCACAAAAGGCTAAGATAACAACCACTCTTTATTTTGTCAAGTACAGGCATCCACTGAGTGAGAGGTCTGGCAGCTCCCTTTTTAAGGGGGAGCTGGCCAGCGCTTCAGCCAATCAGGCCTCTCTCTGTTCCCGCCTGAAAAGAGAGGACCTGACTGGAAACTACTATTGTCCTTGCAACAACTAGAGGGGGGAGTATCTAACAGTGGTCGATATGTATGATATAACTAAATGGAAGGTCTCTGTGTATATGTGTATGGATATATAACTCCCATATCCAACAATATCTGCATGCCACCCCTGAGCTCAAAAGATTAGCCATCCATACTTTTTAAGGCAGTAATCTTATATATGCTTATTTAGGGATATGATAACTGCATTTAGGAATATTCCTTCTGAATAATCCATGCGTTGGTTTAGTCTTCTAGTGTATGAAATATAAGAAATTCATAATCCTAATATCTACTCAGAAATAATACTCACTGAATCCTACAACACTGAATTCGCCTTAGGTATATATAGAGATGTTGATTACAACAATTATCTTAGATATTTAATTAACTTTAGCCCTACAATTTCTGTAAAACTGTATTTCTTCTTTCAATAAAACAGATGTATAAAGCAGGCCAACCATGAGTCACTAGATGTGGGAGAAAAGCAGGCAGAGATGGGGGTGGGTGTTAAATAGGCCACCAATTTAGAGTTGTTGCATTCCCACAAATGCTCCAAGTCCAATCACTCTTGAATTCCACTGACCCTTACTTGGCGGCAATTTAGTGTTGAATTTTGGTTGACCAGATTCTTGTGTATAGGCTTGAATAAATCTTCTATGCTGCAGTCTTACAAATAGTCCTGATTCTTTGCGCCTGACACTAGATGGCTTTTGATGGATCCTATTTTTGCAGGAATCAGAAAATACCTACTGCTTGGTGAACTGTTAGTATTCAGGTTTAGCAATGGCTCCTTCTTTCCTTTGCTTTGACCAGAAGGAAATAAAACCCAATTTAAATTCATGAACAAAAAGCAAAAGAAGAGAAGAAATAAAATAGGAACAGATCAGAAAACTGGGCTATCGGTAGTAGGGCATGGCCCAGGGGTTGGGGACCCCTGCCCTTAGGTATACTTTTTGTCTTTGAAATTGAAATACCTCAGAGCCACAGTAAACCTATTATACTATAATTTCAGCAAAGGATTTGATAAAGTTTCCAATGACATTCTGATTAACAAGCTACTGTAGGTAAGTTTAGTCTGGATGGCGTGCCGGTTAAGTGAGTACTTCAAAAATGGAATGTACTCAACTGGAAAGAATTTTGAGTGAGAGGCCACGTGGTTCAGGTCAGAATTCTGAATTCTTTAATATTGTATTCATGATTGGAAGAGGAAGTAGAAGGGATGCTTATTAAATCTGCAGAAGACACAGAATGGAGTGGGATAGTTAATATTTTTGGAAGACAGAAATAAAGTTAAAATATTATTGATAAATTAGAGAAATAACTAGAAAATAACAGTAAATATTTGGAATTGGAGGTATGTATCTTAGTGGCAATACTAAGAGAGAAAAACAAATTTTGAAATAATAGCTGATTAAAAATTGAATGAGTTGACAGTATCATGTGATGGCAAAAAAGGGAAATATTATTATTATTATTTATTTTATTAAATTTATAGACCGCCCCCTCTCCCCGAAGGGAGTACAGACAGAAGCTAAAATACCGTATACACAATAAAAAATATAATATAGTATAATATAATATAATAGAAACCCCTTAAAACAAATTAAATATAGAGCCTCTCCCCGAAGGGACTCGGGGCAGTGTACAGACAGAAGCTAAAATACCGTATACACAATAAAAAATATAATATAGTATAATATAATATAATAGAAACCCCTTAAAACAAATTAAATATAGAGTCTGTACCATAATAGTAAAAATTAAAAAACAGCTTAAGAAATCTACCCCCAGAAATTTAAAATACCGTCCAGGAGGATTGAAGATTAAAACTATGATTGGGCCAGGCCTGCTAATTGGAACAGGTGGGTCTTGAGTTTCTTGCGGAAGGAGCGGAGATCGGTGGTAGTTCTAATGTCGGGGGGGAGGTCATTCCAGAGGGTCGGGCCCATCACAGAGAAGGCCCTACTCCTGGGCGCCGCCCGCTGGCATTGCTTAGTGGACGGCACCCGGAGGAGTCCCTCTCTGTGAGAGCGAATTGGTCGCAGGGATGTGTGGGGCAGGATGCGATCCCGCATAGAAATACAATTTTAGGTTTCATCAAAAATGCATTCTTTCTAAATAATGGGAAATAAAAGTTCTAATTTATCATATATTGGTCAGATCACATCTCATATATTATATCTGGTTCTGGTCACCATACTTTTAAAAGATTTCAAACAAATTGAAAAAGGCAATAAATAGGATTAGGAGATCAGAAACTAAATCTGTTAAAAAGATTGAAGGATTTGAGTATGTTTAACTTGAAGAGATTATCATGTAGAAGAAAGCCAAGACTTTCTGTTGTTCATTTTAAAGGACAAGATGCAGAATAATAGATGTAAGTGTTAGGAAGGGCAGATTCTTCTTGAGTGTTAGGAAACGATAACTGTTTAACTACTGACTTTTGTAATGTGTTCTGGGATTGTGTTTGTTGTTGCTAGTTGAAAAATAGGCAAAAATCTAATAAACAAAATAACCATGTTTTTATTGTTGCTCATGGGCTACCTCCACACAAATGCTACCTTATATGGGAATTACATTTTAAAACAACAAAATCACTATTTTCAAATTTATATTTTTCTGTTTATATTTTAAGATAGAAGATGGAAATATGTTTCATAATGAAAAAGGAAGCCATAGCTAATAAGGCAGGGTTCTTGCAAAATTAATGGAATCTTAGGGGGAAACCTCATTCCGGAAGGCAGGTATGGTGACTGACAACACAAAGTTCCTGAGTCTTGATACATGGCATTGTTTAATTGAAGGAACCCGGAGTGTTCTAACCATTGAACTCAAGTTAGAATGCAAAGGACTATCTGTCTTGGTAGTTGATTACTTAGCCGTACGCTAAGGATACGGGTTAATCTTTTCATTATGAATTTAAACTCTTGAATGGGTATGATAAAAACATCTTCAATCTGTTAGTTTCCCTTAGTACTATGGTAGAAAACAATAGTCCAACAAAGCAACTGGCACTTTGTTGGGCTATTGCTTTCCCTATGTAGTTATAGCTTGGCTAAATCCTATTAGCCAATTTGGATTAGCAGCAATTAGCAGCACATTACTAAAAGGATCTGGTAATCTAATAAAGATCTAATATCTAACAGGTTTCTAGGAATGTCATAAATCAGCATTCCAAGCATGTGGATCTGCCATAGAGCTAAGCAATATTGGATGAAATTTGTAATGTGAATTTTAAAAAATTAAAAGTTAATGTATAGTTCAGACCACATTTTTCTTGGTGGGTTATGGATAAAATATTAGTAAAAATAACATAGTTTTTATCATTACATATGGTAACAGCAGCACAACTTTTATATATTCAGAGTTGGAAAGAGCCTATGATACCTGCAATAGAGGAATGGTTAAATAAAGATAAGATAACTGAAAACAATGGCTAAGTTAACAGCCCTTGTATGGAGAAAATTAAAGAAGAAATTTATCTGTAACTGGAAAGCCTCTGTAGACATATTGCAGGAGATGGATGAAAAAGCAAATGTTGACATATGGATTTAATAATTATTTAAAAAATTAAAAAGAAAAATAATATTTTTCTTTTTTGGGGGGGGGAATGGACAATACAGTATATAACAGTCTTAAACTAAGAGTCAAATGTAAGCATAGTTTTATATCCTTGGAAAAAGAAGTTGCAAATCATTCTTTCCATATATTTTTGTTTTCTTTTTCTTTATATATTTTTGCACTTCTCTTTTACTCTATTTTTTCTAATGATTGTTAATGTTGTTTTTATGTGTATGTTTTGTAAAATGTAATACAATTATTAAAAATGAATCAGCATTCCAATTTTTTGCAAAGACATTCCTGTTTCTAGAGGAAGCAGGCAAAGTAGGGTAATTAATGTAGCAATTCCTATGAATTTATGTAAAGAAAGCAAATCCACCTTCAGTATTCCTTCTTCAAAATACTGCAAAGGCCTTTTCTTCTCAAGTAAGTGGCATTCAGCCTAAAAATGAAGGCATTCTGTCAATGTGTCTCTTTTCACAGCTGTTTTTGTTTTCTATAATGTAGTACAATTAAAATCTTGATTGGAATTTCAGCCTCCCTTTTAAAGATTGAGGAAAAAGACTTTCACTCTCTAATTAGTACAATGCGTTTCATCATCTTTGTGATGGAAAAACATATGGCATCCGCGTTCTGGATGTTCCAGACAGGAGAACAGCTCATTTGCAGTTGCAACACTCAGATATTTCTTGCCAGCCTTTGTTAGATTGTTGCTTTATTTTATGAGTCTTTTTTCTTTCTTTCTTTCTTAAACAAGATTTCAGTTCATTGGGACAGAGTATCAGGGGCAAAACAAAGATTAATTTATTACTATTTCTATAGGAACTCCAGATGGAAGATCTTTGGTCCTAAAAGGGAGTGTGCCACTGTTTCAGATCACATTCTTACTTTCAGACAGATCATATTTCCTAGTGAGTTAAAAAGGAGACTCTTCTTCAACACCAACTGCCTGGAGTAGATGTTACACTCGAGCACATATTGAATGACAGGGAATATTCGGTAATATAAAACACTGCAGTAAATTGGTAACATCAGACAGGTAAAAGCAATTGCTATTGGTTCAAACATATTATCAATTTTTTGAGCAAACTCTAATATCTTGAAAAAAGGCACTTTAACGAAGACCTACTAAAATGTTTCCTAATGATCAAAACCTCCATTATAAAAATTGCATTTAAAATGTTTGTAATATTAGGTGGTGGTAGGCTGAATCCAGCACTGATCTGGCAATACTATGGTATTGGATACCATTGATCAAAGTATGTATTCTGTTAAGTTTATTCTTAATCCACACAAGGCTAGACTATTGCAATGTGTTCTAGCCTTTAAAGACCTCCCAGGGCAAAATGCAAGTGGAGTGGGTGCTCATGGAAATTGACAATTGGGCACATACTAGAGCTGTTTTGTTAGCTCTTCACTGGCTTCCTATTACCTTCCAAGTGCAATATAAAATGCTGGCATTTGTCTGTAAGTTGTTTGTGGCTTGGTACCAGGTTAGCTGCAGGACCATATCTCCCCATTAGAGTTGGCCAAACCATGCTGTCCATGCCAGAAGAAGCAGGTGGTTGTCCCACAGAAGCCCTGATCTTCATTGATAGAACTAGCCCTCTGAATTACATCCACCTAGAGATTAATTTGCCTCCAACAGTGTTTTCCTTCCAGAAAAAGCTGAATAATTTTCTGGAGGGTTTGGAGGGCTTGTTTCATGCAAGTTAAGCATTTTGAACTTTGTATTTTTATACCTTGGCAACATACAAATCAGATAGATAAATGATAGGTATGTATGTATGTAGGTAGATAAATAGATATAGACGATAGATAAATAAATAGATGATAGACAGACAGGCAGACAGATAGATATAGATGTGTGTGTGTGTGTGTGAGAGAGAGAGAGAGAGAGGTGTGTGTGTGTGTGTGTGTGTGTGTGTGAGAGAGAGAGAGAGAGAGAGAGAGAGAGAGAGATGTGAGTGTGAGAGAGATGCATTCCAATATTTTATTTTATGTTACTTGTATATCACCAAAATTATACTTGTCTACGTTATTCACATCCTAAATCATAAAACACTAAAATCATAAAAGCACGAATGGAAGTCAAGAAGAACATGAAGGAGGATCATTCAAAAGTGACTGAGAGATCCAATGGCATCAGGAAAAAAATTACTTCTAAATTCAGTCTTCATTAATGTTAATGCAATTATGTAGCTGGGGAGCATTTAGCATCTATATAAATAAAATATAAGAACAGGAATTTAGCTAATACAAGTAGGTAATGGACTAAGAAAAGAAACAGAAAAAAGTCAAAGAAAAAGCAAAAAATATAGAATGGAAGAGGAGCAAGTAAAAGAAACCATGATAGCATGGGCCAAAAACTTTGGGTATTCTATAGAATTGGACAAATGGAAAAAGCTGTGGGATACAAACTATAAATTGACAACATCCATTGCATATAAAGAAAATCTATACAAAATATTTTATAAATGGCACTTCCCTCCAGCAAGATTAGCTAGAATGTTTAAGAATATGTCTGCCAAGTGTTGGAAGTGCAATCAAATCCTGGGCTCATACTACCACATGTGGTTGATATGCCCGAAAGAAAAAAAAATTGGACTGAAATACACACCTGACTAAAAAAATGATAAAGGAACGTATAGATTTAAAGCCAGAAATATTTCTGTTTGGTATTATACCAGAAAAATACAGTAAAAAGACAGTACAGTAAATATTTAATAGCAGTCAGAATCACATTTGCACAACACTGGAAAGGTGAGGAAATTCCTACAGAAGAAAACATAATAACAAAAATCTTAGAATGTGCAGAAATGAATAAACTAACACTTGAAATTAATCAAAAGGAAGAACTGAATATTTTGAGATATGGGATCTGTTCTATTGATGGTTAAATAAGAGAAACAGAAGTTAGAACTTCTAAAATTACAAGAGAAATATTAATTTCACTGTTAGGGTTCATTATTCTAACTTATTAATTTTGAGTAGTATTAATAATTGATATGTATTACTATGATGAAGGAAAAGCACTGTCATTATGAGATTACTACTAGAGATGATGATGATGATGATGATGATGATGATGATGATGATGATTAGATTGTATCACAGCGGCCAGTTTTTTCGCCAGATTTGGCATTGATTACTAGTTGGGCCCCACCCAGGGGCCTAGGACGTCGTAACGTATTTTCGTAATATACGTGCAGATCCAAGCAGTGCAGCTTTTTGCATTTGACTGATGGTGATTTTGTAAAGTTTTAACTGTTTTAAATGTAATTCCAGTGCTTTTGGAATAGCACCCAGTGTGCCGATTACTACTGGAATTACCACTGCTGGTTTGTGCCATAATCGTTGAATTTAAATTTTTAAGTCCTGTTATTTCGTGACTTTTTCATGTTCCTTCTCCCCGACCCTGCTATCACCTGGTATTGCGATGTCTATGATTGTAACCTTATTTTTCTCAACCAGTGTGATGTCTGGTGTGTTATGTGCCAGTAGTTTGTCCATTTGTATACGAAAATCCCATAGGATCTTGACCATCTGATTTTCGGTGACTTTTTCAGGCTTATGTTCCCACCAGTTTGTTGTTGTTTTAATATTATAATTTTTGCACAAATTCCAGTGGATCATTTGTGCTACTGAATTGGGCCACAATTTATAATCAGTCTGCATGATTTTTTTACAGCAGCTGAGTATGTGGTCAACAGTTTCATCAACTTCTTTGCGGAGTCTGCATTTGGCATCATCAGAGGATTTTTCAATTTTGGCCTTAATGGCATTTGTTCGGATAGCTTGTTTTTGCGCAGCCAGGATTAGTGACTCTGTTTCTTTCTTTAATGTACCTGTTGTTAACCATAACCAAGTTTTTTCACTATCCACTTTATCTTTTATTTTTTCCAGAAATTGGCCATGCAATGCTTTGTTCTGCCAACTCTCCATTCTTGATTTTATCACATCTTTTCTGTATTCTTGTTTCGTCTGTTGGGCCTTCAGTAGATTTTTGTTCTTTACTTCGATTAATAGATGTTCTTGACTTTCTTTTAAATAATCAGCCAGTGCATGTTTTTCTTCTTCAACTATTTGCTTCACTTGTAATAATCCTCTGCCACCTGATTTTCGGGGCAGGTATAGTCTATCAGTGTCACTGCATGGATATAAACTGTAGTGCATTGTCCTGGTTTTTTGGTCCAAAATGTCCAAATCAGCTTGTGTCCAGTTAACTATACCAGCTGTGTACCTTATAACTGGTATTGCCCAGGTATTTATGGCCTTGATTGTATTTCCACCATTTAATTTAGATTTCAAAATTTTCCTAACTCTGTTGGTGTACTCTCTCCTAACATAGTTTTTACTTCTCCATGTTTGATGTTATCCAACTGCAGAATGCCTAAGTATTTGTAGGCTTCATTTTCTGTAATTTTAATTAGTTGGCCATTGGGCATTTCAATTCCCTCACACGCAGTGATTTTGCCCCTTTTTATGGATACAGTGGCGCATTTTTCCATGCCAAACTGCATTGAAATATCGATGCTGAATACTCGGACTGTGTTTGTCAGTGATTGGATTTCTATTTCTGACTTACCATAGAGTTTCAAATCATCCATATATAATAAATGCGAATTTTTTTCAGCTTCTTTGGCTGTTTGGTAGTCTAATTTCATTTTTTTTAAGATTACCGATAGCGGGATCATCGTGATGATAAAGAGAAGAGGTGAAAGTGAATCACCCTGGAAAATTCCTCGCTTGATATTAACCGCCCCGAGTCCCTTTCTGGGAGAGGGGGCGGTTTAGAAATCCAAGAAATAAATAAATAAATAAATAAACCATTCCGTAGTTCTCATTCCCTACTGCCAACTCAGTTCTCCATTGTTTCATCCCCTTTTCAGTGAAGGATGTAATATTTTGCTAATGCCAGTTGTTTCTCAGCATTTTATGATCCAACTATGTGGCAATGAGTTGAATGCCTTTTTATAATCAATCCAGACCATATTCAAGTTTGTTTTTCTTTTCTTACAATTTTCTAATATCATTTTATCAATCAGGAGCTGATCTTTTGTGCCCCTGCTCCTTCTTTTATTGCCTTTTTGCTCTACTGGCAAGATGTTGTTTGTTTCCAAATAATCCATAATATTTTCTGCAATAATGCCTGTGAGTAATTTGAAGGTTGTTGGCAAGCATGTTATTGGTCTGTAGTTTTCAGGTATAGTTCCTTTAGTTGCATCTTTCTGAATCAAGTATGTTTTTCCAGTTGTCAACCATTCATCAATTTGACCATTTTGTAAAATTTCATTCAGTTGCCTGGGCAATATTGCATGTAAACTGGTCAGATATTTGAGCCAGAAACCATGTAATTGGTCATTTCCAGGTGATGTCCAATTCTTTACTTTTTTTACTCGATTTTTGACCATCTCAGTTGTTATTTCTAATACTTGCATTTGTTTATTACCAATGCTTTTCTCAAAGTCATGTATCCACTTTGCAATTTGTTGATGTATTTTGTAAAATTCTTGGACATGGTGCCAAGTGCCCCGATGACAATGGGTATCACTGTTACATGCTTCATACATAGCCGTGTAGTTTCGATGGCCAGGTCGCGATATTTCCTTATTTTTTCTGGTTCTTTTTCTTCAACTCTGGCATCTCCAGGAACAGCGATATCAATAAACTGTACACTTCAGCCTTCTACAACCGTGATATTTGGTGTGTTGTGCTCCAAAAGACGATCCGTTTTTATACGAAAGTCCCACAAGATCTTCACCTTCTCATTTGCAATAACTTTTTCCACTTTATGTTCCCATGACTTTCTGGATACGGGTAAATCATATTTGTTACATAATGACCAGTGGACTAATTTAGCAACTCGGTCATGTCTAGTTGTATCAGTTTGTGCAATTTTGCTGCATTCACATATTAAATGTGAAACACTTTCGACTTTGTTATTGCGAAGTTGGCAGTTTGGGTTGTCAGTGGATTTTTGCATCTTTGCTTTCATGGCATTAGTTTGTAGTGCTTGTTCTTGAGCAGCCAGTATTAAACCTTCCGTTTCTTTCTTGATAGTTCCCATCTTAAGCCATGTCCATGTCAAGTTGTCATCACATTTTCCTTCAATGTTTTTCAAGTGCTGTCCATGCAAAGCTTTGGTTTTCCATCTATTTAATCTGTCATCCAGCTTTTTTTTCTTATATTCTGCCTTTGTTTCTGTTGTTTTTATGCTGTTTTCCATTTTCACAGCCTGCAGCAATTTTTCTGTACTTACCTGCGACGCTTCCACAAGCCTCCGCAACGGTCCAGTTTGCCAAAGGCTTAAAGGACAGGTAAGGAGCCCGGGTGGGCAGGTGGGTCCTCCAGAGCACCGTACCAGAATGATACCCAGTGCTCTGGGCAGGTTCTGGTACGCCCATACTGGGGCGTACCGCCTGCAACTCACTGAGGTATTTGTAACTATCATCCTTTGCTAATGCTTTCACTTTCACTATATTTCCATTTCCCAGTTCTATTCCTTCTGTTTTTTCAATTTTTCCTCACTGCATGGATAATATAGCACATTTTTCAAGTCCAAAGTTCATTTTGATGTCACTGCTGAACAGCTGAACAGTGTTGAGTATTGATTTAAGTTCAATGCGGCTTCTTGCATACTTTTTAAAGTCATCCATGTATAATAGATGGTTTATCTTGTCATGTTGGCTTGAGATTTGGTATCCCAGTTTTGTGTTTTGTAGGATTATTGTCAGTGGAATAAATGCAATGTTGAACAGTAGTAGTGAAAATGAATCCCCTTGGAAGATTCCTTATCTGATGTTGACTTCACCAATGCTCTCCCCATTTGTTGTTGTTGTTGCTATTATTATTATTATTATTATTATTATTATTATTATTATTATTACTACTACTACTACTACTACTACTACTACTACTACTACTACTACTACTATGTTAATCTTTGGTGAGATTCACAGCCTTTGGGGCTGGTTGGTAGCTCAACAGCTCGAGTCCTAACCAAGGACCTAGGAACTGTTAAGGTAAGATTGGAGGATATAAGCTGTTCCAAGTAGGGTGGTTTTTTGTAGAATCAGAATGTTCAAGTCTGAATAATAATAATAATAATAATAATAATAATAATAATAATAATAATAATAATAATAATAATAATAATAATAATAATAATAATAATAATAATAATACCAGACAACACACTCTTTATATGGATAGTGAATATGTTGCTCTTTCTATTTATATTTTTTTAAAATAAAAATATTAAAAAAAAGCAAAAACATAAAGTACATGAGCAGGAAAAAAAGTTAAAGAGTAGAAAAGAAAGCTCCAAAGACGTGGCTTCCAATATTCTTCAAATACCATTATAAGTACAAATGTATTTTGACCTTCTCTAAGAATATATCATAATACCCTTCTTTCTATAATCTATGCTGTCTAATCATCAAAACCATACCTTTTTTTTCATTTTTACATTAAAGATTTGCAAGAGACTTCTAGTCAGGAATAAATTGAAGAAAACAAACAGACAAGCATTTTCTCTAATCAGATAAGTTAATTCATCCATTTCTATAAAATCTGTCAACTTCCTCCATACAGATCAGATCTGGATATTCTTTAGCCTGTAGGTTACATTCTGCTCTTTTGCTGTCTGTATCTGGTCCAAGTGGATTGCTTTTATCGTAAAGGTGACTGTTATTTTTTAAAAAAATTTACATATATGCATTTGCTTCACAGCTCTATTGGTTCAGCCCTCCACAGCAGTCCCAATTTTTCATGTGGCTCATTGAGAGAATTAATTGCCTACCCTTTGTACAGATTATTGATATTGATTATAGATTATTGCTATTTTTTTAAAAAAACTTGTTTTTTTCCTTAAAATATCAAAGCTATATTTCCAATAGGTTACTGTGCTTAAAAGAATAAGATCCTAGCGCTAAATAATTTGTCTTTCATAAAAGCTCAAGTTTCCCTCCCCATTTTTGAAAGGGCATTCAGATAAATTGGATGTTGTGCTGGCAACAACCACAACAGAAAGGACTGAGAGAAAGAAAGCAAAATAAAATCCAGGAGGTTCACTCCAATCTGAAGGCTGCCTAACAATGTGAAATCCTATGCAACTACCCTGATCATTTGTTGAAAGGTGAAATTTCAATATTCAGAGAGAACAAATCCATAAAATAAACATGATGAGATGCCATTGACAGTCCTATCCTTCAGGGATTGGTCAAATCCTTCAACCCCTAATTAATCAATTCTTTGGTTCTTCATCTTTCTTTCACTCCTTCTGTCCATGATAGAGATCTTGGTGGATAATATACATCTTACAGCTAAGATTAGCACCTGTCCCCCAAAACAAACACAGTGACTCTTGTCAATCCCCATATTATGTTTGGCTTTTTGCCGACTATCAGGAATAGAAAGTCAGGTGATACTCATTTCAAGTTGACATAAAATCCCAAGCAAATACATGCTAATCATGAGGAGAAAAAGAATCACATGGCATAACATTTGTGTGCAGTTATAAAATTAGAAGCAACAGTCAATGCCTGGATCAACAGCACAGATTATATACTAATGGGGGAAAATATCTGCACTAAAGTCCTGTAACAAAACCCTATTTCTCCAGAATACACTCCCCCCCCCAGCAAACATGTGGAATGGCCTGTGGAACATGCTGTGTTGAGGAGATTGAAGCTTGATTGTGGTTTCATATCTAACATTCCTCAGTAAGTTGAGAACGCCAGGCTTTATTCATAATCATTGGGTACTTGAAATGGCCTTGGCTTTGCCTCTAGTCAGACTTTAATGGAATTCTAAGAAATATTTCACCTTCCCATTCATTAACCCCTTTCAAGCTTACTGAAAGTTGGACTGAAGCAAATTGTAGGCGGTATATAAAAAGTGTATGTATGTGTTAGAGGACAGCGCATGGAATATGAATGTTTTTCCCATTGCAATTTTTTTAAAAAAATCTTGTTGAGCCTTTCAAATTGTTGATTTTTAAAATGATACCAGCTACAGTAGCTGTGCAATTGCATCAGAAACGAGAAAGGGTCATTTTAGGATTTATGGGAGTGTTGATTTTTTTTTAAGGGGGACAGTTGGACAAATTTCTCTTCTTCCTGCTGTTAGCCAACATCCATGAGATTTTCTGTAGCGCTTTCCCATTCTTTAGTCTGAGTCTAAACACCAGGGGTTGCTGGGGTTGTCTCTGAAAAGAAAGAGGACAGGGGAGCACCCCCCACCCCCATTTTTCCTTGTTGTATAATGTTAACTTCATACCTGCAAAGCATCTGTGCACTGGACTCCAATTGGCACAGATTCTGAGCAGGAAGTCTTCCTGATTTGGGACTGGAATCCATAGCATCCCAGTCTTTTGGGAACTTTTGCCCACTATCGCAAAGTGCATATGTCCAAAGGGGAGAAGAAGGAGAATAAACAGGATGAAGAACTATGAGTCTGTTGGAAGTCTCCTCTTTCCAGGAGCCCATGCACAGTTAGCAGTCCACTGAAGTCTAGTTAGGTGGCAGCAAAAGGTGGCAGCAGTAGAAACAAAATGTGTGTGTGTGAGAGAGAGAGAGAAAGGGGGGGGGAGAAAATAAAATTTTTCTGAATAAATGATTATGGGGCAAATAAATATTTCAGATTATTCACCAGTTGTTGCTGCTTTTGGAAGCTAAGAGAGAAGTGAAGAGAAGAGAAGAATAACACTGTCTTTCTCTTTTTAAAATACAGATACTGAAAGCAAGGAAAGACTGAAGGCAGTTTTCAGATCATGTGATTGGAAGAGTTATTGAAAAGCAGAATGCAATCAGCATTCACATAAAAATGATTAATCAACCAACACAAATATTGAGGTGTGCCAGCTCTTTTTGGGCAAAGAAGTTCGAAGTGGACCTTGTTTTCAAATGTCCACAGAGCAAGAGACAATTTTTCTTTCTTTCATATATGCTGTTAGAGAAGCTGGGTGTTGTAAAATATTGAATTTTCTTGATCCTGGGTTCAGTGTTAGAATGATATTTTTCCCAACATCTGGCAATATTTTCACCTTGCTTTTTTTTTTAAATAATGAAGTTCAGAGTTCCTTTTGAAATAAGAGGAGTGACATTATGAGTACTTTCTTGAATCCAGTGTTTAGTATCACACATAGGCCTTTAGAAAGATTGTAAGTCTAGGCAGAAAGAATGAAAATCCTGCTGCAACTGCCATTTTGTGGCTAATTCATTTGGTCTTCTGGAGCTTTATTCAGCAAACTTAGCTACCTTCACAGCTATGAACAGGTATAAATAAGTTTAAAACATTAGTCCAATGGTGGGATTCACATAATTTAACAACCAGTTCTCTGCCCTGATGATTTTTTCCAACAACCAGTTCACCAAACTGGTGCCAACTGGCTGAATCCCACCACTGCATTAGTCCCTCAGCAATCCCAGCTTCACATTTCTACAATTTGAAAAGTTGCATTTCTTCTTCCTTTTTTTCTTTTTTTTGCATCTTCAAATCTTAATTCTTGGTGACTGCAATTTTCTTGGCAAGAACTTGGAAGTGGTTTGGCATTACCTAGGGCTCATCCTAGGGCTGGGAAAGCGAGAGTGAGAGACATTGGCCCAAGGTCACCCAGCTGGCCTTGTGCCTAAGGCAGAACTAGAAGCACGGTCTCCTGGTTTTAGCCTGATGCCTTAACTACTGCAAAGTTCTGCATTTATTCTACTCCCTGCTTTTTGTTTTTTAGTCAGTTATTGGCCATAATATGGGGACTATTTTGTTTGCTGAATTGAAAAACTGTCCATCCATTTTGACTTAGCAGAAAACTCAGTTGGCATAACATTTGCTGCCTCCATTGTCTCTTCTTCACATGATTTCCCTCCAAGGCAATGTGTGACCAGGCCTAGCACAGTTTACACTTCCTGAGGTGGCCTTTGAACTACATGTGAATCAATGGGAAAATGCTACATTGACATCAATGCAACTAAAGACAACTAAATCGTGTCCCATCCATGGGCTGGGAACAAGGTGAAAGCAATATCATGGCAAAGAAATTACCTGTTGTGTGGTGGTTAGGTGCAAGGGGGAGAAGGCCCATAGTTACACAGACATTCCCTGTCTCTAAAGAGAGAAAAGTGTGGAAGGAAAAGTCTTTAATAGGCCATTCTTGCCAATGCATTAAACAATAATTCTTGGGATTCTTTGGGAGAAGGCAGAAGAATTATAGCACAATCTATCAGAGCAGAAGTGATTCCATTAATAACTAGGCAACTGACAGCCCAGGTGTTTTTCCCTAGGCTGCTCATTGTATCATCTTTTCTTCTTTTCTAAAAAAAAACATTTTGCAACTATCGCTGTTCTTTACATTACAATTGGGTTATTTTTTCTTCTCTGCAAGAAATTGAGTCTTATTTTCTAAACATGGCTATTCAAAGGCAGCTCAGCCAAAATAAACCAGGACTTAAAATTGCCACGTTGCACCTACTGCAGTTTTATAATGGTATAAAAGCAATATATCTCCTATGCATATTTCTTATACATATTTCCTAAGTAATATACTTCCTATATACCCTCTACCTAGGAAGTAAGCAGAAATTACATCCCAAAGTTCTGAAGAAGCTGGCAGACGTGATCTTGGAACCATTGAACTATATCTTTCTCCTGGGGCACTGGGGAACTGCCAGAGGACTGGAAAAGAGTTGATGTGGCTCCCATCTTTAAAAAAATGGGGAAATGGATCCAGAAAAGTATAGATCAATCAACCTGACATCAATACCTGGAAAGATCCTGGAAAAGATAATCAAGCAACAGATCTGAAACAGATCTAACACTAGAACTAAACAAACCTATCACTAGAAGTCAATATGGGTTTGTCAGTAACAGATCATGCCAAACAAATCTTACTGTGGACATAGCAGACTTCTGTAACACAATTGACAAAGCAGATCACAACCTATATTTGGTAAGAAAACTGTGGGATAGACAGCCTCAGCCTCAGATGGATTTGTAATTGGCTAACAAATTGCACTTAATATGTAATCCTCAATGAAACTACATCTATGTGGAGGGAAGTATGTAGTAGAGTAACCCAAGTTTCCACCTTAGGCCAAGACTCTTCAACATCTTCATAAATGATTTAGATGATGGCATAGAAAAGGAATTCATTCAATTTGCAGATGACACCAAACTAGGAGAAACAGCCAACACCTTAGATGATATGCTCAAGATCCAGGAGGAGCTAGACAGACTTGAACACTGGGCCCTATCTAATAAAATGTAATTCACCGGATGTAAAATTGCCTGTTTACATGCAGGCAATATAAACCAAACACACAGGTATAGGATATGTGGCACATGGGTTGACAATAGTAACTGAGAAAGTGTCTATTACACCTCGGTGCCACCATCTTGCCTTGACCATATTGCCACAGCCACCTCAGTGCAGAACAAATTGCTATGGGAAACTTGCCATGAGACAGCTTGCCATGCCCCCTGCAGCATATACATTCGCAGGAGGTAGCCATCGATCATGGCGTCACAATGGGCCATATTTCCGGATCCAGGTTCAGCCTTCCATGGGCATGGCTGGTCGGTTGGGTTCGAGTGTGGCTGCTCCACATGGCTGTCTGTGGTGTCACACACAAGAGGTGGTCTGTGGTGGCACACACAAGAGACATATCCTGCCTGTCACCCATCTGCTGGGGAATCCTTCTGCATACTTCTGGGACTGCATTCTGCCATTTCCTTTTCCCTGTGGGTCCTCAAGGGAGGGTGGTGTCCATGCCAGTTTCAGCATTGTGCTGTCCACACATGAGAGATGTGTCCTGCCCATTTCTTTTTCCTTCTGGGTCCTCCTGGGAGGGGGGCATCTATGCCAATGTTGGCATTGTGGATCTCTCCTTTGGCATGCTGCACTGGACTCACCTTTCATCGGGGGATTTGCCTCCCTTCTCAGAAGACTTTCTCGCCTCACTTTCTAGCATGAAAGGCAAGCTAAACAGGAGACATTGATAGTTGCCAGACAGCAGTAACAGTCTATGCTCGTCTCTCTCCCTACCCAGGAGCCATCAGGTCCAGCACAACATGCCAAAGGAGAGGTCTGCAAGACTGAGAACACTCCTACAAGGGCCCTTAAGGAAAAAGGAGAATGCAGCCTGAATGGGAGGTTCCCTAGTGGGCAGCAGGCTGTGAATGTGACACTGCAGACAGCAATGCAGAGCAGATATGCTCCAACCTGACTGACTGGCCATGTCCATGGGAGGCCAGATCTGGGTTTGGATATACGACCTGTTCTGACTCTGTGGTTGATGGCCACTTCCCACAAAGGAAAATGCCACAGGTGTGTGTGCAGAGTTGTCCTGTGGCAGGTTTCCTGTGGTAATTTGTCCTATGCCAAGATGGCTGTGCTGAGGTGGCCATGGTGATATCATCTGATGGCACCGAGATAATGCCATGAGGTCCAATTCCAAGTGGGAGATGGATCTAATGCCATGATGTCCAATTCCAAGTGGGAGATGGATCTAGGAGTTCATTTAAGTATGAGCCAGCAGTGCTTCAAGTTCCAAAAAAGCCAATGCAGTTCTAGGCTGCATCAACAGAGGAATAGTATCAAGAACACGTGAAGCATTAGTGCTGCTATATACTGCTTTAGTAAGTCCACACTTGAAATAATGCATCCAATTTTGCTCACTGTGACATAAAAAATAATGTTGAGTCTCTAGAAACAGAATAGAGAAGAGCAACACAGATGATTAGAGAACTAGAGGCTTACAGGTATGGTGAATGGTTTCAAGAACTGGATATGTCTAATTTAACAAAGAGAAAGACTAGTGGTGACATGATAGCAGTCTTCCAATATTTGAGAGGTTATCACAAAAAAGGGATCAATCTATTTTCCAAAGCACCTGAGGGCAGGACAAGAATTAAGAAATTGAACCTTACCAAAGAGAAATCCAACCTAGAACTAAAAATAAGTTTCCTGACAATGAGAACAATTAATCAGTGGAATGGCTTTGGGTCTTCCAGCACTGGAGAATTTTAAGAAGAGATTGGATAGATATTACCAGAATGATGTAGGGTCTCCTATTCGAGCAAGGGGCTGGACTAGAAGACCTCCAAGGTCCCTCCAACTCTGTTATTTCTTCTTTAAATAGATTTGAGGTGGGCTGGTGAGCCCCACAAATATATATTTTTATTCTCCTGATCCCAGTTTCTGCTCTGGGAACAGTATATTCTACGGAATATACTTTGAAAAAATGGAACTGAACTGTATTTAATCTTAAAGATTAATATGGATTTGTTATTCACCCTGAAATCAGGATCTTTATATACAATCTACTAAATCTTTGCCACCTATTTTGCCTTGTCCATAAAATGAAGGCCCCTGAGCATTTGGTTAATACATAGCAGATGAAACAAGTTCTACTTTTGATAGGACTTTACCTGAACAAAATCCAGCTTCTGCCTGAATGCTAACAGCTGCTTCTGTCTTTTCACTAATTTTAGCTTTCAGCTCCAACCCTGGACAGATCTAAGCACCAAAATGTAAAGCATCTGACTTCATGTGCTCTCCACCGCTTTCTCCATTACAGCACAACCTGCATTTCATTTAAATTTTCTTTTAAAATGTATCCCAAGAGCTCAAGTCTAAATGGAGTAGCAGGGATTTCTTATATGAAAATCCCTGCCTCACTGATGTGGCATGTGCCTGCCAAAATTCTATTTTCCTTGAGCTGCCATGAAATATGCCCTCCCTTCTGTGCCAAAAGCCCTTCCATCTAGAAATATTCACAATGTGGTGTTCCAAATGGCTATATAGAATACTTAACACTGTGTTATAGCACGTATTGCCAAATAATTTGTGTGGAAGTGAGGGTTATTTCATGTTGGCATTACAACTACATAGTGGAAAATGGTGCCCAGTTAAACAAACTATCAGATCTAAATTGTAAGATCTAGATTTTTCTAGTCAAAGTTCATTCACAAATGCATGCTTGAAGAAATTGATCCTTATGAATTCCAGGGCAAACAGATCTGATTCCAAACTTACGCGTGGATCAGAATGTAATTTTCCAGTGAATTTCAGGGATTTCTCTTAGTGTCTGAACATGATTATGTACTCCCCAGTTCAAAAGTTGCTTTTACTAAACTTTATTTTATGTAACCCAGCCTGCAATCCAAAGGTTTCTTAAATTTCCCCTGAAGTCAGTCACAGGACTATAGCTTTTTAGAGAGAAATAAGTTCAGATTGCCCCTTCTGACCACTTCCTCACCCAGTTGCTGGACAGGCTATTTCCAAGGCTGGGATATCTTGACCTTGAAAAACCCTCAAGAGGGTGGATAGGTTAAAATTAAGTTACTTCTGGATCTCTAACTTTCACCCCATTTTTAAAAAAAATTATATTAGATCAAAAGATGTATATCTCTACTTATATATTAAAGTTATTGGTTGATTATTCACTGAATCAGTGAACCCAGAAATCAGTATGATTCCATTCCAATTATTGTACCAAGAAAGACTTGGCGTTTCTATGGAAAGCTTTACCCAAATTATTAGAATACTTCGTATGCACCAGCTCAGTGATTCTGGATCTCCCCCCTCCCCCTATAACCAGAGGTGGGTTGCTGCCATTAGTGGAATTCAGGCCTGGGTTGAAGGACCTGCAGCAACACAGGCCTTACATGCCCCCAAGCCAGTTCCCTCACCACCACTGATGTTGCCACCATGTTGGATTTTAGTGACTGCGCACATGCAGTTCACTGTAAATTGTTCTGTGCATGTGTGCAGAAAAAATTTACATTGAACAGTGCACACTCGAGCAAAGCGAGCAGCAACCCACCCCTGCCTATAAGGTGTACTATGAAGCCATGTTGAAACATATAATACCTAATGAGATCGGAATTAAACTGAGATTTGTGCTGGGAGCTTTACAGTTAGGTTTCATACTAAATTTAATTAGACTTTAATTTCAGTGCACAATATATTTAATTTAGGTGCATTTATGAAAACTTATTTGTGGAAAGACTTTGCACCAAGTATAAATCAGCAAGGTGGGATTGCCTGAGCCACGGATGCAGAGAGCCATTTCTCTGAAACACATGGTGAATTCTTGGTAGCATCCTCAGGAGGATAATAGTCAGAAAATGTCACCAATTCTTACCCTCACTGTGGAGTAAGAGCACCATCTGTTGACAAATATAAAAAGGGTTGCTTTAGAAAGTAAAGGGTTGCTGAGTTGTACACTCCCTGCTAGTCATAAACTAAAGATGCTAAATAGTAACACTACTATCACTACTAGTAATAATACTGGGACACCAAACCTAACTTCACGTTAAAGAAGAACAAAATTAAAGAATCATACAAAGCAACTCAAAGGAAAATATTTTGTCTTGTTGGCTCTACTGAATCCTTTTGCCAGCCATCAGGAGAACAAGTTAACAGCAATGAAACAAATTGAGGTGTATTAACACAGGTGCTCATGCATAGTAAAAATGATATATAACGAGAACCAGAGTTGTAGAAAGTTTGGAGGATGCTTGTACCCAATTCATACATACAGTTTGATTTTAGAGTCCCAAATGACTACTTCGACTTATACAATAGTATCAATCTATACTGAAGCTTTAAAAAGTTTAGGAAAGATAATTGCAGATGTAATTCAAATATAGTATCTTCACTTAAGTTGCTTCTAGCATTTTCAAAGAAAAACAGTATGTAACATCGACTGGCTATGCTCTTCCTATCCCTTGCTAATCATATCCTTGAACAAACCATTCCATGTTCACAGTTCTCTTATGAGATCTTCTTCTTCTATGTGACCAATAGAGAATCACATTTCTTCTGATTCTGCAAGACTTCCCTGAAATGACTCATATTACTATTTGCTCTACTGTTGTACTGGGCCAGGAGAAAAATGACCTGCAGCCTGCTCAGTTGAAAGCTGGAAAGCTAGTGGGTCTGTTTTCCTCTGACAATGACCCCAAAAATTCCAGGATAAATGAGTTTTTGCAGCATTTGCTAGCCACCAGAACCCTGGATTAAAATCCATGCTGTGATTCCAAGAGTGCCATTTGATAAGGTCTGAAGCGGATGCTGATCAATGGGGCTGCTTATCATCCAATACCCTATGGATCACTAGACAGGTGAGATGAGAGAAGAAACAGCCAGAGGAAAGTTCCATGATCCTATTGCAATTGCCAGCTGTTTCTCCTCCTCCATGATATGTTTCAGATACAGATGATGAAAATGCTGTTATTATCCTAGCCCTGGAAGGCAAAACTTCAGCTGCTGTGATATTGCCAGAGCCACAGACTAAGACAGCCAGCTTCAATGACCATAACAGGCTATACCTGGCAGCCTTGTGGGAGAATGGTGTCTCTTTTTTTAATTCTGATAGCACAAAGTACAATTTAGATTCTTTTGATTCCTCCGGAGTTCACTTAGAGAACAAAGCTTTTGGCAGGTTTGTGACAACTTGGGCTCTGCCATGCTTGCATCTGACACTTATTATCCCAGAGGCAATGTTGGCGAACATTTGGATGCGATCAGACAAGGCTGGGAGGGGAGGGCAGGCAAAGAAATGCCATCTCTCCAGAGGTGGCCATTAAATCTGGAGTTCTCAGAATCATGAAACATGGGTTATGACATTGTCCCCCAAAGCAGTATACCTTACAACATCTTTATGCATATTCAAAAGGAACAGAAATTTACATAGGGACCTCAAAATGTAATTGTTTAACAACAACCCCCTCTCCGCCTCCCCATGGACTGCAGTGTTCTTGTCTCCAGCCAGGCTCCTTTGTAACCATGTCTCTCTCTGCATTTCATTCCCAAGCCCTTTTGTACCTGTCACTTCCCCCTGCAACCCATGCTTCATAATTCATTCTGTCTAGTGCAGTGATGGCGAACCTATGGCACGCGGAGCCATTTGTCAGGGCATGTGAGGCGCTGCCCTGTTAGCTGGCCAGCACGCATGTGCACGCTGGCCAGATGAGTTCACCCTTTTTTAAAGCCATTTCCCCCCCCCCAGGCTCCAGAGGCTTTATAGGAAAGAGCCCCCTGCCCCCCTGGAAAAGAGCCCCCTGCCCCCCTGGAGGCCCTCCGGAGGCTTCATGAGCTTCCCTGAAACCTCTGAAGCACAAAAAACTGGCCCTATGGGCAAACTGGAAGTTCAGGAACGCACTTCCGGTTTGCTTGAAGGGTCGTTTTGAGCGCTCTGAAGGCTTCAGGGAAGCCTCGTGATGGTCCCTGAAGCCTTCGGAGCGCTTAAAATGATCCTCTGAGCAAACCAGAAGTGACTTCCGGTTTGCTCGAAGGATCGTTTTGACTGCTTCAGAGGCTTCAGGGAAGCCTCCTGAAGATCCCTGAAGCCTCCAGAGGGCTTCCCGGGTGGCGGGGGAGGCTGTTTTCGCTCACCCCATGCTCCTATAAAGACTCTGGAGCCTGAAGAGGGTGAAAAAAGCATGCAAAAATGGGGGGGTCGTGCCTGTAGTGCACGCATGCGCACTGGGGGTCACACATTGCATTATGGGTTCGGCACACCTGCACACGACCCCCCTGCGCTCCCCCAATTATGGCATGCGAGCCAAAAAAGGTTCACCATCACTGGTCTAGTGGCTCGGTCCTGGTGTATGTCAGTATATGTATATTAACATCAACATTTCTCAAGGATTCTAACAACATAAAGGAGAGGAAAGCAAAGTTCTCTTGTTTCCTGTGAAAAGGGGCAGAGCTGACCTAATCCTCTTTAAAAGTATTCAAAAGTTTACCAAAAGTTGTAGCAGCTCTGCTTTTCGTCACTGTGAAATGAGGAATGTTGAGTTGGGTTTTTGTGGCGTATTTGTTAATTTCCCTGTTTTTGTCAGTGTTAACCCCTTCTCCTTCCCCCCAGATTAAGAGAGCCTGGTGTTTAACAATAATCTGTTAGTAATCTTATTCTATTGATCTTTCCAGTTGTACAAGCATGGATGAAATGTGCATCACCAGATAGGGAAGGAGTACACATGCTTGGAAAAGTGACACTTCTACTTTTAATCCTTTGTCTTTCTTGAGGGTTGATTCTTTATAAGGCTTTTTTCATTTAACAAATCAAAGAAGCAGCTCCATCTAAGGCTGCTATGGTTTTGCGCCTCCCAAAAACTGAACAAGTAACAATTAACTGCACACCAGACTTTCTTTAACAATAGGAAACATTTTACATTGGATCAATTTCACTGCCTGTTTTGCAGCTCAGTTCCCAATCTGTCTGGGTATAATGGTTTAATCCAGACAGAAAATGATGTGATAAGGATTGGGATTCTTATTATGAAAATATTGCCAGGTGATGTCATTCCTTCCAAAAGAACCTGTGGAGAGCTCATACTGCTTTCACCATCCAAGACACTCTTGTTCCTAAAAGTTAGAGCTCAAAGTTTCAGAATAATTGAACTTTTAAAAGGGAAATGTGAACATGACTTGGATTTCAATCCTGTTTGTTAGATATTAGCATATATAGTGGCAAGTCTCCCCTCTGGTCCGCTGCTACAGCGGGAAACAGGTATCGTTCTGATTGGTCGTGGGGCGTACCCGATCCCTATAAAAGGGGAACCCTCCGACCACAGAGCGAGCTGGATCACTACTACTATTAATAAAGAGCTGATAAGTCACTTCGTGTCCGCAGTCTGTCCTCTCGTTGCCCAGATCTAACATTGGCGACGAAGGTGGGATCGAGAGGCAGATAGGACGAAGAACGCTACCTCCAGAATCTCCGGATTTGATCCAGCCCAGGAATTCGGCAGAAATTCCGGCAGCCATCTCAGATCACCGCAGCGCGGCAAATTCAAACAGAGAAGATGGCGATGCATGCTCCCCCTGCTCCTTTCGACCCAGCAAACGACGAATGGGAAGCCTTCATGATTCGTTTCGAGTGTTTCCTCGAAGCGAACGAATACACGGGGATCACCGACGCGAGGAAGAAAAACATCTTCCTCGGCTACTGCGGAAAGGAAGTCTTCAATATGGCCAGAGACCTCACCGCGCCTACTCCAATACAGGCAGTATCGTGGACGGCGTTGCAACAGGCCCTGCAAACTCATTACCAAAACCTTCCCGCCATGTCTGCCGTAAGGAATTCAACACGAGGAACCAGAAGGCGGGAGAATCCATAAATCAATATGTTGCAGCCCTACGAAAAGCAGCAACTCACTGCAAGTTCAGGGATCTGGACGAGCACATCTTAGCGCAGCTCATCTGTGGGTTAAGAGACATTTCACTACAAAAGAAGCTGTTGGCAAACCCGAATTTAACCCTACAGATAGCGCTAAACGAAGCAAGAGCGTCAGTCAGCGGAGAAATCATCGGTGACCATACAACGAGGGGCCAACGTAAACCAGCCAGCACCAAGACAAACCAGAGTGCACTACGAGGACACAAGCCCCGACTACGAGAATCCCGAGTTCGAGGGCAGTCACATGATGCAGAGCAGTCACTTGAGGCCTGGGGGGAGACCCGGATCCCGTTTGCCGCCCTGCGCAAGTTGCGGAGGGAATCACCCCAGGTCTACTTGTAGGTTCAGGAACGTTGTTTGTTCGCACTGCAACAAACTTGGGCACATCGCACGAGTGTGCCGGAGCGGAGTCCCTGCCTCATGGCAGCCACCCATGTACCGCCAACAGAAGCCCAACCCAGGGGCTTGGCGAAATCAAAAAGGGCGCCCAGAGAGAAATCCACAAGTGTATACCCAGAGAGAAAATTCCCAAAGAGCTGAGCAAGCGTATCCCCAGAGAGATTACTCACAAGGAGCTGAGCGAGCGTATCCCCAGAGAGAATACACACAAAGAGCTGAAAGAGCGTTCTATCAAGATGCTCAACGAGAGTATTTTCAGGATGTAGACGATGAGATAGAGTTGACCCAGCGAGAGGAGTTGCGAACATATCTCACCACAATACATCAGGTCCGCCCTAAGCGGCCAAAAAGGCTGAGAGTCACAGTCCTCTTGGAGGGCTCACCTTGCGAGCTAGAAGTTGACACAGGATCGACCCTGACGATTATTTCATGGGCATCCATGAAACAGGCTATCCCTAGCCTCAGAAAGAGCCAACTACGCGCTCCAGACGTCCTGCTATGAGACTACCAGGGGAACCAAGTCCCCATCGTGGGCCAAGGCACATTCCAAATCCGTTTCAAGGACATCGAAGCCCAGCTGCCCGTGACCATCGCCAGCGCGCCATTACAGAACCTTCTGGGGCTTGATTGGTTTGAAGCCCTGGGGTTAGAAGTCACCGGAATCAACGCCGTGAGAAACAGCAGCGCTGAAAAGATTTTTAAGGAGTTCGAGGATGTGTTCAGCCCCGGTCTTGGTAAGTATGTGGGTAAACCAATATCATTCAATTTGGACCCCAAAGTGGCGCCAATCCGACTTAAACCGAGACGAGTGCCTTTTGCACTCCGCCCAAAAATAGATAAGGAAATAGATAAGTTAGTGGAGCAAGGAATCTTTGAGCCGGTGGATCACGCGCGCTGGGAAACACCCATCGTGACCCCAGTCAAACCAGACGGATCAGTCCGCATCTGCGCGGACTATAAATGCACAATTAATGTCGCGCTACAACAGAGCGCATATCCTGTGCCTGTAGTACAGCACTTATTGCACTCGTTGGGGCCAGGAAAGGTATTTGCTAAATTAGACATGGCACAAGCTTACCAGCAACTGCCAGTGGATAGCGCCACAGCGGAGGCCCAAACTATAGTGACGCATAGAGGAGCATTCAAATGCAACAGGCTACAATTCGGCGTGAGCATTGCCCCAGGATTGTTCCAGAGCGTCATGGAACGACTTTTGCAAGGGATACCGGGAGTCGTCCCCTATTTTGACGACATCTTGGTGTCCGCTGCAAATGAGGAGCAATTAAATAAAAGAGTCAGAACTGTTTTGGCCAGAATCAGAGAAAAGGGTCTCCGCCTAAAAAAGGAAAAATGCCAAATTAACGTGCCTAGCGTAGAATTCCTGGGTTATAGAATCGATGGTCAGGGAATACACCCCACTTCAAAGAAAATTAAGGCGATCCAGGACGCCCCCACACCACGAAATCAGACCGAGTTGCAGGCCTTCCTCGGACTACTTAACTTCTACAGCATTTTTCTGAGGCAGAAGGCGACCGTTGCTGAGCCACTACACCGTCTACTCCAGAGGAACGCACCATGGAAATGGGGACGATCCGAAGCTGCAGCTTTCGCCGGGGTAAAGCGCCTACTCACCACTGACTCACTGCTTGTCCAATACAGCCAGACCCTACCGCTGGTATTGACCTGCGACGCATCACCCTTCGGAGTTGGAGCAGTCCTCAGCCACAGGATGCCCGACGGAAAAGAAGCGCCCATCGCCTTCTACTCCAGGACTCTTTCATCGGCCGAAAGGAATTACAGCCAAATGGACAGGGAAGCGCTGGCTGCTGTAGCTGGAGTAAAACGTTTCCACGAATACCTCTACGGCCGCAATTTTGAACTAATTACAGATCACAAACCGCTGTTGGGACTTTTGGCGGGAAACCGCCCCACTCTGGTCTCCCTTTCTCCACGCATGACCAGGTGGACTGTTTTCCTGGCTGCGTACTCATACAAATTGATTCATCGACCGGGCTCCACTCTTGGACACGCAGACGCACTCAGCCGTTGCCCATTACCTGACATTCTGCCAGACCCCACTCCAGAAGTACCGGTATTGCTCATTGACTGTTTGGACTCTGGACCGGTTTCTTCATACGACGTTGCAAGGTTCTCCTCTAAAGACAATTTAATAAAGCAAGTTCAAACTTGGGTTTGGAGGGGGTGGCCGAAGGGAAACGTGGGCCCGGAATTCAAAGTGTTTTGGTCAAAACGGGACGAACTCTCAGTGTTGCAAGGTTGTTTATTGTGGGGGGATCGAGTTGTTATTCCGTATGCGTTACGTAGGAATGTATTAGATGCTTTACATGTGGGTCATCCGGGGATTGTTAGGATGAAGGCGTTAGCAAGAAGTTACGTTTGGTGGCCAAACATGGACAAAGAAATAGAGGAGTGGGTGGCCACTTGCGACCCATGCCAGGAATCGAGACCAGCACCCCCGGAAGCGCCCGCCACAGAATGGGAGAAACCTAAAGCACCCTGGTCGCGAATACACATCGACTTCGCAGGGCCATTCCAAGGTCAGACTTTCCTTATAGTTGTGGATACATACTCAAAATGGCTAGAAGTAGTCCTAATGACTTCAACCACGGCAAAGGCAGTCATTAAGGTTCTACGGCGACTTTTCGCCACCCATGGCCTGCCCGACCTCCTGGTCTCCGATAACGGGCCCCAGTTCACGGCCATGCAATTTGAGACATATCTAGCAGGTCAGGGAATTCGGCACGCCCTCGTCGCGCCATTCCATCCGGCATCAAATGGACAGGCGGAGAGAATGGTACGATTCGCAAAAGAGGCCCTCGCTAGGATGGGTCCAGGGGATTGGCAAACACGTATTGATCATTACCTTTTAATTCAGCATATCACCCCAAGTGCAACGACTGGTAGGAGCCCCGCTGAACTACTCATGGGGCGCCGTCTACGGTCTCACCTGGACCGTCTTCACCCAAATTACTCTGCCACAGCTCCCCCAGACTCCACAAGCAAAATTCGGTCTTTTAGCATAGGGGATTCAGTATACGCCCACAACTATGCAGGGGGAACATTGTGGATGCCGGCAAAGGTCATTGGCATCACGGGTCCACGATCGTATCTGCTGGAACTGGAAGATGGGCGGAACTGGAAAAGGCACATCGATCAACTTCGGGGTCGCCTAGCGCACTCAGACCTTCGAAACGAAGACGAGATTTTCCTGCCTACAGAAAGTCAGCCACGCGAGAGCCCCATCATAGAAAACTACGACACCTGCGAACCAAGCTCGGAACAAGAAAGCACGCACGAAGCAGAGCAACCCCCGGGCAACGCAACCGAGCAGACTCCGGAACGCCCTAGCAACGAGGGTACGAACCCTCCCGAACGTGGAACGGGAAAAGCATCCGATCCGGAAACCATTTCTGATCAACCAGAACCACGACGTTCCTCCCGAGTAAGGCAACCCCCAACATACTTAAAAGACTATGTTACCTACCGCAACATTCCGTCTAGGAGGGGAGGGGTGTTAGATATTAGCATATATCGTGGCAAGTCTCCCCTCTGGTCCGCTGCTACAGCGGGAAACAGGTATCGTTCTGATTGGTCGTGGGGCGTACCCGATCCCTATAAAAGGGGAACCCTCCGACCACAGAGCGAGCTGGATCACTACTACTATTAATAAAGAGCTGATAAGTCACTTCGTGTCCGCAGTCTGTCCTCTCGTTGCCCAGATCTAACACTGTTAATAATATCTGTAGAGTTGGAGTAAGAAAAAGGTCCTTCTTTTATATTTCTATTGAATGGAAAAGCTAGCTTTGTTAAGAATATTACAATTCAACTTTCTGGCAAATAGGAAGTAGACTATTAGCAAAGTTTTGATAAGTGCATGATAACCATGGAAACTTATGATGACGATGATAAATAACAAAAACAAAAACAACAACAACGTTTTAAAAACTAGGTTCATAGAAGTGTGCAGAATTGGGTCCAACAATCTTCTATTCAGAAGACTGTTGATAGGCATAGGTGACAATAGAACATTTCACCATTATCTCTTCCCTACCATCCTTCCATACATAATGACCTGGAGTATTTGATAAAGGCTTTCCATCTTATTTGGCATTGTTGTTAAGATGCTCTTGCAAAACAGTTTATTAGGATTTAAATGAATTTTTTTTTTACTGTATCCCAGTGATTTGGGTATAAGCCATACTGAATGCAGTGGAATTTATTTCTGATTAAAAACATAAGAGATTGCCCATAATCTTGATTATTCATATTATCCTTAATTTTTCCTAAATTTGTAAATGCTTATTCTCTTATCTACTTACTTCTCTAAGGTCTAAAAAGGATATTTCCAAACCACATTCTTTCTTTTTTATTATTGTTGCTTTGTTTTATAATTGGATGGGAATTATTTAGTAGATAGGAATTACCCTTTAGGACTAACTTTTTATTCGATGCCAATATTCAAGTTATTCATCTTCCTAAAAAAATTATAAACACTTATTCTAGTATTGTAGTTTTATAGCATTGCTGAATAAATTTTAAGAAGAAGGAAACTGCTTCTGCAAAAAAACATGCACAAAAAAGGAATACCCCCGTTGCTTGGATTGCCTCCTAGTTCAAACCATGGATCACATCTCATTAGAAGAACGAGAAGCTCTTTGCGATGGAGGTGTTTGTCTGGAAACTCTTTTCAAAGAAAACTGCTGGGACTTTTTCTTATGGATGAAAAAAAATGAGACTGTTTTATAAAAACCAGAAAGGAGAGAATGCCTTGCTAGTGAGGAATTGTTTTATTTTAAATGCTATATTAAAGAACCTATTTCTCTCTTTTCTTTTGCATCATTGGGGATATATTTCAATGGACATCTTGAAGTAGGTTTTTGAACATTCTGATTTCAGGGGCATTTGGTTTTGATAAAGTGTGCACGTGTTGAAGCAGTTCACTTCTTTGGCAAGCATACAGAATCTGGTAATTGTGATCTCTCTCCCCTCCCCTGCTTTCATTGTTGCCAGCAATAAAAAAAGGTTTAAACCATCTTTCAGCTGCATCAGTTTTGGAAATTTGGAACTAGAGTAGTGAAAAGAGGTGGAGGAAAAAAAAGAGGGAAAGTCCTTACATCTGCTATCCTCCCTACTGTAAATTGCAACCCTGCTTTTTAAATTTCCGTTTCCAGCACAATGTTATTCACTCTATCCCAAAATAAACAGGGGTCTTAGAGATCGAACAACTTGTGAGAACAAACTATCGTCTTTTCACAATCCTTACCTGTCAAGAGCCTGATTAAACACATATATCTTGATGATGGCAAATATCAAAAGTTATCATGGCTAACCAGAAGCTTTGCTGCCTTGTGGGACAGTGTCAGACCTTGAGCCAGATCTTTGGATAACTGAGAAGTAGGGATTTCCCCCCTTGTATTTTCTTTCTAGTATTGACTTTGTAGTGCAATAAGTGTTTGGAACCTTCTGATCTGCAGTTGTAGAACTGTGAGATTCGGATCTTGCCATGTATTCCTGAAATTTAATGACTCAGGTTTAATATTTTCCCTTGAGTAAGAAACTGATGAGATGCTCAAAAATCCACCTTTCTAATAAAGAAATGAAAATCCCTATTTAGATAAGTACTGTATAATTAATACATGGACAGGAGTAGTAAGTCCTATTCTGATCTCATGGTGTTGAACAAACCTTTTGTGCATGGGAGTCCATTTTAGAATAATCTGTACAGTATTTGACTATGAGATATTTATGTTGATATAATTAATAATGTACAGTATATTGTATCAATATATTTTTATTATATTGTCTATTTTATCACTGATACAGACAGACTTTTCAGATGATCCACTCATGCTCAGATATCAGAGGTAAATCAACAAGAATGATTTTTTTCACTGCATCCATATATTTTCTGAGTATAATTGAATTGTCTTTTCTCAGATTTCTTTTATAAGGTGGACTAGCCAAGAATGAGCACTGTGTATCCTTGGAGCTGGGAGAGTTGAAGAACAGTTCCATGAGCTAGCTTGAACATAATAGTTTTTCATGTCTGTCTCTCATCTCAACTAAATTTGGAGCACAATATCCCTGATTAGGAGAATGCTAAGTAGAAAGTTCTCCATTTATGGTTTATACAAAAGAGATAATCAGAATAAAATTATAAACAAAATCTGTATTTACTTAGTAATGGCAATAAAAACTGGAAAACTGCAATTCCTTCATTTTCAGAAAAGTTCAGAGCAGGAGGTTTCGTTCAATACTTTCTTGAGATAACATCTAGAATCTGATGCCACCAAGTTGGTTGCTGCTCAGCACTTCACTCATGGGTGGGATTCAGCCGATTTGGACTGGCTTGGGTGAACCGACAATCTGACTGCTGTGACAATCAGCTGGGGAGTGAACTGGTTCACTCCAATGATCAGGTGGGCCTGCCCCCCATGCTTTACTTACCTATATCCTCTCAGCTGATTCACACAGCAGAGAGGATTGCCATGCCTCACCTGTGTTATTTCCCAGAAGTAACATGTTAAAACTGCCCATACGCACACGATCACTGAATCGGTTGTTAAACTGGCAGGATCCCACCACTGACTTCACTTACATTCATATGTTCATCCTGAGTAGTTAGGAGACTGGTGAGCTTTCAACCTTATTCACACACACTGCTCTTTTACTTCCTCTTACATTCCAGCTGACTTTTCCAATGATTATAATTCTAGCATTAAAGATACAGGACACTTCCATGGTGGATCTTTGAGCTATTCATCTCCACACCTAGGTTACCTTTACTTGCTTTCTGGGATGATTTATTTGCACCTCAATGATGATATGTATCAAATTGAGATTTAAATATTTCCCTTACTGCTACACTTGAGAGCTGAAATGCACTTTGGCAGACTGGTTCCCTGTTGTCCTGGGTTTTGGGTTCAATTTCCTCTCTCAATAGAGATCCAAAGTCATAGCAGCTCAATGAGATGCTGTTATTTCAGGTTTTAAAAAGGGACAATGACTTAGACGTTTTGCAGTTGCACTCCCCAGTTATTCTTCCAGTTTCTGATAACTGACCAGCTAATCATACAATGTATGAATAGGAAAAGGAGGCAAACTATATGGCTTCTGTTTCCTTTTTACAGCCTTTGGTCAGCTAGAGGGAACATGGCCCCATGGTGGTCTTGACATATTGAGAGTCTGTGGCAGTAAAGACAAAATAGCTCAGCTTCAAAATCCTTCAGAAAAACTGGGGGATGGAAATAGAATGAGCATTTCCACAGTGTTGTCTCATGCTTTAACTGCTAAAAACCAATGGATCTAAATGGGACAGTGATTACCAATGCAGCATTTTTGACAGTTGGTAAAGCCTTGCTGGAAACCCCTGGACATTATTAGTGTATTTCAATTTATTGCAGCCAATTCAAAGTATGCCAAGAAACAAAAGAGAATTTTCCTTTCCACATGGGAAAGGTTGATGTAACTTCCTTAATAAATCTATATTTATTTCAAGGAGATGGAAAGAAGAAAATTGCTGTTTAAATTTTTTGGAGGGGTTACACAGAAAAGGGCTGACTTTCTAAAGTCAATTTGTTGATATTTCTTGGTTGCATATAAGAAGCCAGGCTCCTAGATGTCCTTTCAGACTTCTGTTTATATGAGTAAACCTTGCTCCTCTATAAGATTGGAATATATGATAATGACTAGTTTGATGAAAAACCAGCCAGACGCTCCTTTTTATCCTGACCTATCAGTAAGCAACTATGGGAGCAAAGCTCAAATCAATTTGACATGCAGTAAATTTAAAATGAATCTAAGGAAATAGTTCAGTTTGAAACATATAATCTACCTCAGAAGTTCCCTCCCACAGGATATAACTGAGGCAAAGAACGTAGAGTGTTCAGAGAGATATTTTTAAAGTGCTATATGCATGAATTGGAAGCAACAACTGACAGGCTCATAGGACAATACTTGCATTATAAATAAATTTACAAAAGCAATTTCTGATTTTGAGTTCCTTACTATAGTTTGTATTGGACATTAACTATCAATCTGACAGATACACAAAACAAAGGCTTTTAGTGGAATTTTATTTCTATGCCCCGTGTCTTCTTTCCTTGCTTCTAAAACAAGACAAGAAGACTATTACTAATGTTCTTATGCAAGTTTTTTTGTTTTCCTTTCTTCATTTTGTTCTAATTGCATTATTATATTCTTCTGTTTGGAATTGTTTATTTTTAAATGCAAAGTACCATTAGATGAAAGGATGAAGAGCATTGATAAATAATTCTAGGTGGAATCACTTGTGGAAAGCATCTCCTTTTCTTATCCCATCCCCTTGTCTTCAGATCACTTTCCTCTTTAGTTTCCTTAGATTCAGTTATCAATGAATGAATAGGGTTTTAATCCAAAGGGAGGGTTATTCAGTTTCTTTCACCAGCATCTTTATAAATAAATATTTCCAAAATAGACTGCAAGAGAGTTTAGACATGGAAGAAATTGTGATTTCCATGTGGAATAATGGGAGCTACCTCTTCCTCTTCCAGGTCTAATTTGTGAAATCATAAATGACTGTGGTCTGCAGTGAAGCCTATCTGGCACTAAAAAACATACACATCCTTTTTCCAAAAGTGGAACCCATCTTTTGCCCTTCTTGCATGCTGGTGAATGTTAGCCCCAAGTTTCCCCTGCTAAATTTACCAAGTGGAACAGATGCTTTTTTCCTCCTTAGGATTTCAATACAGCAGTGTACATCCTCATGGCTGTGGAGAATTTAAAAAATGTTTGCCAGACTTACCTGTATTTTACACAGCAGAAAGTTGGCACTAAAACTTAGTTATGGCAATCATTTAGATTGCATAATACTTTCCCAAAAGTATATAAATCATGGCATTCAGTCAATCAATCAAAGAAAAAAAAAGAAACCTCACATATTTTAAAAATGGTGATTTGACGTGTCTCGACTTACAATGTTATGAATTCCTAATTGAGGTTGTTAAACCTTAGCAATAACCATAGCAAAGAAATTAGGATAGATGGTGATTCCAGATGGCTTTGTTCAGCATAAATTTACCACAGATCTGGCCAAGTGCAGTTAAGTAAGCTTTGGAGCCAAGTCTGCCTGCTTCTGTGAAACTCTTCCTCTGATTATCAGGGGTCATTTTGGATCATATGTAGTTAGGATCTTACCTGGTGAACACAATACCAAAAGCAAAGGATGTTTAGGATAGGTGGTAGAGAAATAGGCTGGGAGGAGAGTATCTCTCCACTGATGACAAGAGCTTTCCCAGTTGAGATAGTAGCTGTTCCAGGAGCTCTGGTGGAAAATTCTGCAAGCATAAATTCATTGCTGTCAACAGTGAAAAATGAATTAAGATAGAGATGAAAACATTTGAAATGGTACATATCAGCAAAACATTTTATCTGGCAATTTTCTACTTTGTACAGTGTGAATTGCTCTTTGTACTGAACTATGATGGTATCAAAAACATAGAAGTTTTCTTTTGATTTCACTTAAACAGAAAACCTATATGAATAACAACCACCCAAATACATTTTAATGTTTCTACCTGATCTGTTCTTAAATATTTTTATGTAGAACTTATGTAGTACATAGTAATATCTCTACCTAAACTCACACCAACACAGAGAAAGACTATTATCTATTATTTCAAGAAAAGAAAAGCTGGGGCAGAAACCACATATGGTGTACCATTACAGAACTCAACCCTAAGTATATTATTTCAAGTAACCATTATCCAAAGGCTGAAGGATGACTGAATGATTGATTAAAGGTGGATTATGTGGAATCTGTCAGAGAGGAAGCAGTGGCCTTCCAGATATTGCTGAAGCACAAAGCCCATCAACCAATATTAATAAGAGGAAGAAAAGTACCGTTCAACTTCCAGAGGGCTACATGTTGCCAAACCCAATTATAAACCAATAGTTGGCTCAGTTCATTAATTTTGCTATTTTCTGAATTAAGGGGCAGGTATATATTATAATTTAGGGTAGACTTGTCCAACCTGCAGCCTGTATGCCACATGTGGCCCTAGACAACTAGTAAAGCAGTCCCACAAGAAAATAAAGGAAGTGTGTTATATATATACATTAGCTATATCATATATTTTATATGTGGTCCAAGGCAATTCTGCTTCACTTAATAAGGACCAGGCAAGCCAAAAAGTTGCACAATTGTGACTCACTGGCACAATCGTGCCTTACAGGCAACTGGCAACATTTGTAGTTCAGTCATTTTTTGATATTTTGCTGTGGTCTGGTAGAAAACAGGTGGTGAAAAGAGAGAAATGCAGCAGTCCTGAAAGAGAAGGAAAAAATGATGAGGCAAAGATGAGCTGGAGCTGACTAAGGGTGAGTACAGTTGGCCACAATATGGCTCACTTTGGGTTGCATTGACAACTGAGAAAAAAACTAAGACATGGCATTTCACCCAGAAAAAAACATGAAGAATCAGAATGAATGAAGAATCTCATTAGCTTTCTTGCTAATGAGAAAATATATTGAACAACTTTGTACAATGGAAGGGAGGAAGGGCTTTGGAAGGGCTTTGTAGTGGCAATGAGCATAACTGTGTGGTTGTATCACAACTGTCGCATCAACAACAGAAGAGAGGAAACTATTTGTATTTCCTACCAATATGCTTCTTGAATTGACAAATCAGTAGAAACTGTTTTCATTGTATACATAATCTACACATATGCCCCTACCACTTGTATAGTTTAACAATCAATAAATTTTTAAAATTCACCACAATTATATATATAGGCATACCAGGGGTTGTAACACAAATACATACGTTTGTTTGTTTGTTTGTTTGTTTGTTTGTTTGTTTGTTTGTTTATTTATTTATTTATTTATTTATTTATTTATTTATTTATTTATTAATTAATTAATTAAACTACTTAACTGCCCATCTTCCTCGCAGAGGAGTTCTGGGCAGTGTACAATTTAATCAATACAATAAAACCAAATAATTTAAGATTAAAAATTTTAAAATGTAAATCATTATAAAATCTCAAGAAATGGAAAGATCCAAGATGGGGAAACATGTATGGAGGGGGTGCTCATGGGACCAACTAGTGCAATGGCTATGTGTGCCCTGGTGTTCCTATACAAGGCTACGTAGCCAGGTTTTGACCCCTTTGTGGAAGGCGAGAAGACTGGGGGCTTTCGTCACCTCTGGGAGCAAGATGTTCCACAAAGCAGGGGCATTGGCAGAAAAAGTCCTCTTCCTTGACCACCACCATCCAGTTAGAATTCCCCAATTGATGGGGTCTGTAGCATGCTTTCCCTGCCTGAATGAGTGGGATGGGCTGATGTGATGGGGTGAAGTCAGTTCTGTAGGTAACCTGCTAAATTAACTGCAAGCCTTTCCAGAGAGAATGGACTGGCTTTAATTATTTATGCTCTAGATAACCAGGCTAGAGGACTACAATCCTATCCAAAGAATAAAGCTTCCTTTTAAAATAAAATAGTAGCATCAGATGATGCCACAGTCTGGCACTAGGAGAAGAATTTCTACACAGTGTTGAAATAGGTTAGAAATCAACCCAGTCTAAGGAAGTTTTCTGTGGTGTAGTAGTTAAGGTGCAGAACTAGAGAGTGGGAGCCTATGAGTTTTCATCCGCCCGTAGACACAGAAGCTGATTGGGTGATTCTGGTTCCCCTTAGTCTAACATACCTCACAAGGTTTTTATTGCAAAGGATGTAGGAGAAGGAAGCAATAGGTATGGTATCTTGGTTATACAAAATAAAAATTTATTTATTTTATTTATTTATTTTATTAAATTTGTTAGCTGCTCCCTCTCCACAAAGGGACTCGGGGCGGCGTACAATACATAAAAACACATATTATAAAATTACACATTGTACGGAGGAGGTATAAAACACAATACAATCATTATAATAACACAGAAATATTAAAATAAGTTAAATTAAAACCCCAATGGAAATTACAAGTTTAAAAATTGCCAGGAGGAATAAAATGGAGCTATGGTTGAGCCAGGCCTGCTAGTTGAAAAAGGTGGGTCTTGAGTTTTGAACGGAAGGAGCGGAGGTCGGTGGTAATGCTAATATCCGGGGGGAGGTCATTCCAGAGGGCTGGGCCCATCACAGAGAAGGCCCTACTCCTGGGCGCCGCCCTCTGGCACTGCTTAGTGGACGGCACCCGGAGAAGTCCCTCTCTGTGAGAGCGAATTGGTCGTAGGGATGTATGGGGCAGGATGCGATCCCGCATGTAGCTAGGTCCTGTGCCATGGAGCGCTTTGAAGATGGTAATCAATACCTTGAAATGCACCCGATAGACCACAGGAAGCCAGTGCAGCTCGCGCAGGAGAGGTGTTATATGGGAGTATCTCGTACTCCCCATAATCACCCGCACGGCCGCGTTCTGGACCAGCTGCAGTCTTCGAGTGCATCTCAAGGGAAGCCCCATGTAGAAAGCATTACAGTAGTCTAGGCGGGACATCACCAGCGCGTGAGTGACTGTGCGAAGGGCATCCTGGTCCAATAGGGGGCGCAATTGGCGCACCAGGCGAACCTGGTGGAACGCTCCCCTCGCCACGGCTGCCACATGGTCATCCATGGACAGCCGGGCATCCAGGAGGACGCCCAAATTGCGCGCCCGTTCCATGGGGGCCAGTTGTTCACCCCCAATGGCCAGTGTTGGAATTAGCTGGTTGAACCGGGGGGCCGGAAGCCACAGCCACTCCGTCTTGGAGGGGTTGAGTTTGAGTCGGTTGTCACCCATCCAGACCCGTATGGCTTCCAAACACCGGGACATCATTTCAACGGCCTCGTTGGGGTGGTTCGGCGTGGAGATGTACAGCTGTGTATCATCAGCGTACAGATGATATCCCACCCCAAAACCACGGATGATCTCACCCAGCGGTTTCATATATGTGTTGAACAGGAGAGGCGAGAGGACTGACCCCTGCAGCACCCCACAAGTGAGAGGCCTCAGGGACGACCTCTGCTCCCCTGCCAACACACGCTGCGTCCGGTCGGAGAGGTAGGAGCAGAACCACCGTAAAACGGTGCCCCTTACCCCCAGCCCCTCCAGCCGATGCAGGAGGATACCATGGTCAATGGTATCAGAAGCCGCTGAGAGATCTAATAGGACCAGGATAGAGGAACAACCCCTATCCCTGGCCCTCCAGAGATCATCTACCAACGCGACCAAGGCCGTCTCTGTGCTGTGCCCGGGTCGGAAGCCGGACTGGCGTGGGTCTAGATAATCATTCTCCTCCAGGTGACGTGGGAACTGTTGGGCCACCACACTCTCTACAACCTTCGCTAAGAAAGGAAGGTTGGAGACAGGACGGTAATTGGCTAGCTCCGTTGGGTCCAGGGAAGGCTTCTTGAGTAAGGGTCTCACAACCGCCTCTTTCAAGGCGGCCGGTAAGAACCCCTCGCCCAATGAAGCGTTCACTAGCACCAAGAGCCAGTCTCGTGTAACCTCCCAGGATGCCAGTACAAGCCAGGAGGGACACGGGTCCAATGAACATGTGGTGGCTCGTAGTCGCCCGCGTAACCTGTCCAAATTCTCGATGACAACCGAGTCAAACTCCTCCCAGAATGGTCTCTCAAGACTCGCCTGGGGCATCCCTCCTAGCCCACTGAGTGGGACCCATTCCCTCTGGATTTGAGCGATTTTATCCTGCAGATATTTCCCAAATTCCTCTGCCCTGCCCTGTAAAGGGGCTTCCCACGGTCTCTGTGAAAGAAGAGAGCGGGTCACCCGAAACAGGGCGGCAGGGCGGTTATCTGCGGACACAATAAGAGCGGCACAATGTCGACGTTTGGCCGCTCTTATTGCCACAAGGTATGTCCTTAAGTAGGTTCGTACATGTGTTCGGTCAAGTTCAGAATGGGAGGATCTCCATCGGCTCTCTAGGCGTCTCTTGTGGCGTTTCATCACCCTTAGCTCCTCGGTGAACCAAGGGGCCAGGGTGGTTCGTCGCCGCAGGAGAGGCCGCAAAGGCGCCACCCGGTCTAAGGCCCCGGCAGCCGCATTATTCCAGGTGGCTACTAGGTCCTCTATCCGGGGGCGGGTCAGGTCTAGAGGAGGTGGCCCAAGCTCCATCTGGAACCTTTCCGGTTCCATCAGGCGCCTGGGGCGGAACCATCTAGGACATTCTGGTTCCGCCTCCCCGTGGTGGGGGGTAGCACCAGGGAAGTCAAGTCGGAGAAGTGAGTGGTCTGACCATGACAGGGGAGTAATAGCTATGTCCCCTATTCCCAGATCACTCGTCCACTGGTCAGAGACAAAAACAAGATCCAGTGTGTGGCCTCCCTCGTGTGTGGGACCCTGAATTAACTGAGTCAGGTCCATGGCTGTCATGGAAGCCATGAACTCCTGAACCACCTCAGATGCTTCTCCCACCGATGGCAAGTTGAAGTCCCCCATGACCAAAAGGGTCTCAACTGCCATCGTTGCGATCAGCTCGAGGAGCTCAGGCAGGGCCGCTGATGTATAGCGAGGAGCCAGGTATACAATCAGCAGGCCCAACTGTCTCCCTGGGCCCCATCTCACGACAAGGGATTCACACCCGGATATCTGTGGCACAGTGAACTCTCTCGGCTCCAGGTCTTCCCGGATAATTACCGCTACCCCACCGCCCCTACCCTGGGCCCGTGGCTGGTGGAATGCTCAATAACCTGGTGGGCACATGTCCACGAGGGGTACACCTCCCTCGTGGCCCAACCAGGTCTCTGTTATTCCTGCGAGGTCCGCTCCCCCTCCAAAATCAGGTCATTAATGAGGGGGGCCTTGTTAACAGCGGACCTCGCATTGCATAACATCAGCCTAAGGCCCTGGCTCTGTAGATCCTGGCCACCTAGAGTGCGGGGGTTGGTACAAGCGACCGGGTGTAACCAACAACCACGGTCTCCCAACCGACTGCAAGTTCTAAGTCTGTCCTTGCACCCACCCCTCCCCACGACCGTTGGTATAACAGAGCCCTGTACTGGAATGCTATTATCACTCTCCTCCCCCACTCTGCTCCCTCTCCTCCCTCCCACACCTGTTTGCCTGGCTCTACTTTCCCTCCTGGCCTGAATCCCCTTCCCCCCTACCCTGGAACCCGTTAAAACTGTTAAAAAATGATTAATTAAAAACCCCCTTAATTTCCGCTTGGGATGGGATATAAATCTAATAAACAAACATGGGAACCTTTTCCTGAAAAATCATGCAACGATCTTACATGTATGAAAAAAGTAATGTACCCAGAAATACATTCAGTGTGTGCGTAAGATCTCTTTTTTGTGTTTCAGTCATGGGACATGGCAGAAAGCAACAATACCATGAGTGATGGCAATTATGGCACTGTGGCAATTACATTGCACATTGAAGCTTTGCACACATCACATTAAACAATTTCTACAGACATGTCTTCTGTATCCTTGCAATCAAACCAAACTTACAGGGCAACAAATATTTTGAATTCACATCACATTCACCATGGCAGCTGTGACATTTGAGTAAAGTCTTTACTCAATTTACAAGTGGCTCTTTTTGACTGGATCCTGTCCACAATGCTACTTGAAATGAGCTGGGTTGGTTTTTTTATTTTTTGTTTTGTCATTTCTATGCTAGAGTCAGTCTTCTGGGATGTTTCATTTTTAACAAAAACATAGATTAGATTACTGCCAATTTGGTTTTTAAGGCAATTATGCTTAAATATGCTTGTACTTTACTTTAATTTTTCCTCTGAATTTTCAGCTATCATCTTCAATCAACAAAAGCATTCCTGAATGATGTTGATAGCAACTGTAACCATGTGATTTTTAAAAAATTCTAAAGTTAAAATATTATTTTCAGTGCTAACCTTGTACATGTGGTTATGCACATGTACAAACCAGTCAGGTTTGGCAAACATTCAAGGAAACCTGGGAACTCTAATTCTTCAAGGTTTCATAGATAACAAACAGAGGATTGGATAGATGGATGTGCTTGCAAATTGCTTTACACTTATTTCTGGGTGAAATTGTTTTCGTTCCATTGATTTATTCTTAATTATATTTAGCCTAGGCTATACCTTTCCTTTCAGACCTAGTGGCCCCCTCCTGCTAAATTATTCTGGCATGTCAGAGGAAAAGAAAGTCTTATTCTTTTGGGATGACAAACACATGGAAAACTCTACAAATTTAGCTATGTTCTATGTTCTGCACTATTTGAAGGCAGTTTAGGGTCCATAGCCTCTAAATATACATGTATTTCTTGTATACCATTATAAAGCTTGACCCTTTAGCATTTATACATTTATATACATATAATTCAGTTGTCTATGCTATATACAGTATTTTGTGCTTGTGCTTAACATTTTATTCACATTATAATATAATCTATGACAGTGTTTCTCAATCTCAGCAACCTTAAAATGTCTGGACTTTAATTCCCAAAATTTTCCAAGCCAGCATGGGGAATAAGTCATCTATTTTTTTAAAATATTTTTTTATTTTTTTCTTTAAAAAAACAAAGACAACACATACAGAACAAAAGCAAGGAGAAAAAACAACTTTCCTCAATTTCATCAAGCATGTCGTTTGGTTACAAGTTTTTGTGCAACAGTTTTTACAATTAAAAATAAAGTCACTGGTTATCCATTAAACATAACTAAATATTTCATTGAGCATTGTGTTCAGATTACCATTAATATTCTTTCATTTGTGACAGCCCTTATTTCCTTAAATCCATAATTATCTATTAAGTAACAATAAGTCTTTGTAGAATTATAATATCGCCTAACTCTAGAGAGTAAAAACAAAGATTAAAACAAAAGATTCCCATTAATTCATATGGCATATTTATACTTTCAATTAACCATAATGTCATCAATCATCCACAACTCCAAATATAATTTTCCATTATTAATTATTAATCCATATAGTCTTTAGGTATGTCAATTCATATATGTATCCATTGTTCATTACATCATCATTAGTCCATTTAGTATAGCAAAAATCTTTATAGTATAGAATGATCACTACCTAATACCTAGAGGTTCAAATCATCCCACTCTTATACATTAGGTTCATTATTGTTCTTCATATATTGTGTAGATAAGTACTCTATTGCATAATAAAAAATAAAAAGTAAAAAAACCCCTTTCATAACAGTAAATATAACTTTCTATTATTGCATAAGAAAACAATTTCATTTCCAGGTTTTTTATCTAACCATTGGTAATGCCCAAAGTTTTTTCCCCAACCTAACATAGTTTCTTTGATTTGTTCTTCCTGTAATTTCACCTCTAATAGGTAGGCATAGAGTTTTTAAATTACTTTTTCATCGTTACCTGTTAAGATTTTATCTAGTTCAGTCATTTTATCATAAAAACCCTCCTTTTTTCTATCTTCATTGTATCTAGAATGTATTTGTACATATGAATACCAATTAACTTCAATACCTTCCTGCTTCAATTCTTGTATAGATTTGAGTTCACCCTCTGTATTTAATAATTCAGCATATCTAACTGTTTGTTCCTTTTTATATATTATTGAATACGAAAAAGCTTCAATGGTTGATATCCAGACTGGAATTTTTAAATAATGTAACCTCTTAACCTTCTCCCAATTTAATAACAAGCCTCTCTTATATAGTGCCTTCTAAAATAACCTTGTTCTTTAGTTCCCTTATACCATAAAAATGCATGCCATCCCAACAACAAATCATGGCCCTCTAGGTTCAAAAGCCTAACATTTCTTAACATTATCCATTCCTTAATCCACATCAGACTTGTTGCCTGATAATATAGCTCCCAGTCAGGTAAGCTCAGCCCTCCTCTTGATTTAGCATCCTGCAGCACTTTGCCTTTTATTCTTGCTTTTTTCCTCTGCCATATAAATTTCAACACCATTTTATTTAGATCTTCTATATCTAAATATATTCTATATATTTTTTGTCAAAATCTTTGTTTTATCTTTATTTATTTTCAAGCCTGCAACTTTTCCATACTCCTCGATTTTTCCTACCAATTTAAGTGCAGATTCAAGTGGCTCCTCAAGGATAAAAACTAAATCATCTGCAAATGCTTGCAACTTATATTCTTCTTTTTTAATAGTCATTCCCTTTATTTCTTCCTCTTCTCTGATCCTTCTATTTAAAACTTCTAACGTTAAGACAAAAAGTGGGCAGCCTTGTCTTGTACCTCTTTTTATTTCAATAGGATCTGTCAGATCTCCATTTATCATTATCTTAGCTGTTTGCTTGTGAAATACCGTTTGTGTAGCTTGAATAAAATTCTTGCCAAAGTTCATTTGTTCCATTTGTTGTATTATAAATAGCCAGTTCACATTATCAAAGGCCTTCTACGCATCAAGGGACATCAAAGCCATTTGCTTTTCAGGGTGGGCCTCATAATATTCCAAGGTGTCCAAAATTGTTCTTATATTATCTCTAATTTGTCTCTTTGGTAGAAAACCATTTTGGTCCGGGTGAATAAACCCATTTAAATATTTTTTCAGTCTCTCTGCCAGTATAGATGCAAATAACTTATAATCTGAGTTCAACAAGGAAATTGGTCTATAGTTCTTAATTTGCATATGGTCTGCCTCCTCTTTAGGTAGCAATGTAATGTATGCTTCCAGCCATGAGTTAGGTATTTTACTTTCAATCAATACTTTGTTCATAACTTCTAACAGGGGAAGAGCCAAGGATTCCTCTAGTGTTTTATAAAATTCCACAGGTAGACCATCCGGTCCTGGGGCCCTCCCATTATTTTGTCTTTTAAGAGCTTCAGTTAATTCCATCATTGTTATTTTACCTTCTAATATAGTTCTAATATCATTTGGTATTTGGGGGAGACTGGCATTTTGTAAATATTGTTTGACTTCTTCCTCTTTTATATTCTCTTGTTCATACAATTTAGCATAATAGTCCTGTATAATTTTCTTCTTTTCCATATTCCCATAGTGTATTTGTCCTTGTTCATCTCTTAGTTGTTGTATTTTCTTGGCCTCTCTCTCCTTTCTCTATTTATATGCCAGCCATCTACCTGGTTTATTTGCATTTTCAAAATAATTCTGTTTAGCTCCTCTAATTTTTTGTGCCAGTTCCTCCTTTTCCAATAAGTCCATTTTGTGTTTAATTGTATCCATTTTTATTTTAATGTCTTTCTTTTGTGGAAATTTCTGTAGTTCTTTTTCCAGTATTCTATAGTCTTTTTCTAAGTCCTTAGATATTTGTCTTTTTTTTGAATTTCTCATTCTTGTATAATCTATTATCAGACCTCTAGAAAAGGCCTTCATTGTGTCCCAAAGGTTCTGCAAGGACATATCTTCTTTTTTATTTTCTTTAAAGAAGAAGGTCAATTCTTTTCCCATTTTCTTTACAAAGTCTTTCTCTTTCAATATCATGTTGTTTAGAATCCATCTAGATCTTGTTCTTTGCGCTCTCCATTTTATTGTCATTGGATTGTGGTCCGCCCAAATGCTTGGTTCAATTTCCACCTCTTGTGCAGTGCCAATTAAATCCGTTGGAGCCCAAATCATATCAATTCTAGAGAATGATAAGTGTCTGTTTGAATAGAAGGTATATTGTTTTTTGGTAGGATTTCTTTCTCTCCAGACATCTTTTAAGTTTATTTCATCCATCATCCTAAAGAAGGATTTCGGGAGTGTTTTTCGATTTGATTTTATTGTTTTGTGAGTTTTATAATCCATGTTCTGATTTGTAATGCCATTGAAGTCTCCCATCATACAAATATCAGCATAGTCTAAGTCAGAAATTTTCTTGTGGAGTTTCTTATAAAATTCATCCTGTTTTTCATTAGGTGCGTAGATTGCAATTAAAAGTATTTTCCTTGCATTAGCCATAATTTCCACCATTAAGATTCTTCCAGCTTCATCTGTGTAAATTTGTTTCACTGAAATTTTATCTTTAATATAAAAAAATCACTCCTCTTTTCTTAAAGTCCGCCAAGGAAGTAAAATTTTTCCAAGTTTTGATTGTACTAATAAGTGACCATTTCTTTGTTGAATGTGTACTTCTTGTAAGCAAATTATGTCTAATTTTAATTTTTCTAATTTCTGAAATATTTTCCTTCTTTTGGTTGCTGAATGAAGTCCATTTATATTAATTGAAAGCAGTTTTGTTCCTTCCATCATTATGTTTTATATATAGGATTTATAGCTCTAGTTGATCTTGGTTCCCGTTGTTCTCTAATCTCTATGCCCCTACGACACCTTTTTCAATATCAATTCCACCTACGGCACCCTCCATCTTCTCAGTTTCAATTATTGGTGTATCCAATAAGTCATCTATTGACCATTCAAAGTTACAATGGCACTGAAAAAAGTGACTTACAATTGATGTACTTACGATCATCATGGCATCCCCATGATCATGTGATCAGAAATCAGGTGTTTGGCAAGTGCCATATATTTATGACAGTTACAGCATCCTATGGTCATGTGATTACCATTTGCAACTATCCCAGTCAATTTCTGAGAAACAAAGTCAATGTGGGAAGCTGGATTTGCTTAATGACCATGTGATTCAATTAAGCCTAGTGATTCACTTAACAACCATGGCAAATCAGGTTGTAAAACTGGACACAATTCACTTAAGAACCAGTTTGGATTATCTCTGTATCTATGTCTGTCTGTCTGTCGGTCTATCTAGCTAGCTATCCATCTTCTCTCTGTGTGCATGTGTGCATGTGTGCATGTGTGTGTGTGTGTGTGTGTGTGTGTGTGTGTGTATCATACTTATGATCAATGCCATATGCAATCAATCAAAGCAAGCAGCCATTGATTTTCCTCTTACATTTTTTAAAATCAGAGTGGTTCTATTTGTGATGCTTCATGTGCAAATGCTTTAAATCAGGATTGAATGTCTTTTTAACTTATATTCTATGAGCCACTGATTCATGGCATGAAGTTAAATCCCTGAACTGGTGCTTCTTGGTGCATATTATGCATGCTATGCTAGATTAGCATTGTGGTTAAAAATAAAAACAGAAGTGTTCAGGGCTTTTAATTTTTTTATTTTTGTTTATCCCCAAGCATAGTTTTCTTTATGAATTTTCATCATAATTAATAATGTATACTAAAATATAATATGCAAGTATAATGAGAAATTTGAAAATTATTTCTTCTTCTTCTCATTTTTGCGCCAGTATTCTCATTCACCAATATCAAATATAAATGAATATTTGAGAGTATCTGATTGGGAGCTACCTAGAAGCAAACTAGTCATGCTCCATACATCTGGATGCTTTTCATGGTTCTTTTTATCTATTACAGGACAAACATTCACATCAAAAAAAAAGTTTGCATGGGTACTTGAATCTTGATGATTGATACAGGTTCAGCTCCTCAGCTGCAGCTGTTCCCCTTTACATGACCAGGGAGCCCAGCCTGCTTTTCCAGTAAATGTCCAGAATATATTTACCTACAGTATATATCACAGTGCATTGTAGAACAACAATTTATGAAGCAAAGTTCCACAAATGACTTCCCCGACACCTGTGGCATACTGTTTACCTGGTTGGGCAAGTTGATATTGATTTTTATTCACATCTGTTTGCCACTACAATTATTTTTTTATTTGTAATATATATTCTTCTTAGATGATCACAGACAGTCCAACATTGTGGGGTGAAAATGTGGTCAGCCTAAAATTTCATGTTCATTCTGGTTACATCAGACAGCACTAACTTTCTCCCAAAGGATGGTCCAAAATGTCACAGAGATGTCTAGTTTATTTTAAAAAGACAATTCAATTTCCATAAAGACTATGCATTAAATAGTACCATTTGTGACAAAAGTGAGTTTTTGAAAAATAGATAAACTAGATAAATAGATAAACCTAAAGGGCAGCTTTAAACTCGCATCTCACTCCTTTGGGTGGTCTGTGCCTTCCTCAATGATCTTCTAGTGGAGGCCTGGGAGTTTGAGGGTTTTGCACAGTATCTTAGCTGTGCTCTCTTAGCACTGCTCTCTTCTGGACAAAGAACTCTGGTGTTGTTCTTGGGATCAATTCTGTAATTATAAGTGAAAATTCTGCAGCAGACTCATTTTGCTTTTAGTAGTTATGTTCAGCACCCTACAGAGAGGATTTTGGTTGCAGACCGCTGTTTCTATAGTCCTACAAAAGGCTAAAAATCACAGGTCATAAAATGTAGGCTTCAGTAAAAAGATGAAACTCCAAATCCTATTAAGACAGAAATGCAAACTACTAAAGCACTCTGAAAGATATTCCAGTGAGGTGATTCAAAATGATGCAATGCCATGACCAAAAAGTGGTTGCCCTCTACAACTACAAAAGCATAAGATTTGCACAGGAAATTATAACCTTCGGATATAATTGGCAAAGCTGTCCCTAATCTACACAACACTACTATAAATTCTGAATCATCTGCAAAGTCAATACCTAATTATCCAGGCCAACTAACTGACCATGAACATATGTAGGACTATGTAGGACTATACAGTTCAAACCAAGGAATGCAAGGAATCAAACACCCACATTTCTTCCTAGATAGCAGTAGAAGGTCTCTGTGCCAGTGCTAACATACACTACACGTTAACCTGCCTTATCTAGTATTTGTTAACTTTCTATGTCCCAATTATAGGCTTAAATTGGATGTGATTATAGGCTTAAGCCAGAGCTTTAGCAGCCACTCAATCTGTCCATTTAGCCAAGGTCTGCAGAGCGGCCATGCCAATCGGTGACCCACTTCCGGAGCACGCCTTGTCTAGACAATTCATAAAAAGACTTCCCAAACACCGCGAAGACTGCTTTGCCATCGCAGGTGACCAGCAGCACCCTGATTCGGCTATCAGCCATGCGTCCCTGACTAAGCCTACCCATAAGATATACCTGACTGTGCGCATAAAGGGAGAGCCCTGCAAGATGAAAGTGGACACTGGCTCTTCCAAATCCCTGGTCTCTTGAGCTACTATCAAACAGATAGTGCCCAGCCTGACCAAAGCTCAACTCAGGCAGTGCCCACTTCACCTCAGAGACTATCAAGGACAGCCAATACCCATTGTGGGTTGTGGCACATTCACTATGGCAATAACTTCCAGGGGCCTCTTCCCCTCATCATTGTAGATGGCCATCTGCCCAGCCTGCTGGGGCTTGACTAGTTCTCCGCATTGGGGCTCAACGTCTCTGGCATCCACTCCATTGTTCCAGATTCCTTTGCCATGCTGGCCAGCGAGTTCACGGACGTATTTGACAACAAGCTTGGTAAATATAATGGGACCCCCATTTCTTTTAACTTGGACCCCCAGGTGGCGCCAATACGTCTAAAACCCAGGAGAGTGCCTTTTGCTTTTCAGCCCAAAGTAGATTTAGAGCTAGATAAATTAATAGCGCAAGGAGTGCTCAAAGCAGTAGACCACTCCCCCTGGGAGACCCCCATAGTAATACCTATTAAGCAGGATGGTAGTATTAGAATTTGGGGGGATTTTAAATGCACCATTAATAAAGGGTTGCAAGCCAACCCTTATCCAGTGCCAGTGGTTCATCATCTGCTCCATTCCTTGGGCCAGGTAAACATTTTTGCCAAGTTAGACTTGGCACAAGCTTACCAGCAGCTCCCGGTGGATGAAGCCACTGCCATGGCTCAAACCATCATAACGCACTGGGGAGCTTTAAAATGTAAACACTTGCAATTTGGGGTCAGTGTAGCCCCCGGTATTTTCCAGAGTCTAATGGAGCGGATGCTCCAGGGGCTGCCAGGGGTGGTACCCTATTTCGACGACGTGCTTATATCTGCTTTGGATCAAGCTGAGCTCATCGATAAATTAAGAGCAGTCCTGACCCGTTTCTGCCAAACGGGGCTGAAACTCAAACAAGAAAAGTGTAGGATAGGGGTTCCCAGTGTAGAATTTTTGGAGTATCTAGTTGATTCCAAAGGCATCCACCCTACTCCGTCCAAGGTAGAGGCAATTAAGAAAGCCCCCAAGCCCTCCTCTAAGGCTGAACTACAAGCCTTTCTGGGGCTGCTAAATTTTTATTCCATTTTTTTACCCCATAAGGTGTCTTTGGCAGAGCCTCTTCATAGGCTCCTGGACTCCAAGATGCCCTGGCATTGGGAGTCTAAGGAAGCCGAAGCCCAAGCAGTTAAGAATGTCCTTACATCCAAATATTTATTAGTGCAATACAGTGATTGCCTCCCATTAAATTTTGGCATGCTATGCATCGCCTTATGGCATTGGGGCCGTTCTGAGTCACATCCTACCTAATGTCTCAGAAGCCCGAATTGCCTATTATTTGCACACGCTCTCAGCAGCTGAAAGAAATTACAGTCAGCTGGATACGGAGGCCCTAGCTGCTGTAGCAGAGTTAAAGCAGTTTCACTATTACATTTATGGTTATTTTTTTCACTTAGTGACCAACCATAAACCCCTCTTGGGTCTTCTGGTGGGGTATTGCCAGACTCCTCAGATTTTGTCTCCAAGAATGTCCAGATGGACAGTCTTTCTAACAGTGTATAATTATCAGCTACAATATAGGCCAGGAAAAAACTTGGGGCACGCTGATGCCCTCAGTCGCTGCCCTCTGCCAGCGCCTGTTTTGGACCCTGCTCCTACAATTTCGGTCCTCTTAATTGAAGTGTTGGCCATGCCAGTATTGGCCCGGGATATTGCCAGGGTCTCTGCCACAGACCCAATATTGGCCCAAGTTTTGGACTGGGTGTGCAGGGGGTGGCCACAGGGGCCAGTAGATCCTGAGTTTCACCCCTATTATATATGGCAGCATGAGCTGTCCATCCTTAATGGGTGCCTGTTATGGGGCAATAGGGTGGTAGCTCCCCCAAATCTTAGGTCGCCAATTTTAAATTGCCTGCACACTGCTCACCCGGGCATTGTGTGCAAGAAGGCTTTGGGCCAAAGCTATGTGTGGTGGCCCAAGATTGACCAGGAAATAGAAAACTGGGTAGCCACCTGCCAGCAGTGCCAGCAATCTAGACCGGTTCCCCCTTCTGTGCCCATCAGGGAATGGGACATGCCCCGGGCTCCATGAGCACAAGTCCATGTGGATTTCTCCAGCCCGTTCTTAGGGCAGAGCTTCTTGGTCCTCATAGATGCCTACTCGAAGTGGGTGGAGCTGGCACTCATGCCATCCACCACTTCAGAGGCCGTAATTAATGCGCTGGGGAGGCTATTCATGACCCATGGGTTGTCTGACGTGGTGGTGACTGACAATGGGCCCCAGTTCACATCGACACTCTTCCAGATGTTTTTAGGCCAGCATGGCATATGACACGCCCCGACTGTCCTGTTCCACCCAGCCGGAAATGGCCTGGCAGAACGAACCGTCCAGTCGGTTAAGGAGGCATTGGGCCACCTGGGGCCAGGGAATTGGCACTACAAACTGTCCCAATACCTCCTGGCACAGCATACGACCCCATGCCCAATCACCAAGCAAAGTCCCGTAGAACGGCTTATGGGTCGTTGGCTCCGGACAACCCTGGACCGGCTACACCCCAGTTATGCAGCAGAGAAAAGCCCCCTCACAGGCAACTCCACATGGGCCTTTAATGTGGGAGAACCAGTCTACGCCCAAAACTATGGGGCTAAACCAAGGTGGCTTCCCAGACAAATCACGCAACTAACTGGACTCTACTCGTATAAGGTCCAGCTCAGTGATGGGCAAATGTGGCACTGACACATCAACCAGCTCAGACAGCGAGCCACCAGCGCAGCAGACCAACACGTGGTGAAAGCCCAATCCTGGCCCAGGGACTAATATCGACAGAGGCTGCTCCAGTGCAGACAGAGCCGCATGCAACACCCCCCCCCACGATACTGCTACCCCTCGCCGCAGGGAGGCGGCACCAACTAGAGGGTTCTGCCCCAGGCGCCTGATGGACCCCGAAAGGTTCCTGATGGAGCTTGGGACTTTTCCTGAATCCCTTGCTCACAACTTGACCAAAGCCCTAGTGGAAGCCTGGGATAGGGCAGCCACTGGGCCTTGGATCGTGTTGTGCCTTTGCGGCCTCTGACCCGGTGTCGATCCCGGGTGGCTCCCTGGTTTACCGAGGAGCTCCGGGAGATGAAACACCAGAAAAGATGCCTAGAGAGTGGCTGGAGGCCCAGCCGGTCCGAATCTGATCGAACACTAGTAAGAATTCATATTAAATCCTACTTAGTGGCGATAAAAGCGGCAAAACGGCAACATTTTTCCGTTCTTATCGCGTCCGCAGATAACTGCCCAGCCACCCTGTTTAGGGTGACCCGCTCCTTACTTAACCAAGGAACTGGGGAAGACCCCTTGCAGGGTAGGGCTGAAGAATTTGTTCAGTGTCTGCAGGATAAAATCGCTCAATTAAGGACAGGCTTGCACTCTGACTGGATAGATTCAGGTGAGCCGATGGGGATGAATCTTGTGGAGACAATCTGGGATGAGTTTGACCCTGTGACCCCCAAGGGCATGGACAGGATTATGGGGAGGCTCAGTTCTGCCACTTGTGTGCTGGACCTGTGTCCCTCTTGGTTAGTTTCGGCTTCCCGGGAGGTGACAGGAGGCTGGCTCCAGGCGATTACCAACGCTTCATTGAGAGAGGGGTTCTTTCCTACCGCCTTGAAGGAGGCGGTGGTGAGGCCTCTCCTTAAGAAGCCTTCCCTGGACCCAGCTTCTTTAGCCAACTATTGTCCGGACTCCAACCTTCGCTTTGTAGCAAAGGTTGTCGAGAGTGTGGTAGCACGTCAGCTTCCCCAGTACCTGGATGAAGCTGTCTACCTGGATCTGTTTCAGTCGAGTTTCAGGCCCGGGTACAGTACAGAGACGGCATTGGTTGATTATCTCTGGCGGGCCCGGGACAGGGGCTGCTCCTCTGTCCTGGTCCTATTAGACCTCTCGGTGGCTTTCGATACCATCGACCATGGTATCCTACTACGACAACTCGGGGGTTGGGAGTGAGGGGCACCGTTTTACGATGGTTCTCCTCCTACCTGTCGGATCGGTCGCAGTTCGTGTTGACTGGAGCACAGGGATCGACCCCCAGGCGCGTCACTTGTGGGGTGCCCCAGGGGTCGGTTCTCTCACCCCTCCTGTTCAACATATATATGAAACCGCTGGGCGAGATCATCCATGGTTTTGGGGTACGGTATCATCAATATGCTGATGATACCCAACTTTTCATCTCTTCCTCAAACAATGCCCTCGACGTGATGTCCCGATGCCTGGAGGCTGTGTGGATCTGGATGGGGAGGAACAGGCTCAAGCTCAATCCCTCCAAGACTGAGTGGCTGTGGTTTCCGTCATCCCGATTTGTGCATCTTGTTCCATCTTTGATGATAGAGGGAGAAATTTTAGCCCCCTCAGAGAGGACTCTCAATCTGGGAGTCCTCCTGGATACATGGCTTAGTTTAGAAGAACACCTGACGGCCGTGACCAGGGGGGCCTTTTACCAGGTTCGCCTGGTACGTCAGTTGTGCCCCTTCCTGGATCGGGATGCTCTGTGCACAGTCACTCATGCCCTCGTCCTTCCTCGCCTGGACTACTACAACACACTCTACAAGGGGCTGCCCTTGAAGAGCACCCGGAGGCTTCAGCTGGTCCAGAATGCGGCTGCGCGGGTTATCATGGGGGTACCTAGGTACTCCCATGTTATACCCCTTTTAGGCGGCCTGCACTGGTTGCCAGTTGTTTCCTTCTCTGTGGGAGTGCCTTCCTTCTGGAATGAGCTGCCCCTGGAGCTTCGCATAATCCCTGACCTCCAGTCCTTCCGACGCACCCTAAAAAGTTGTCTTTTCCAGCAAGCCGGCCTGGCCTGTTAATTTTATCTAATTTTTAAAATGTTATTGTCATATTAATTGGGGCGGGGGGGGTTGGATATTTATCAAATTTCCTTTTAACTTTTGTGATATGTGTTTTTTAATGTTGTACGCTGCCCTGAGTCCTTTGGGAGAAGAGCGGCATATAAATCCAATAAAACAAACAAACAAAACAAACCCCACTGATGCATTCTTGTCGCCAGGCTTACCTGAGAATCCAGTCAGTCCCTGGGCAGTCACGTTTCTCGCTGACCCAGCTGTGCAGTCTCCTGATGTTCCACAGGACTCTCCACCAGCAGCTCCTCCTTTGGCCACCTCCTCTGAACTAAGGTGATCTGGGTGGAGCCGACGCCAGCTGGTGTATTTGGCTGACTACGCATGTGCTAACTGGGAGGAGAGGGGTGTTAAGTTCTCAAGGCTACGATGCTATTGACTATCATTGCCGCCCCTGATTGGTTGAGATGCGAGCAGCCAGCTGGCAGGAGAATGCAGCCATTCTATTGGTTCAGCGTCTGACAGCTCTAGTATAAAAATATAGCTGTCAAATGTTGCTGTTTGCCAGGTCGAGGTTTGCCTTACATTTTGCCGTGTTATACTGTTTATTAAATTCTTACTTAGAATTAAGTAGCCTGAGGCGATTCACAAGAACTGATGTTTATTTGTAATACACACAAGTAACAAGCATAACAGAACAATGAACTCCGGTTTGACAGCTATTTATACAGCTGCTGTCAAACCGGCAACCAATCATAAATAGAACAGCTCCCTCTGGTGATGCCTACTGGTCTTGGCCAATCCGGACGTCTGGTAGGTGTTGAGTGACAGCTTGTGCTGTCTGGCTTTGGACACAACACTGCTTTCCCCCACGTTCGCGCAGGCGTAGTCTGATAGGTAGGCTGGACGCCTACGGATTCTTCCGGAACGCCGCAAGCCCTCTGGTGTCGCTGGTGGAAGTTCAGCTGGTAAATCGGCCTTCTCAGGTTGTGTGCGTCCTTCGGCCGGCGGTGGAGATGCCGTCCTGTGTTGACGTCGGTTTGCTACAGGTAGGCGGAGCGTCGCTGGATGCGGATTGGCAGGCGCGGTATCAGAGGGAGGTGAGCAAGGCATGACAGGTGTGTGCGTGAATGGCTTGGGCCGGCAGGCGGCCAAGGAACTGTCCTCAATCGGCAAAGACTCATAACGTTGGTTGATCGGGGCTTCACGGCGGCGCAGCTGATCGATGTGACGCCGCCATTGCCTTCCGTCATTCAAGAGGACCCTATACGAACATGGCCCTGTTACCTCGAGTATAGTTGCAGGAACCCACTTGGTATGGCCCCCGAAGTTTTGGGCAAAGACCCAGTCCCCACAATTGAAAGACCTAGTTTGGTAAGTTCTATGAACGGGTGGAATTTCATTATATTCCGGATGCAACCAATCAAGGGTGGTTCTAAGCCTTCTGCCCATCAAGAGCTCCGCTGGACTAAGATTGGTTAATGGACAGGGAGTGGAATGCTGAATAAGTAAATATTGCTGAATTTTGTCATATAATGTGCCCTGAGTCATTCTGCTGAGGGCTTCCTTAACTGATCGGACCGCGCGTTCCGCTCGGCCATTGCTAGCCGGGTGGAACGGGGCCGTCAGTACCTGCCGGATTCCTAACAAGGCTAAAAAAACTTGGAAAGAGGCCGAAGTCCACTGGGGGCCATTATCTGATACAATAACATCAGGCAGCCCGTGGCAAGCAAAAATCCGTTTAAGGACCCTAATAGCTATGTCAGCTGTTATAGTGGACATGGGTATTACTTCCACCCATTTGGAATAGGCATCAACAATGACCATAAGGTTTAACCCTTGTATAGGGCCAGCAAAAGACCATGGACCCTTAGGTGTCTCCCATTCCCTGGGCTCCGCCGTTGCTGGGGTTGGTCGCGTGGCTTGGCAAACAGGACAGCTGTTTACCCAAGCAGTAATGGCTTCATCAAGGCCTGGCCACCATACATAACTTCGGCCAAGGGTCTTCATATACACGATTCCCGGATGGCCCTCATGCAGTCTTTGCAATAATTTAGTTTGCAGAGATTTAGGGACTACCACTCGATGACCTCACAGCAGACAGCCCTGCACTATGGATAATTCTAAACGCCTTCTACCGTAAGGTAAAAATTCTCCAGATAACCCTTCGTCTGGCCAACCCCTGCGAACCCATTCTAAAATTTTAGAAAGGATAGGATCCCGATGGGAATGGGCTGCAATGTCTGTAGAAGTAATAGGTAGCTGGAGTTCCTCAACAGCTAAAACAGGGCAAATAGGAGCCGGGTCCATAGCCTTTAACGGCAGTGGGCAACGGCTAAGCGCGTCCGCGTGTCCTACCTGTTTTCCTGGGCGATGCTCCAACCTGTAAGAATAAGCGGCCAAAAATTCGGACCATCTCAGCATTCTTGGAGATAATATGTGGGGAGTGGGACAATCACCAGCTAATATCCCCAGTAGGGGTTTGTGATCAGTCACCAATAGGAAATGGTGGCCGTACAGGTACTCATGAAAGCGTTTAACACCTGCCACTGCCGCCAGAGCCTCTTTATCTAATTGGCTGTAATTACGCTCAGTAGGTGATAGCGTACAAGAAAAAAATGCAATAGGGGCCTCCTGGCCTGAAGGCAACAGGTGAGCCAGGACAGCCCCAATCCCATAAGGAGAAGCATCACAAGTGAGGGTTAGAGGCAGCTTGGAATTAAATTGTATGAGAACAGCTGAAGATGTGAAGAAGTTTTTTAACTCCTTCGAAAGCCTTGGCCTCCCTATGGCCCCAATGCCAAACTGAGGAATTATCTAATAGCCTATGCAAGGGTTCTGCAACAGAAGCCTTGTGAGGCAGAAACATTGTATAAAAATTTAAAAGTCCCCAAAAGGCTTGCAACTCCAGTTTTGAAGTAGGGGTTGGAGCCCGATGAATGGCTTCATCTTTACTGGGAGTGGGATGGATACCCTTTCCATCAATTAAAAAACCTAAGAATTCTACGGAAGATACTCCCATATGACATTTTGAGCGTTTGAGCTTAAGGCCAGCAGATCTGAAGCGAGATAGCACGTTCCGTATTTTGATGATGAGGTCCTGTTTGCTGGTGGCAGCAACTAAGACATCGTCAAAATACGGGACCACTCCCTCCAACCCTTGGAGCAGTCGTTTGATAAGACGTTGAAAAATACCAGGTGCTACTGAGATACCAAACTGAAGTCTGGTGCAGCGAAAAGCCCCCTTATGAGTCACAATAGTCTGAGCATCAGCAGATGCCTGATCCACAGGCAACTGCTGATATGCCTGGGCCATGTCTAATTTAGCAAAAATGCATCCCTTCCCCAGAGAATGCAACAAATGTTGAACGACAGGAACGGGGTATGGGTTCGAATCCAGCGCCTTATTAACTGTTGACTTATAGTCCCCACATATACGAATAGACCCATCAGGCTTAATAGGAACAACAATAGGGGTTTCCCATGTGCCATATTCAACTGGCTCAAGGATTCCCTGAGCCACCAATTTGTTGAGCTCAGCCTCTACCTTAGCTTTAAGGGCAAATGGAAGCCTTCTGGGTTTCAACCTAATAGGGGGCACGTTAGGATCTAGATTGAAGGAGATGGGTTTGCCTTTGTAATTACCCAATTTGTCATCAAACACATCAGCAAACTCAGTGATTAGAGTCTCAAAGTCATTAGAGTATGGAATGTTGTTCACGCCATCAATGGACAGTCCCAGGGGCTGGAACCATTCAAGACCAAGTAAAGTTGAGAGCGGCTTGGCCACAACGACGAGAGGTAATGTAGCTTTAAAAGATTTATGTTGAGCCTGGACGAGGGCAACACCTATGACAGGAATCAAGTTCCCTTGATAGTCACGCAGGCGGCATGTTGAATCACGGAGATGATCTCTGGTAATGGTAGGAAGTAATTGCTGGAGTGCTGGCCAGGAAATTATTGATTTGGTGGAGCCGGAATCAATTTCCATGTGGCAGGGTTTGCCCTCAATTCTAACAGTAATAAAAATTTTCTTTGCTTTTGAAGTTAGTTCTGAAGCAGTTTGAACGATCCATTCATCATTTAATGCATCAGCATCCACAATAGAGCAATCATTATTGCGAACCTGGGTAGGCTTGTGGAAACGCTTGTCAAGGTTCCTGTTGGTTTGAGGAACCTGAGCAGGTAAAACAGCGTGGCAAACTACTGCAATGTGGCCAGGACGGCCACAACGTCTACAAATAGCCTGTTTGAACCGGCAGTCGGATCGGAGATGCTTGCCCCCGCAACTCAGGCAGCCATCATTACGTTTTTTGGCGGGCTCGCCTCTGAGGTAATTTTTATACTGCATCTGGTCGATCTGGTCAGTGTCATCAGCAAAGCCACTGTTTTGTTCCAGTTGATTGTTAACAGAGGAAAATAGATTAGAAGGTGGCTGAGTGCTGAATTTATTTTGAATGATGACAGCAGATTTGTCAGCTAACTCTGAGGCTCTAGACTCATCAATGGCAGCTTGGAATGTCAGGTCTGGTTTGGTTAGAAGCCTACGCTGTAATTTAGAATCTTTAACCCCACAAACAAATTGCTCAAGTAGAGCATCATCTAATTCAGTAAAGATACAAGGAATCGCCTCGTGTCTGAGTTTGGCTACATATTGGCAAATTGACTCATTTTCAGTCTGTACACACTGTCTAAAAGTATATCTTCTCGCTATCTTTGAAGGAGTGGGGGAATAATGTTGTTTTAATGAAGTTATAAGTTCATCCCATGAAACAGCACTTAGGGACAACGGAGCAGACAGAGCTCTAGCCATTCGGAACATTTCAGGTCCACACGCGCTGAGGAAAAAACCTTTTTTCCTATCTTCAGAAACTTCGGTAAACTCGTGAGCCATCAAAAAACAGTCAAATCTTTCTAGAAAATCTTCCCATGACTCCTTTTGTGCAGAGAAAGGGGCGAAACTCGGAATGGCTGACATTCTGAAGAGAAAATTAATTCTTGGTTCCGTTAGTGAAAAACTGCGTGGACGTTTGCCACTCTTCGTCGCCAGTATTAAATCCTTACTTAGAATTAAGTAGCCTGAGGCGATTCACAAGAACTGATGTTTATTTGTAATACACACAAGTAACAAGCATAACAGAACAATGAACTCCGGTTTGACAGCTATTTATACAGCTGCTGTCAAACCGGCAACCAATCATAAATAGAACAGCTCCCTCTGGTGACGCCTACTGGTCTTGGCCAATCCGGACGTCTGGTAGGTGTTGAGTGACAGCTTGTGCTGTCTGGCTTTGGACACAACACTGTTAATAAAGGTTGTTCTCCCTACAGAACACTTAGGTTTTAGAAAAGAAGAACGATATGAAAAAAAGAGATTTGTTCCAGTGGTGGGATTCAATTTTTTTTTACTACCGGTTCTGTGGGTGTGGCTTGGTGGGCATAGTATGGCTTGGTGGGTGTGGCTTGGTGGTGTGGCAGGGGAAGGATACTGCAAAATCCCCATTCCCTCCTGATCAGCTGGGACTCGGGAGGCAGAGAATAGATGGGGGAGGGCAGTCAGAGGTGATATTTACCGGCTGTCTGAACTATTCAAAATTTCTGCTACTGGTTCTCCAGAATTGGTCAGAACCTGCTGAATACCACCTCTGATTTGTTTCCTCGGGCCTACCTTTTTTATATTATGACTTACAAAAGATAGTATAGGAAATTATATTCTAGTTGCTCCAGTTATAAGCTTTCAAGGGTAAACTTTCCATAGCCATAAGTAGCTGCTGACATTATTTCACAGGCAAAGATAAATAAGCAACAGACTTGAAAATATAAAAATGGAAGAAAAAGTGTGCCTCACTCTGGCTTCTGTCAGCTCCACCCCAGCTGAAAAAGCAACTGTAACAGCATACGGGAGAAGAAAAATCTAGTAAACAAGACAAAACATACATAATTGGAAACAGGTCCCAGACAGTGCTATGGAATGAAAGGTAACCAAAAGAATGGGACAGTTTGAGAGATTTTTAAAACACAAAAAATCTGGGCAAAAACCCAAGGGAGTTGAATAAAAACATCAGTTCTCTTACAAAAGTAAATAATGAAAGAAAAGTAAAAGAGGTAAAGGAAAAACAGATGCAAATCCAGACAGCACATAAAGTGAGGTGAATAAAAAGAAGCTCAATATGAAGAGAGATGGGGGAACACAATATATTTTAAAAGTGAACGTATATGAAACAGAAAGAGAAACAGCCACCTGGATCAAATAATAAATGCTTCTTGTCCCCCTCCCCATGAGAATTTCATTTGAAATTCTTAGAAATCCAGATTTGCCGTTGATTTTTTAATAACACATAGACACAAATAATGCAATGCCAGCATGCGTGACATACATGTTACCGGTATTTTTAACTCTACCTTCCCAGTTTGCTTTTTGGGTTACAGAATAATAGACTTTCCATGAAGGAAAGCTGTGTTTCTGAACGCTGCAGGATGTTTTATGGAACAATATTCATTATATTGCAATTTTATTGCATAAATAGGTAAGATTAAAGACATAGTAAACAGGTGCACAATATCTTTGAACTCTATCACCATCCTGGTGCTTCCATGTTCTTCCTTTATATTAGAAACAGCAACAACATGAAGGTGACTGAAGCTATTTTCAGACAGTGATATATTGTGGAATTACCATGGCTCTGTCACTAACATTTTACACAAGTTCCAAATAACATTTTAGTTATTTGCAAGCTTCCCATGTTTCCCAATTGTGTTTAACAGATTATTTCCTGATGCTCATTCTCTAATACCTAAAGAAAAAAACCTTTGTGACTTAGATACCACTATAATTTCTGACTATAATCCTGTGAAATATGTTGTGTTTAGAAAAAAATTAAATACATTTTAAAATGGTCTTTGATTGCACCTTTGCTGAAAGATAAACAATGTAGTAAGAGGGAAATAAATGGCAGAGTTTTTTAATGTTAATCCTGGGTTCATTACATCATTGCCCTTGTTATAGTATACACTGAAGCATTTTTCTAGGCTGGATTATTGCATAAAGTTTTTACAAAGAAGCAGCAGATTTGGGCAGTAATTGATTTTTAAAGTAAGAAAGTCAAAGATCATTATTTGATAATTCATCCCATCCGTCTCCATAGTCTTACAGATGACATCAATCTCAGTTAAATACAAATGTAACAAACTATACCTTTCCCAAATAGAATTCTTATTACATTCCACCAAGCAATTTAACTAGGAGAAGGCACAGAATTCTAGTACGCTACTAGCTTTCAGACTTAATTAACCAATGTAATATTGTACTGGCTGTTTTCAATTCAAATAGGTGGTGTATACAGATTCCCAAGAGATTAAGTATTTTTGAATTAGAAAGGCAGATAATAGGAGTAACACTTTATGCCAACTGAAAGCCAGTCAGGATCCAGGTTTGTAAATTATGTACTTCTAATTCTTTTCAGTAGAAGTATTTTGTTTCACAAAAAGGTGCCACATTTATCACAGGATCAGATAGCAAAAGCTCTTAGACTTATGTACCATTTCACAGTGCTTCACCACACGCTTTAATATACATTTATACAAATTATTATAATTGTTAAACTTCCATTAAGCACAGCTATTATTACATCATTTTTATATGAGGCATATTAATTTTGAAGTAAATTTATATTATGGCATTTCATTACATCACCCTGAAATCATCCAATGATATTACATCTTTATATTCTATTCCGGGAGGAGAGCCAGTGCCGGACAAATGGGTGAGTCTAGGAAGGATGGGGATGCGGTGGTGGTGGGGAAAGTAAAGATCATTCGAGCAGAGGGTTGTCCTATTACAACGGTCGTGGGGAGGAAGGGATGCGAGGACAGGATAAGATCTCAAGGTCGGTTGGGAGACCGTGGCTGCTGGTTACGCCCGGTCGCTTGTACCAACCCCTGCAGTCTAGGTGGACAGGTGCTACAGAGCCAGGGCCTGCGGCTGATGCTTTGCAACGCAAGGTCTGTTACCAACAAGGCCCCCCTCATTAATGAGTTGATCTCAGAGGGGGAGCTAGACCTTGCGGGGATAACGGAGACCTGGTTGGGCCACGAGGGTGGTTTACCCCTCGTGGAAATGTGCCCACCAGGTTTCCGGGCATTCCATCAGCCCCGGGCCCTGGGTAAGGGTGGTGGGGTGGCGGTGGTTATTCGGGAATGTTTAGAGCCGAGGGAGTTCACTGTCCCTCAGATACCCGGGTGTGAGTCCCTTGGTGTGAACTGGGGCCCAGGGAGGCAGTGGGGCTTGCTGATTGTATACTTGGCTCCTCGCTATGCATCAGCAGCCCTGCCCGAGCTCCTCGAGCTAATCTCAACGACGGCAATTGAGACTCCCAGACTTCTGGTCATGGGGGACTTCAACTTGCCGTCAATGGGAGCGGCTTCTGAGGTGGCTCGGGAGTTCATGGCTTCCATGACGGCCATGGACCTGACCCAATTAGTGCAGGGCCCCACTCACGAAGGGGGCCACACACTGGACCTCATTTTTGTATCTGAGCAGTGGACGAGTGATCTGGGAATAGGGGATTTAGTCATCACGCCCCTGTCATGGTCAGACCACTCATCCCTCCGGCTGGACTTCCCTGGCGCTATCCCCCACCGCGAGGAGGCGGAACCAGACTCTATAAACTGGTACCGCCCCAGGCACCTGATGGAATCGGATAGATTCCAGATGGAGCTTGGGCCAATACCTGTAGCCTTGTCCCGCTCCCGCTCCGAGGACCTAGTGACTGCCTGGAATAGGGCGACGACTGGGGCCTTGGACCGGGTTGCGCCTTTGCGACCTCTCCTGCGGCATCGACCCACCCGGGCTCCTTGGTTCACTGAGGAGCTTAGGGTGATGAAGCGCCACAGGAGACGTCTAGAGAGCAGGTGGAGGTCCTCACGCTCCGAATCTGACCGAACACAGGTAAGAGCCTATTTGCGGACTTACCTTGTGGCAATAAGAGCGGCCAAACGTAGATATTGTGCTGCCCTTATTGCGTCCGCGGATAACCGCCCTGCCGCCCTGTTTCGGGTGACCCGCTCCCTTTTATCACAGGGGGCGCGGGAGACACCCTTACAGGGTAGAGCAGAGGAGTTTGGGGAATATCTTCAGGACAAAATCGATCAGATCCGGAGTGGGTGGACCTCCGTCAGTGGACCAGACGAGCCGCCAACAGCGAGTCTTGAGAGACCATTCTGGGAGGAGTTTGACTCTGTTGCCCCCGAGGATTTGGACAGGTTGCGTGGATGGCTGCGACCCTCCACATGTTTAATGGACCCGTGCCCCTCCTGGCTGGTGCTGGCAGCCTGGGAGGTGACACAAGGCTGGCTCCTGGGCCTGGTGAACGCCTCACTGGGTGAGGGATACTTACCAACCACCTTGAAAGAGGCGGTGGTGAGACCCTTACTCAAGAGGCCTTCGCTCGACCCAATGGAGCTAGCTAATTATCGTCCAGTCTCCAACCTCCCCTTCTTGGCGAAGGTTGTTGAGAATGTGGTGGCGCAGCAATTTCCACGACACCTGGACGAATCCGACTATCTAGACCCACGCCAGTCCGGCTTCCGACCCGGGCACAGCACTGAGACGGCCTTGGTCGCGTTGGTTGATGATCTCTGGAGGGCCAGAGATAGGGGTTGTTCCTCTATCCTGGTCCTATTAGACCTCTCGGCGGCTTTTGATACCATCGACCATGGTATCCTATTGCGCCGGTTGGAGGGGATGGGAGTCGGAGGCACCGTTTTGCGGTGGTTCGGCTCCTACCTCTCCGACCGGAAGCAATGTGTGTTGACAGGGGGGCAGAGGTCGTCCCTGAGGCCACTCACTTGTGGGGTGCCACAGGGGTCGGTCCTCTCGCCCCTCCTGTTCAACGCATATGTGAAGCCGCTGGGTGAGATCATCCGTGGTTTTGGGGTTGAGTACCACCTGTACGCTGATGATACTCAGCTGTACATTTCAACCCCAAACCACCCCAACGAGGCTGTCGAAGTGATGTCCCGGTGTTTGGAAGCCGTCGGGGTCTGGATGGGGGACAACAGACTCAAACTCAACCCCTCCAAGACAGAGTGGCTGTGGGTACCTGCACCTCGGTTCAGCCAGCTGACTCCATTGCTGGCCATAGGGGGCGAACAACTGTCCCCTGTGGAGCGGGCGCGCAATTTGGGCGTCCTCCTTGATGCCCGGCTGTCAATGGAGGACCATGTGGCAGCCGTGGCAAGGGGGGCATTCCACCAGGTTCGCCTGGTGCGCCAATTGCGCCCCCTACTGGACCGGAGTGACCTGCGCACGGTCACTCATGCGCTGGTGACGTCTCGCCTGGACTACTGCAATGCTCTCTACATGGGGCTTCCCTTGGGACGCATCCGGAGACTGCAGCTAGTTCAGAACGCAGCCGCGCGGGTTATTATGGGGAGTACACATTACTCCCACGTAACACCTCTCCTGCGCGAGCTGCACTGGCTACCTGTGGCCTTTCGGGTGCGTTTCAAGGTATTGATCACCATCTTTAAAGCGCTCCATGGCACAGGACCTAGTTATCTGCAGGATCGCATCCTACCACACTCGTCCCTGCGACCTATCCGCTCACACAGGGAGGGGCTCCTCCTGGTGCCGTCCGCTAGGCAATGCCAGCGGGCGACACCTAGGAGTAGGTCCTTCTCTGTGATGGGCCCAACCCTCTGGAACGACCTCCCCCCTGACATTCGAACTACCACCAACCTCCGTTCCTTCCGTCAAAAGTTAAAGACTCACCTATTTCAATCAGCTGGCCTGGCACTTTCTTAGTTTTACCTCCCAGGGATTTATTTTAATTGGGTTTGGGGTTTTAATTGGGATGTTTTTAGGTATTTATTTCTTGTACAGTCTATCTCCCCCTCTAAATGTATTTTAAATGTATTTTATTGTTATGACTGTATTTTATTTGCATTGACTGTACACCGCCCCGAGTCCCTTTTTGGGAGAGGGGGCGGTCTAAAAATCTAAGAAATAAATAATAAAAATAAATATTCTAAATAGAATTATTTATCTTTTATACAAAAGGCTTTTCAACATCATCTCCATCATCCTCACTTACAGTTTATATAAAATTTATATTATCAATCTAGTACAGTGATGGGGAACCTTTTTTGGCTCGTGTGCCACAAGTGGGGGGAGCGCAGGGGGGGCGAGTGCGGGCGTGCCGCACCCATAATGCAACGTGCAACCCCCCCAGTGCGCATGCGTGCAAAATGCGCGACCCCCCCCATTTTTACATGTTTTTTTTTGCCCTCCCCAGGCTCCAGGGGCTTTATAGGAGCCTGGGGAGGTTGAAAAGAGCCTCCCCCGACCCCCCGGAGGCCCTCCGGAGGCTCCAGGGACTGTCCGGAGGCTTCCCTGAAGCCTTCGGAGCGCTTAAAACCACCCTCCGAGCAAACCGGAAGTCTTCCGGGTTGCTCAGAGGGTCGTTTTAAGCGCTCCGAAGGCATCAGGGAAGCCTCAGACGGTCCCTGAAGCCTTCGGAGCGCTTAAAACGACCCTCTGAGCAACCCGGAAGTCACTTCCAGTTTGCTTGGTGGGTGGCTCTTTTCGCCCTCCCCAGGCTCCTATAAAGCCTCTGGAGCCTGGGGAAGGCAACGCGCATGCGCGCTGGCCAGCTGACAGGGCAGCGCCTCGTGTGCCCTGACAAATGGCTCCGCGTGCCACTTGTGGCACGCGTGCCATAGGTTCGCCATCATGGATCTAGTATATATAAATGCTTTATTATCATTATCGATCATTTATTTGACTATAGCTATTATTACTTTATCTTATACATAATACTCAAAGTTTAACTACATTTAACTAGATTTTATTGTGACATTTCATTTCATCATCCTGTATCCTTCCAGAAATAGTGCAGTCCAATATCTCTTGCCATTTGTAGAATCTGTATTCTAAGGGTTTTCTTGATAAATCTTATGTGGACTTCTCTTGACAACTTGTTGTTCATTGGATATCTAAAAAAAAATTTGAAACCCTCCATTTATTCCTTTCATCTCCTTGACTTTTGTTATCACTGGTGCTTCTGCAGAAATTACTCTCATTGTTTCTGCCAAATTTTCTCCCCTATCTTCATCTATGTTTTGACACCTGAGATAGAGTTCCAGTTCATCGATCTCTCCTTTCCGTATTCTGTACTTATTATTTCCCTCCACACTCGATTTGCTGTCAATGTCAACAATTTTCTGTAATTTTTTGAACTCTGTCCTCAAATTTCATTGTTGTTTTATAAGTATTCTCAATTCTTCCCTCCGTACTTTCTGTATTTTGATATTTTGTATTTTGATCTATAAATTCAAGACTCTTTTCAATTCTCTCTGTAGTTATTAAGAGTTTTTAAATTTCTAACATAATTTTTTGCAATGTTGGTTCCTTTTCTTCTTCATATAGTGCCATTTTTCCAAGTTATAGACACTGCCACTAAAACATCCAAGGCTTTTACTAGGTTTCAAACAAATTCAGTGAAGTTTTTTCCACTGACCCTTTCAGTAAACTAAGCTGATAGCTTTTTAATATCAGATGTTGCCAAGCCTCTAGCCACTAGATGGCAGTGTTACATTTTTCCCACTGCTTTTGGCTCTCTTTTCTAAACCTTTCCGGAGTTCTCTGAACTCCAGAAAGGTTTTTCTCCAGAAAGAGAAAAGAAAAAAATTGTTTAAAGATTACGATCTGGCTGAGCCTTGTGAGGAAAGAGGGTTTTAATCCACAAACACAAAAAATGGGAAAAGTATAGAGGAAGAAGGGGGGAAAAAGACCAGTCCAGTTTAAAAGTAAGAGGCATTTGTAAAAAGTCCATCCATAAAAAACAAACAAAATTAAAGTGAAAAAGATAACATCATAGTTTTAAACCAGGGTAAATTCGCCGCTTGTTTCCTTCTGTCTTCAATTTTATTTTAACTCTGAATTTTTTAGTTTTCTCTTCTCTAATAATAAAGATTTTTCTCACCATTTTGACACACTGTTTCTTCTGTGCTGCTTCCGTTTGAGGGGCTTGTCCCAACCTTCTGTAGCCATATTGGTTGCTTCTCTTGTAGCTGGCAAAAAGAGCTTTTTCCTGGATCATTCAGGGGCTTTGTGATGCCCTTAAGATGAGCAGGACATGCCCTTCACTATCACCGTTCCTTCAGAACGGTTTAGATCCAAAAGGATCGTCCAGCAACAGAGATATCGACAGCAATTCTGGAGCCCCAAGATTGCATGTTGTGTCGTTGGGACGTCAAGCACCGCCTTCCCTCTGCATTCTAACTATTGTGCCACCACCGCTCAGGTCACTAATCTCCCTTCACAATTTTCGCTTAAAAGAACTGACACTATATTTAAATCTGCAGAAATGGAGAAGATCTTCAATGTAGATGATTTTCCAGAGTTTCTATCTCTTACTGAGGTATATAATGGCATTTTTAATGAGGGAAATATCATACTTATTTCTAAACTGAGCAAGCGTCCTATGGTGGATTCTGATTATAAATTTACTTCTTTCATAAATGTGCATTCTAAGATGTTGAGAGCTACTTTGACCCTTTAGTTACCACTTGTTCTTCAGTAGCTGTGCAGCCTGCTGTGGCTGGATTTCTACAAAGCTGTCAGACTTCTGATGATATCAGATCCTTATTCTAACTCCAAAATAAACAAGACCCAGAAGTCATAATTCCTTTGGAAACCCTTTAGGGTAGTTTCTTGTAAATTTTTGAGAAGTGGTTTCATTTAATTTTTGGACCAAGATTTTATATTTGCTTTGATATGATTTCTTCAAAGCTTAAACATTGTTAAATGTATGTCCATGTCAAGATATGCCTTTTTTTCACCATTTCTTTTTAATTTGGCAACTTTTTACTTGTATATATAGAGTCTATACTTATATACGTAATGTTCACTCATTCAGTGACTGTTCAAGGTTATGATACTGAATGAGGGGTACTTACAACCCATCCTCATAGTTTCAACTGTTATAGCATCTCCACAATCATGTGATTGCAATTCAGATGCTTGGCAACCAGCTTACAATTACTTTGTTGCAGTGACTGGCAGCCATGTGATCACCCTTTTGCAATCTTTACTGCCAGTTTCCAACAAGCAAAGTCAATGGGGAAGTGGCAGAAAGCCACAAAGAATAATTACATAATCATGGGACACTGCAAATGCATAGAATTCACTTAAGAATGGCAACTGAGACTGCCAAAACTGCTGTCATATGTCAGAGAAGCCACATATCACTCCATACAACCACATCACTTAGCAGGAATGCAGAGTCAGCCATAAAGAGCTCAGATGCCCGTACCCTAATGTTCAGAATTTAGGTAACAAGCAGGGAGACCTTGAAATCCTAATATATGAGGGCAGGTATGATATTGTTGCCATTACTAAAACTTGGTGGGATGGAACCCATGATTAGAATGTGCAGCTAGAAAGATATAAACTGTTCAAAATAAACAGACTCAACAAAAGAGGAGGGGAAATTGCATTGTATGTCAGGAATCACTACACCTCTACAGAAATAATAGAAATAACACAATGAAAACCCTCTTGAATTCAATGACTTGACAGTCTGAAAAAGAAACTTAGGAAGGACCTGCGTAATTGACCACCCAATTGTTTAATTAATGGTAAGAGATTTATACTTTCAGCCCAGTGCTGGGTTTCAATTTTTTTTAGAACCTATTCTGTAGGTGTGGCCTGTGTTTGTGGGAGTGGCTCTGTGGTCATGTGACTGGGCGGGAGTGGCTTGGCAGTCATGTGACTGGGTGGGAGTGGATTGGCAGTCATGTGACCGTGTAGGAATGGCTTGGCAGTCATGTGATCAGGTGGGCATGACTAGGTCATGTGATTGGGTGGGCATGGCCAACTTGATGTCACTCTCATGGCCTGGCTTCTCCTTGCCCCTCCCCTCCCAGCCAGTCCTCGCCTCGCCTCGCCTTGCATGTTATGATGGGAGAGGAAACATTTTCAAAATCATCTTCCCCTTCATACTAGCCAATAAGATGAGATTTTGCTGTCAAAAGACTGCCTGCTGTACATTTCCAAATATTGTTTATCACCATTCTCTTGGTAAGACTGAGTGGAGAGATTTATAAAGAATAACAGAGTTGGAAGGGACCTTGGAGGTTTTCTAATCCAACCCCTGCAGAAGCATGAGATGAGACCCTATACTATTATGGACAAATTTCTTCTTTAAAACCTCCAGTGATAGTATACCCACAATTTCTGAAGACATCCCATCTCTCTAATTGTTCTGTCAAGAAATTTCTCATTTCTAGGTTGGATCTGTTTGATAAGTTTCCATCTCACAGATCTGTATCATAGTTACTTCCAGTTGAGCAGGCACCATACATTTTTTCTTGCCTGTGTAAAATTTTACTTTACTCTCCATTAAATTGCATTTTTGGTGAGAAATGATGTTCTTCAGTGGTATTCAGTTTACTACAATGGTTTTTTCAAACTGCATTAAAGGTTGAAGAATACACCTCTGCTTATACTGGTAAAAATTATTCTTTTTCAACATTAAGTCATACAGTAAATCAAATATTTCCAATCCTACAATTGAAAACACATTAGAAAGGCCTTTAGTGGATGTTTTACCATTCTTTCTCTTCTCCTTTAATTAAATCTTTCTGCTTAATTTTTTTTCTTGGGCCTTATTGCAATATTTCAATTGCAATATTTTAATTTTCTTGGGCATTATTGCAATATTTCAAAATTCTTACAGAGCCTCCACAAAAAACCATTTCTAATTTAACTGGAATACAAAACAATATTTCCGGTCTGGAATTCCCTGACTCACACACACACCCCTCAGTTCCTCAACACTTCTCAGTGTTATGTACAGAAATATGCTTCTCTTTTATTGCTGCATCTACATGCAACTGCATCTACATGGAAGGAAGTATGCAGTGGAGTACCCCAAGGCTCTGTTCTAGGCCCAGTACTCTTCAACATCTTCATCAATGATTTGGATGAGGGAATAAATGGGGAACTCATCAAATTTGCAGATGACACCAAGCTGGCAGGAATAGCCAACACTCCAGAAGATAGGCTTAAGATACAGAAGGATCTTGACAAACTTGAACATTGGGCACTATCTAATAAAATGAAATTCAATGGTGAAAAGAGTAAGGTTCTACATTTAGGCAACAAAAATGGAATGCACAGGTACAGTATAGGTGGTACCTTGCTCAGTAGTAGTAACTGTGAAAGGGATCTTGGAGTCCTAGTGGACAACCATTTAAATATGAGCCAGCAGTGTGCAGCAGCTGCCCAAAAAGCCAACACAGTCCTAGGCTGCATCAACAGAGGGATAGAATCAAGAACACCTGAAGTGTTAATACCATTTTATAATGCGTTGGTAAGGCCACACTAGGAATACTGCATTTAGTTCTGGTCGCCACGATGTAAAAAAGATGTGGAGATTCTAGAAAGAGTGCAGAGAAGAGCAACAAAGATGATTAGGGGACTGGAGACTAAAACATATGAAGAACGGTTGCAGGAACTGGGTATGTTTAGCTTAAGAGAAAGAAGGACTAGAGGAGACATGATAGCATTGTTCCAATATCTCAGGGGTTGCCACAAAGAAGAGGGAGTCAAACTATTCTCCAAGGCACCTGAGGGTAGAACAAGAAGCAATGGGTGGAAACTAATCAAGGAGAGAAGCAACTTAGAACTGAGGAGAAACTTCCTGACAGTTAGAACAATTAATAAGTGGAACAGCTTGCCTCCAGAAGTGAATGCCCCAACACTGGAAGTCTTTAAGAAGATGTTGGATAGCCATTTGTCTGAAACGGTATAGGGTTTCCTGCCTAGGCAGGGGGTTGGACTAGAAGACCTCCAAGGTACCTTCCAAATCTACTATTGTATTGTATTGTATTGTATTGTATTGTATTGTATTGTATTGTATTGTATTGTATTGTATTGTATTGTATTGTATTGCTTATTTTCAAATTAACAGGCCAGCAGGTTTGGGGGAAAGAAGCAGCTTCTCCTTCCTCGTGCTGATAGAGGACAACTGCCCCTTCCCCTTTACCCCCCCCCCCCATCCTGTTCCACTGTAGCATCTGGAAAAACACGCGGCCGGGGATAGACACATACACACACACACACACGGCCTTTTGGGGAAAACACACACACACACATTCCTGTCTCCAAGGTTCGCTGGTCAGTGCCTTAAAGACCCGGGAGTTGCTCCCCAGATGGATCTTTTTTTCTTAAGCAATTTAAGAGCATTGCCACTGTCTTGCAGACTTCCTTCCCTGATTTTTCTTTTCTTTTTCCTGGCAATTTATTGTGGATGGACAAGCAGAGTTCCAAGAGGGATGGGGGCTTCAACCAATTTTTTTAAGAGGGTGTAGCCTGGAGACCATGCAGCCCGCACCCCGGCCCCAAAAAGAGCCTCCTATTGGTCTTCCCTCCAGGGAGGGGAGCAAAGGAAGACGATTGAGGGAATCCCCTCCATTTCTCCTCTGCTTCCCTGTCACCCCGTCCACGCATACCTCTTCAGGGTGCTGGCCTCCCGGGAGTTGAAGGACCTGAAAGGGACAGGCAGGCTGCCACCGCTCCACTGAGAAGACTTTTCTAAGAAGAGAAAGTGCTCCGGTCCAGCTGTACCCAAGCTGGTGGAGCGCCTGTGTGATCAGAGCAACCACGCGGCTGACTTGCACCTGCACTGGTGACGAGCGGGCGGTTGCGGGCACTCCACCAGCTCAGGTGCAGCCAGACCGGAGCAATTTCTCTTCTCAGAAAAGTCTTCTCAGTGGAGCTGTGGCAGCCTGCCTGTCCCTTTCAGGTGCTTCAACCCCCAGGAGGGAGGGGGCCAGTGGGGTCATAAAGGGAGCAGCAGCTCCTCTGTGAATGGAGGGGAAAAAGTTCAGTTTTTCTCTGCCATTTAAGGGCTGCAACAGGGAGAATCCCAACTTTTTTCCTCTCCCTCCATTCAAAGCAGAGCAAGGGAGGCAGGAGAAGATAAGAAAAATTGAAAGCCAGGAAAGACGGAGCAATTGTGCAGCAAGAGGAGTTTCTGCAAAAGGGAGGGGGAGGGGAAAGCCACAGCTTCCAAAGACCTTTTGCTTTCAGGCAGGGATGCTGGCTGGCACTCACTTCACTTACTGCTCGCCACTGATGCCCCTTCGGCGGGCCCAGCTGCAGCCCTGCTGGCTGGGTGGGCAAAGGAAGTGGGTGGGCGGGGCAAGCATGGTGCGGACAGGGAGGGCAAGAGAGAGAGAAAGTGGCGGCTGGGTGGGCAGGGGGAGTGAGGGGGTCAGGTCAGGGGAGGGAGTGTTCCGGAATGCGGCCTCCAGATGACCCAGTACACAAATACACACTGGATTTCTGGATCCAGTTCTTGCGAACCGGACCATGCTCCCTGAAACCCACCTCTGTTTCAGCCTTGCAACATTCTATTAATATAGGCTTAGAATAAAGTAGAATTAGCTCATATGGTCATGTTTGCTGTCTGGTTGATTTGGGAAGTCTATCAGAAATTGACAGCACATGCAAACTAGATGTGTTGTTTATGAATGGAGTGGAACATCAATGTTGGAAACTTGAAAGAAGAAAATGTAATTGACTTATATGGCTTAGAAAACCAAAACAAAGCCATGGAAACCAATGATTATCCTATTTTGGATACACTGTCCCTTTTTGCTGACACAAGGATTAAAAAGTTGATGTTTTATTAGTTTATAGGTAAGGGATAGAATATGGAACGAAGAGACAGATGTTAGTAAGTTTATAGATGGTGAAAAATTACTAAATTTGTCTATACATCTTGTAATGAACTTGGAAATCAACTCTTTATACATTTCTTTTCATTTATTTATTTGTATTCCACCTTTATTATTTTTACAAATATCTTAAGGCAGTAAATATATCCAACATACCATCCTCTTCCTATTTTCCTCATAACAACAACCTTGTGAGGGGAGTTGGGCAGAGGGAGAACAACTAGCCCAAGGTCACCCAATTGGCTTTCATGGCTAAGGCTGGTCTTGAACTTACCATCTCTTGCTTTCTAATCTGGTGCCTTAACCACCGGACCAAATTGGCTCTCTCTTTGTCATATTCTTTTCTATTTTTCTTTCTTCCTTTTTCCTTTTGTACTTTTTATCCTTTCTTACCATTATTTCTTTTTTCTTTATGTTTAATTTTATTAATTTTTACTACTGCAATCAAAATCTTTCATAAAATAAAATACCAAAAGATGGCACATAATCATCAATCTGTCTCCAGGCTTGGTACTGAAATCTGTGATTCAGGAACAGGAAGCAGCTGCTTCAATGAAGCACTAAGAGTTGCTCCATGTGTGTCTTTACATGTTTTGAAGCAGTTTTTTTTTTAACTGAACTGAGACAGTCCTAAATGGTGGATACCAGAGACATTTAATAAGGGGTGGTTTTAACTGCTTTGCTAGCGGCAAGTCAGGAACTGGAACAATACCTCCTATGATTTGTCCTATGATTGTCACATTTTAGGGTAAAAGCAAAAGGTTAATTAATACAATACTGGATGTATCATTATGTATTAAACAAACATAGGTTCTTTTTGATTATAATGTTAACATGTCGAACATAGCAATATATCAAGAATTGTGGGGGACAGGGATGCTGTCTAGAACATTTATTGCATATCAAAAATGCCAGGTTTTTGAGATATAAAAGATACATGAGATATTAAAGACGGACTAAATTCTGAAGTGATTTATCTTCATCTATTTTTTTTACATCTCAAAAACCTGACCTTTTAACAGAGATGTATATATTTTCTTTATCTACTATATAGGAGAAGTGAAATATGAAATCTCATTTAAATAAATCTTTCTCTCTTTTGGCAATATTGTCAGATATTTTGGTGGTTCTTCTCTTAAAAGTTCATTTCTCCTCCTCACGTGATATTATTAAAACTATTGTTGTTGTTTTTTAAAAAGCTAATTGATTAAAAAAAATAGTGTTCCTCAACCTGGTATCATACAGATGTGTTGTACAACTCCCAGAATTTCCAAAACATTTGGAGGACAGGACACCAGGGTATTAAGGGCAAATATAGACTGATATGAATATGATCTGTACCATATCTCTGTTTCTAAGAGCACTTAATGTGTGCATTTCTGTGGGAACAGTGTTTGAAAAGACCAAGAGGCTGCTTGACACCAGAAATCATCACAACAAAAATTTCACTTTCTTGATCAGAGGAGGACTACATCAGCTTCTCTTCCTAAAAAATAAATAAAACGTTAACTGCTTATATCAGCCATATGCTTTTACATCAACACTTCATTCTTAGCTGCTGAAGGAAATGTGGAATCATTTCAAATTTGGCACTAGAAATACCAATTTTATATTGATTTGTCTTGCATGCTTTTTCGAATGTCTTGATATAAATGTGTTGGGATTTATTGTTTTTTGGTTTGTTTGGAGACAATCAATTAATATGTTATGGTATAGAAATTCTGTCCAAAGAATATTGAGAGCCTCCTATTTATCCACCATAAGAATTTTTTCATTAATAAGTCTGATGCGACTTTCTCAGCAGTCAGTTCAGTTATACATGGAATCCATTAATCAGTGCAGCTCTATTTATCAGGCTGTTTGTACACTACAAAGAGATATAAAAATCTCAATCAGAAATTCCTCCAGCTGTTTTTCTCCTTCTGCATATGCTAATGCTGATTGTCAGCCTGAGGCTGTTGCCAGATAAAGGGCTTCTGGCATTCCCAAATCATTGCTTTTCCATGGAACCTAAATGTAGAATTACAGTGACATTTGCACACACAATTCTTTTAATGTATATATATTCTACTTTTTTCCATCCTCACTGCTGGAGTAGGAAAAGACTGGGCTCTTGATAATATGGACTGTGTTGTATAGATTTAATGTAGTATATAAACCCATGTATTACAATTTATGAACCATGGGATACGGCTTGGTGTAAAGGGTGAATACTGCCAATTGTGGCTTATTGAACAAACAGACTTTTGTTAAAAAGCCACACCTTAGTACCTAAATTCCACAGTTGTATATAGGGAGTCTGCCAATCATTACTACAGTAGAGGAGTATGCCCAAGAGAGTGATATTTAATTACATCTGAGGAAATTTATTCAGAGCATTTACTCAGAACATTTATGTATTTGAAATTCCAGTAAACGCTCCCCTCTTATATAATGTATAGTACCTGAAACATTTGGAAGACACCCTTATCCCAGATATAATTTCTACATACCAAAGAAATGGTCAAGGAGGCTATGGTCAACAGAAAGCAGCTATTTTATTACACCTGTGCAGGTGGATTCCCAAGCAAATGAGAATCCCTACAAGGTGCATAGGTGCACCTTAAATATACAAAATGATGTATCATATGGGTCATAAAAATACAATTGCATGCAAAAAATACAAGTGCAAAGTACACGGAAATTCCCCAAATGTTCCGAAAGCATACGTGTTCAGAAGCCCCAAAGGATCTCGCTTTCCCAGAACTAAACAATAAGGTCATTACCGGCTTCCTGCAAAACATGTCCTGTTACTCCCTGTTACAAAGACTATTTCGGATTAGGTCACTGTAACTTTCTGATTATGGTCCAACCTGTGATTTTCCAGAAAAGCTTACTTGCTGGTCAGATATTCAAGATGGAGTCAGTTACCTCAAATAACCTCATCTAATTTATCCAAATAATTCAGAGTTCTAGTCTTATTCTCTCAATTCACCCTCTCTCCAATAAGGACAGTTATTTGTGTAACCTCAGGTGAATTAATTCTCAATCTCTTGCATCATAATTCTGGCCTCCCTTCTGCTTAGTTCCTTCTTCTTTGAGCACTTAGATCCTCTGAAGCAAATCAAGCAGCACTGGCTACATTTGGTATACTTTAAGCATAAAGGAACACATCTTATGTAGACACAAGTAACTAAGCATAACACAATGATTACTATGATTCCCACAAATGCTTCCTTCAGCCAAGAGAAATATGGCAACTAGGAAGTCAAAAGTATCCAAACACTCCTAAAAGCAGAGCTTTCAGTGACATGTGTTCAATGTGTAGTCATATTGTGCGAAGCATCCAGCTTAGCTGAATTTAGCTGTTTCAAGGAGTTGAAACAACCTCCAACCTTTACACAACAAAGTTTCTCAAAGTCCTAATCAATTGTCACTCTGGTCTGGTCACACACCCATATCATCAGCTAAAGCAGCTATCACTGATGAAGGTTCATTGATGCACTCTCATCCAAGGCACAAGTGTGATGGCCAAGCATAAGCATGCATCTCTTCCCCCTATGCCACACTTCTGGTAATATTCACTGGTGTTATAGACCATCTTACAGGATGTGCACCTGGTTATATAACAACATAGATGAGCTAGTTCTTTGCATTAAATCCCAAAAGACGTTTCCCTCTCTCTTGTTCGGTTCAAGCACTATTGGTGTAAGACTTCCAGGCTTTAGAGGTCCAGCCTCATTTCTCTTTTGTCTCACTTGTAACAGTCTCATATGGGGAGGACTTTTAACATATCCAGTTGCACATCTCCCCTTCCACACATAAGGCAACCTATTAGGCCTAGACCGCCACATAGAAACGTAAGCTTCGAGGGAGCTATGATTTCACCATAAGGGAAAAATAAGGCTTCCTCAATTATTCTAAATCTTCTACACTAAGGGGTATAATTTCCATACAGCTCCGTGCATTGCTCATATATGGTTTCCATCTTATAGGATAGCTCAGCATGTCTTGTAACATGCTCAGTTGCACCTTGGCACACCTTCCTCAAAGGTCGATCTGATGCAAATGGCAGCAGCATCAGTGGTTTCAATGAGTGATAACCATGCTTGCACTTGTGAATATACATTATCAGAAGGGAAGCATAACTACAGACATGTAAGGGGAAAACAAGGTAATACTCATACAGGCTCCATCCCTACCTGATAAACATCCAATAAGGCAATCACTGTGAATTTCATTGTCCTAATGAACTAGGCCTCTCCCTTGTTTAAGGTATGTATGTGTAAAACAAAAAGGCTTACCTTTAAACTTCCAGGGTCTGTACTGGCTGTACATTCATTGGACACAACATAGATATCAACCACTCTGCCAATTCTTATCTGAGCAAAAGCATGATAAAGAAATAAGCCAATAAGCAATTCCCATACCCAACGTTCCATAAGCTAAGCTAATGCTGGTCTTTGTAAAGCTTGCTTCAACAGTTCAGATGCATTTGGTGCAGTGGTGGGTTTCAATTTTTTTTGGAACCTACTCTGTGGGTGTGGCCTCCTTTGTGGGAGTGGCTTGCTGGCCATGTGACCTGGTGGGCATGGCTTGCCGACCATGTGACCAGGTGGGAGTGGCCAAGACGATATCACTGAATTCTTTGCCCCAATGGATGAACTACAATAAGATTAAAATAAGTACAAAAACAATAAAAGAGAAACTTACAGAAGGAAGATGACTGTTCTTGCCAGTCTTCAATATCACGGACTCCAATGAATGGGCTGCACAAAGAAGAGACACAGAAATGAACTCTTTCATTGCATGCACTGCATTGGGATGAAACCAGCACACAAAATAATAGAAAAGGAAAATTACTCTCCTTTTTTGCGTCTTCTGCACCACCACCTCATGCTCCAACAACCTGTACAAAGGAGAGACACAGAAAGCAAGACTTTAATTGCTTGCACTTCACTATCTCAAGGATGAACACAGCACAGACCACACCACACACAGCAATAAAGACAGCTACTTACAGAGGAAGGATCCCTGGCTTGCCAGTCTTCTGCACACCACCTTATCGATTTATTTTGCTCAAAAACCTGCACAAAGGACAGACACAGAAAGCAAGACTTTAATTGCTTGCATTACTATATTAAGGATGAAACAAGCACACAAAGCAATAAAAGAGCTACTTACATAGGAAAGATGACTGTCCTAGTGGTCATACTCTGTTGTCTCTTCATCCTGTTAAATAATACTAACTGCAGAATAACTAAAACAATATTGGACTCAATTGTGGTTGTAAGCTGAGGACTATAGGTAACAGAAGGGACCTCTGTTTTCACCCAACAATGTACAGTCTTTTCAGGAAGGGTGTCCCCCAACAAACAGCTGCTGGAATTGTGTTTGCACAACAGTGGAAAAACAGATATATGAAAATGAATAAATATTACAACGTGCAGGAATAAATAAATTGACAATTAAAATCAAGAAGGCTTTGAATACTTTTTCACGTGGGATTTGTTTTAGCAATTGCTAACTAACGGAAACAGAAATTAGAAATCCAGAAGTATGAAAGAAAATACCAATTATGTAAGGAAAGGTCCCTAAAATGTATAAGGAAATATTACTAGATCATTATTAATGTGTAGATAACTGTGGGACATTACACACCCACACCCACACAAACTATGACAGTGCCAGGAAAACACCAAAAAATAAGAATCCCCCCCCCCCCCCAAAGACTGCAAATGAAACCAGTTTTTTTTTCCTAACCCTAAGGACAGGAAAGACAAAGCCACTGGAATAAAAACCATCAAGGCCATGGAAATTATAAAGGACAGTGCCAGGAAGCTCACAGAACCATCAACCACCTCAGAATTACATAAATGAGGGTGAAACCCAAAAAATCGTGCAAAGCTGCCTTGCATCAACCCGGCCTGCCCATAGAAAAGCAGCCACTTTGAGATACATAAACCTGGTCTGAACACTTTTAAGCAACATATTGCATCACAAAGAAAACATTTGCAAAAAGGAATAACATTTCTTGTAGTAAATATATTTTATAAACAATTAAAAAATAAAAATTCCCAAACAATAATTCAAAAAAGATATTCTATAAATAAAAAAATCCTTAAAAACCATTGTTAAGTATTTTACCAGCAATAATTTATAGTATAACTATTTTAAGGTATTGTACCAGCCATATTCCACCAGCAATAATTTATGCTGTAACCGTTTCAAACTATTCCACACACAATAATTTAAAATGAAACCATTAAAAATATTCCATACACAATAAATTAAAATTAAACAATTTAAAACAATTTTATGCACAATACATTTTAAAGTATTGAGTATAGAATATTTTAAAATGGTTTCTTTTAATTTATTTTGGATAGAATCTTTTTTAAAATAGTCTGAGACAATTTAAAAAAAGAATCCATACACAATAAATTGAAGTAAACCATTTTAAAATATTCTATACTCAATACTTTTAAGTAAAATTATTTTAAAAAATTCTATGCACAATAAATAAAATATTATTTTAAAATACATTAAAAAAATAAAAGAAAAAAAACCAGGTTACTTACCAGCAGGCAGAATCAGCAGCTCTCCGATGCGATGGATGGATGCAACAGGCAGCAGACAGGCAGAGAGGCAGGAGGACAGGTAAGACTGTTTAAGACTGCTTAGGGCTTAGCCAGCCAGGCGAGGCTGGAGAGGGGAGGGTGGGGGGCTTTTGGCCTAGCCTCGCGGAGGCTTGCCGCCCACGCGACCCCGGCGCTTCATCCCGGAAAGGCCCAGAGGCCTTTCCTGGGCGAAACTAGCTTCCCGACGGCCGCGCATTCCACACGACCCCGGCGCTTCATCCCGGAAAGGCCCAGAGGCCTTTCCTGGGCGAAACTAGCCTCCCGAAGGCCGCACGTTCCACCCAAGCCCGGCGCTTCGTCCCGGAAAGGCCCAGAGGCCTTTCCTTGGTGAAGCTAGCTGCCCACCGCCCGCACGGCCCACGCCAGCCTGCCGCTTGAGCGAGGGAAGGCCCAGAGGCCTTTCCTCGCCAAAGCTAGCCTCCCCCCCCTCGCGCTTAGTTGCTTACCTGAGGGAAGCAGCAAGCTCCTGGAAGGCGAAGAGAAGGGAGTTTTGAAATGGAGGACCCGCTTTTAAACAGGTCGCCTCCAGCCCGCTCACTGATTGGCTGGACTCCAGCCAATCAGTGAGCGGCTGGCTGGGCTAGCTAGTTTAGTGCGGATGGGCGGGGGAGCGAGCGAGCTGCATTGGGACGGCAAGGGCGATTGAGCGACAGGACTGGTGCCGGTTCCCAGAAGTTACTTCCGGGTCCGGTTACTTCCGGGTTCGGTCGCCAACCGGTTCGCGCGATCCGGTGCGAACCGGTAGGAACCCACCACTGATTTGGTGACACAGTCTATCTATAAGGATCCACAGGCCCCTTCACTCTTGAGTAATGGACCCTCATGTTTGCACAGCCAACTCAGTTGTCAACAGTACTTGAAACAGGCCTTCCCACACTGGCTGCAACTTCATCTCCGTCAAAGATGTAATCAGAACCCAGTCAACACTTCCGTAACTGCCGCTGGGCTTTCATGAAGCCAGTATCATCTGAAGGTAGCAGAGATACTTGATCCTGAAGCGATGCCTCATCAATGCTTCATATAGATATATGTGATGGGGGCAGAGGTTACTAGCACATGCCTCCCTGTTGAGCAGAACTTCAAATTTCTGCTTTGTTGCAATCAAGTAATTTAAGATGAGGAAAAGTTAATGTCTTGCTTTATCGTACATCTGGACAGTGAGCTGTTTATCCCCACTGCTGTGTCAGAGGCGATCAAGATTTAGCAGGACCAGTCCCAGGCTAGACTATGTTCTTCCCATACATTAGCTTGCACTCAGGATTCAATTGCTAGACTTCAGTTTGTAGACAGCGAATTCAAGAGGCCATCTCAAGAAACAGCAATCCTCCTCTCCTGAGATAGGATTTAAACATAGAACAACCAAGTATGCAGTTCTGTTACAAAAACATCTGATGTGCCACATATGGAGTCTCCCAGTGTTGTAACCCAATCTCATCTTATAATAAAACAACTTTATTTAAAAAGATGTAAAAGAGTCAAAGGCAACCTTCTATCCATTCAAGAAACTGACCCAAAGTTTTGATTCCACTGAACAAAACATGTTTCTACTTGGTATATTGCCAATCAATTCCCAATTGTTCCATTATCTGCCATAAAATGTGTACCTTTATCACTATTAATGGCTTCAATCAACCTGTATCAGGGTATTACCCACTCCAATATGATTTTAACAGTCATTTGAACATTCATTCTTGCACATCAGCCAAACATTCAGTCAAATGACCCATTGGATAAACACCTCATCAAAAATATTTCAAACTTTCCCGCCTCTGGCAATTCAGTATAATCCATTTGGATTCCACTTGGACAGGCCATACAGCCAATTCCCATCCCCCAGCAACCTGCTATTTCACATTGAAATACATTGAAATGTATTTCCATTTCATAAGATCAACCAAAACTTGCATTCCCAACTGACGTCCCTCATGTATTTCCTCATGATTGCTTTGTTCACTATACACAATCCATTCCTTATAATCCATCTCCATACGCATATTTAAAATCTGTATAAATGTTTCCCACTTCCTGCTTCATTATTCAACAATATTAAAGTTTGTACTAAAGAAACACTTCACACATTTGCATCAACCAATCCACTTCCAATTGACTCACACCAACCAATTAGATCAATCAGCTTCCCGGCTTCCAAAACCTTCCAAACTTTGTGCCTATTAACTACTACATATATCCACCCATTCCTTTGCCACCTTCAACTCAAGAAGATCCACTAAGAAATAAATTAATACCCATCCTGGTATCCTCCCAGTATTCAGAGCTATCCTCAGGATACCAATCCACACAAAAGCCAAAGGCCAACCTTGCACTACCAGACCCATTTTGACAAAAAATGATACAAGTTTCCTTTATCCCAGCCCAGGCTTGAGCTAACTACCCCTTCAACAATACAGTGTTCCACTGCTTCAAACTCGTGAAAGCTTTTCCTATGTCAGGCAAGCTCAAAACAGGAGCTTGTATCATCATATCTCTATATCTCCCTGATTCCCCACAATCTGCAATAACCAACTAAGCCCAACTCCCATCTTATTCCTAAGCAAGGGATGGGTGTCTATTCCTTCTATCCCTTCTGGATTTACTCTCCTTGCACCCCAACTGATTAAGTGACCTAAATTCTTAACCTCAGTCTAACGTCTCCCTCGATACTCTCTGACCAGGGTTGGGATTCTGGGGGAAACATTAAGCTATTCCATTGGGGGGTTCACTATCCCTACTGTTTGTGGGAGAGGCAGATAAGGTGGGGGCCGAGGGCCAAATTATGTTCAGAGGATGCGGGTTTGCTGTTTAAGAGCGATCGTGTGTTCCGACCCTCATTGCCCTTCTCGCACCCCCGGGTGCTCAGGATTACGCTTCCTTAATGACGGATCTTGGGATCCCGAGAGGTGGCATGCGAAGAAGAGTCTTCTTAAGGGTTTTTTACAGGGGCTTTTAAATGAAATTTTAAGGGGGGGAGGGGGTTTGATTTGGATGGCTCAGACAGGCTTGGGGGGGAGTCTGTCAGGGCACAGGGCAGAACTAACTAATGGGTGTGGGTTGGAAGGGCTAGGAAGAGTTGGGATTCCGGGGGAGACATTAAGCCATTCCATTGGGGGGTTCACCATCTCTACTGTTTGTGGGAGAGGCAAATATGGTGGGGGCCGAGGGCCAAATTATGTTCGGAGGACGCAGGTTTGCTGTTTAAGAGCGATCGCGCGTTCCGACCCTCATCACCCTTCTCGCACCCCCGGGTGCTCGGGATAACAGGACCCTGGTCTCTGGCTGGTGTCGCTTAACGCCAGGTCCGTGGTACATAAGGCTCCCCTCATTTACGACCTCATACAAGAGGGTAGAGCGGACCTGGCATGCATTACGGAGACCTGGTTGGGCCATGAGGGGTGTGTGCCCCTTACCGAACTACGCCCACCAGGCTTCCGGGCATTTCAGGGGCAGGGGGGGTGGCGGTGGTTATTAGGGAAAGTCTCAGATCTCAGGAGGTCACTGTGCCTCAGATAGGCGGGTGGGAGTCCCTCTTTGTGAAGTGGGGCCTTGGAGCTCAGGTGCGCCTTTTGTTACATACCAGTCTCCCTGCTACGTTTCACCGGCCCTGCTGGAGCTGCTGAATGTGTTAGCTGGATTGGCGGTTGATTTCCCCAGGCTCATGGTCCTGGGGGATTTCAATCTGCCTTCCATTGGCGAGACATCCGAGTCAGCTCGGGAGTTCATGGCTTCCATGACAGCTATGGACCTAACTCAGTTAATTCAAGACCCCACCCATAATGGGGGACACATGCTCGACCTGATTTTTGTCTCTGGGCAGTGGATGAATGATCTAGATTCATTAGGGGATATTTCTATTCAACCCTTTTCATGGTCTGATCATTTCCTCATCAGGCTTGACTTCCATACCGATACCCCTCGCCGCAGGGAGGCGGAACCGACTAAATGGTTCTACCCCAGGCACCTGATGGACCCCGAAAGGTTCCTGGTAGAGCTTGGGACTTTTCCTGAATCCCTTGCTCACAACTCGACCGAAGCCCTAGTAGAAGCCTGGGATAGGGCGGCTGCTGGGGCCTTGGATCGTGTTGTGTTTTTGCGGCCTCTGACCCGGTGTCGATCCCGGGTGGCTCCCTGGTTTACCGAGGTGCTCCGGGAGATGAAACACCAGAAAAGATGCCTAGAGAGTAGCTGGAGGGCCAGCTGGTCCGAATCTGATCGAACACTAGTAAGAATTCATATTAAATCCTACTTAGTGGCGGTAGAAGCGGCAAAGCGGCAACATTTTTCCGCTCTTATCACATCCGCAGATAACCGCCCAGCTGCCCTGTTTAGGGTGACCTGCTCCTTACTTAACAAAGGAACTGGGGAAGACCCCTTGCAGGGTAGGGCTGAAGAATTTGTTCAGTATCTGCAGGATAAAATTACTCAGATCCGGACAGGCTTGGACTCTGACTGGGTAGATTCGGGCGAGCCGACGGGGATGAATCTTGTGGAGACAATCTGGGATGAGTTTGACCCTGTGACCCCTGAAGGCATGGACAGGATTATGGGGAAACTCAGTGCTGCCACTTGTGTGCTGGACCCGTGTCCCTTTTGGTTAGTTTCGGCTTCCTGGGAAGTGACACGAGGCTGTCTCCAGGCGATTACCAATGCTTCATTGAGAGAGGGGTTCTTTCCTACCACTTTGAAGGAGGCAGCGGTGAGGCCCCTCCTTAAGAAGCCTTCCCTGGACCCAGCTTCTTTAGCCAACTATCATCCAGCCTCCAACTTTCGCTTTGTAGCAAAGGTTGTCGAGAGTGTGGTAGCACGTCAGCTTCCCCAGTACCTGGATGAAGCTGTCTATCTGGATCCGTTTCAGTCGGGTTTCAGGCCCGGGTACAGCACGGAGACGACATTGGTCGATTATCTCTGGCGGGCCCGGGACAGGGACTGCTCCTCTGTCCTGGTCCTATTAGACCTCTCGGTGCTTTCGATACCATTGACCATGGTATCCTACTGTGATGACTCGGGGGGTTGGGAGTAGGGGGCACTGTTTTACAGTGGTTCTACCCCTACCTGTCTGATCGGTCACAGTTCGTGTTGACTGGAGGACAGGGATCGACCCCCAGGCGCCTCACTTGTGGGGTGCCCCAGGGGTCGGTTCTCTCACCCCTCCTGTTCAACATATATATGAAACCGCTGGGTGAGATCATCCGTGGTTTTGGGGTATGGTATCATCAATATGCTGATGATACCCAACTTTTCATCTCTACCCCAAACCACCCAAACGATGCCCTCGACGTGATGTCCCGATGCCTGGAGGCTGTGCGGATCTGGATGGGGAGGAACAGGCTCAAGCTCAATCTCTCCAAGATTGAGTGGCTGTGGTTCCCGTCATCCCGATTTGTGCATCTTGTCCAATCTTTGATGATAGGGGGAGAAATTTTAGCCCCCTCAGAGAGGGCCCGCAATCTGGGAGTCCTCATGGATACGTGGCTTAATTTAGAAGAACACCTGACGGCCGTGACCAGGGGGACCTTTTACCAGGTTCACCTGGTACATCAGTTGCGCCCCTTCCTGGATCGGGATGCTCTGAGCACAGTCACTCATGCCCTCATCCTTTCTCGCCTGGACTACTGCAACGCTCTCTACATGGGGCTGCCCTTGAAGAACACCCGGCGGCTTCAGCTGGTCCAGAATGCGGCTGCGCGGGTTATCATGGGGGTACCAAGATACTCCCATGTTACACCCCTTTTAGGCGGCCTGTACTGGTTGCCGGTTGTTTTCTGGATGCCATTCAAAGTATTTATTATGACCTTTAAAGCGCTCCATGGCTTAGGCCCAGGGTACCTGCGAGACCACCTACTGCCACCAGTAGCCTCCCACCGTCCAGTATGATCCCACAGAGTTGGCCTCCTAGGGTGCCGTCGGCCAGACAGTGTCGGCTGGTGACCCCCAGGGGGAGAGCCTTCTCTGTGGGAGCGCCTTTCCTCTGGAATGAGCTGCCCCCGGAGCTCCGCATAATCCCTGACCTCCGGTCCTTCCGACGCGCCCTAAAAAGTTGGCTTTTCCAGCAAGCCGGCCTGGCCTGTTAATTTTATCCAATTTTTAAAATGTTATTGTCCTATTAATTGGGTTTGTTTTGTGGGATATGTATCTAATTTCCTTTTAACTTTTGTGATATGTGTTTTTTAATGTTGTACACCGTCCTGAGTCCTTTGGGAGAAGGGCGGCATATAAATCCAATAAAACAAACAGACAAACAAACCACCTAAAAAAAAGTTCAACAAACCATTTTGTATTTTCGTCAACCTCAGCTTTCTTTTTTTCAGATGACTACAAATCTTCTACATATTACAACAACTGTAACCCTCTGGATTGGGTAAACTTCTCCAACACCTGTTCCACATTCACAAGCAACAAATGCAGACTTCTTGAAAAGCTCTGTGGTTGAACCCACCACCTCTAAAGCTTTTTGTATTCAAATAGAACCACTCAAAAGTAAAAATGAAAAAAAAAAACACCTTTCAAACCTACTACATTAAAACCTTAGAATTCTCACCTCTGCCTCTGCTTGTTTACAAATCAGCATTCAACAATGTATTCCATTCAAAAGTGTCAGCATTAAAAAATGCACAGTCATAAAAACATAAATGAGGGTGTTAAACAAACTGCCCCCAAAAGGGAAAAAAAACTTAAATGAGATATCTCGGGTCTCCACTCTGAAATTCATTTAGCTTTAACTTTTAGGACAACTTCTTTGTGCTATAAGTGCATCTAAACACCTTAAAAAGTTCCAGCAATTGTGAAATCAAGATCACAATTCAGAGCACTTCCCGCATAGCTGTCATTCTGCAGAAGCAAGCCACTCTTGGCCCTTCCTCTCTCTCTCAAACAAAGAGAGGAAAAATGTGTAAAACGGAAATCAAGCCGCATTCCCCCCACCCACCCCCTCAGTCCACCCCCCCTTCTGCTGCTGCAATGCACCAGAAGAAGAAAACAAGAGAGGGAAGGGGAAAAATACTTTAACAAAGGCATTTGCAAAAAACTTTTGAACTCACTGACATCTCCCAATGTCACGGGATCGTTCTCAGTTTCTTTTGTCTTTCCAACACTAACTATTGTCGTTACAAAAGCAACCCTTCCAAACTACTATTCCCTAATATACATTAGACGTAAACAGACTAATCACAGACATTTACAGGTCTTGAAATCATTTCACCTCACTTCTCTTATGTTTCCTGTAAACTAACAAACAAGCTACTCCCATCAAGCAGCAACACCAGCATCATCCCACCATCCTTATTCTACAAACTATGGAAAACTTTCAGGCATGGTTTTCACTAAAAAAAATGATATAATTTCCCCACAATTCCAAGCTTAAACCAAGAAATGTACCTAGTCTGTCATCTGCCAGCAGATCACACATATCATAACTTCAAGCAAAAATATGGATCCTGAACATGATTAACAACAATCACATCACATTATTGGAAAACAACTTATTCATTTTAGACAAGTTTGACTTCACTCCAATTATTGCCTAATAGCTTTAATGAACACTTCAAAATTCTATTCCCTTCAAGCACTGGATCACCTATCTCCCCTGGAGATGTCCTCTTCAAACACCCTACTCTAGGCATTTATCTAGTTTGGCTCTAGGAACCTAAATTCCAGCCACGTCCCAGCGCATCACTCAGTAATACTATCACAATACTACTCAGTACTCCGTCTCTCTATCAAAGGGGACTAAAAGGGAACAAACGGGACATAGAAGGAATGTCCGTCTCACATTCTGCAGGATCCTTAACAAATTGGGCCCCATATCATACCCGAGAGTCTAAATCACATTACCTTCTTGAATCATTCTTTATAACCTCCAGCCTGCTTAGCTGACATTCTCAGCTAAACCAGAGGAAAGCTCCAACCACACATCACTCTCAAACATTCAAGACAGGAATTTAGGAATTTAGCCACCCAGATACCATCCATATGTATCCCTTTGCATACATACATTACCTGGGTCAGATGCATCATTCTCAGGATTTACTGCACTCGTACTTTTCCGTTGTCCAAGGCTCCTTCCAATAGAGTAGGAGCTATCTCTCCAACCCCCTTTGGAACACTTCAAATGGAAGTGTGGCTGGCCTCCAAAGGTAGTCAAACCTCCTTCCCAGAAGAGATGTCCTGATCCTGGTAGAGCCCCCAAATTGTGAGAAAAATATCCCACATATAATTTCTTTTTTTTTTAACAAAATTTTATTGGTTTTCAAATATATAGGGGAGGGTAAATAGGTATACAAATTTTTTTGGCAGCTTTCATACTGCTGGTAGAGATCCCAGCACGATACTCACTTATGTAACATTGTACAACAAATTTATAGAAGAAAACAGTAAACCAAATCTTACTCTATATTGTTAGTCTTGTGTTCCTACATGTTTCTCTTTGTCGTTTTCTAATATATCACTAACTGCTATTGTTCCAAATAATTTTATTTTTGAGATCTGAGCCTTTTCAATATTGCTTCTTCCTCCCTGTCGCCAGAGAGAGCCTCAGTGCCCCCTCCTTCCCGTCTTGAATCTTACTATCTTGTGTTTTACTGTCTCTTTCACTACTCCCACTCAATTCCTCCTCTCAGAGTGGAAAATTCTTTTTAATGAAGGCCTCCGCCTCCTGGACTGTATTGATTCTGATCCTATTTCCCTCCCAGAAGATTAACATCCCCTCCGGAATCAACCATTTGAACCAGATCCCTTTTTCATATAATTTTTTTGCTAGGGAGGAAAATTTCCTCCTTCTATCTCTTATTTTTTTCGGGATCTGTTTGAGAATGGTGATCTCTTCACCCTTGTATTTCAATGGTCTCTCCCTTTGGGTCGCAAGTACCTCGTCCCTTGTGGATCTCCTGACAAACTTAACATGTATCTCCCTCAGGACATTGTGTCTTCTAGCATATGCTGAATTTATCCTATATACTAGATCCATATCCCACCATACTTGTTTTTTATGTCTCTTGAGATAATCTGTTAAAATTGTACTCATAATATCTTTAAGGTTTTCATTCTCTGTTTCTGGTAAGTTCTGGAATCTAAGAAAAAAGGACATTCTTTCAAATTCTACTTTTGTCTGAAAATTTTCCATATCTATGTTTCCCTTGCGCATTGTTTTCACTTCTTCCCCCAGCCCCGCCATTCCGTCCTCTAACACTAAAATTCGCTGTGTATTTCCAGCTATATGTTCTTTAACCACTCTGAGTTCTTCTTTGATCTCAGCCCTCATTTCATTCTGTCCCTTCATAAGTTATTTAAACATTTCCATAACAGATCATTCCTTAGGATCCTCTCCAGCCACTGCTTTCTGCAACATTGACGATATCTTGGACTGTTGCATCGTGGGACTTGGGGCAGCCGATGATGGGGCTGAGTGCGCCTTGCCGGTCGGGGGTTTTCTTGCCGCCATTAGTTTAAGTTCAGAGATGCAAATCCTTGCCAAGAAAAGTGGTGTCAGAGGGTTTCGCAGCTACGCTGGTCTCCAAAGAAAAACAATCGCAAAGGCACCCAGTTTGCAGTTCCAAGAGTAGAATACACAAAGATGAATGAAAAGAAAAGTCAGCCAAAGATCAGAAGATCCACACACAGGAGGAGGTCCCAGTTTCCCTTTGGGAGAGTAAACAAACAATCCACTTTTCTTTATTCTCTCTTTGAGTGTAGCTTCAAAAGACAGACTTCATTTGCATAAAGACAAAGAAAGAGGGGCGAGCACCATCTTGGCTCTCCCTTTCACAGGGAAAGAAGTCGCTGAAAGTTTTTTATTTTAAAACAACAGTTCAGAGTCGTTTCCAGCAATTGTGAAAGTCATTTTAAATTAAAAGTCAAGCAAATCAGTCTTTTAACCTCTCTCTTCCCGAGGGTCCATTTTCAAAGCCGCTTAGTCCGAGGGGGGGGAGTAGTAAACCCCCACTCTAATCTCTCTTCAAAAACAGAAACACAAAAAACTCACAAAGTGACTGTTGCTTTTCTCCTAAATCCTCCAAGAGCACTGGTCAGGATCCACACCTTCAGTCTCCAGCTGCACTTTTCCAACTCTTCTTTTAACCTCCGGAGCCATCCGACGAGAGAGCGGGCAGCACGAAGCTGTCTCTCGCCCCCCCCCTCCGCTCCCCAGCTCCTAGGCGAAGCCGAAAAGCACCCCAGCTGGCTGCCGCTACATGCAGGGTGCCTTGGCCGCCCGCCCTTCGACAGGCCCCCCTACAAGGGCTCCTGTGTCCCCTAAGGGACCCACCGGGGAGACGAGTCTCACCGCCCCGAGTCCCTTTTTGGGAGAGGGGGCGGTTTAGAAATCTAAAGAAATAAATAATAAATAATAAATAAATACGAGCAGCAGACAAACACGTCCGTCGTCGTCCGATCCCGGACGTGACGTCTCCCACATATAATTTCTACATACCAAAGAAATGGTCAAGGAGATTATGGTCAACAGAAAGCAGCTATTTTACTATACCTGTGCAGGTGATTCCAAAGCTAATGCATAGGTGCACCTTAAATACACAAAATGACATATCATATGCGTCAAAACTTGGATACAAAAAATACAATTGGATGCAAAAAATGCAAGTGCAAAGTACATGGAAATTCACCAAATGTTCCGAAAGCATATGTGTTCAGAAGCCCCAAAGGACCTCGCTTTCCCAGAACTAAACAATAAGGTCATTACCAGCTTCCTGCAAAACATGTCCTGTTACTCCCTGTTACAAAGGGAGGGATCAGACTATTTCGGATCAGGTCACTGTAACTTTCTGATTATGGTCCAACCTGTGATTTTCCAGAAAAGCTTACTTGCTGGTCAGATATTCAAGATGGAGTCTATCAGGGAGAACGAGCCTGACGTCAGGACGACACAACGTGTGGTCTCGATAGTCCGAGATCGCCGTTGATTCTTTTACCAGCTGCACGTTCCATAGGGACCTAAACCATCCCGGAGAAACGGTGACAGGGAGACAAATCCTTGCTGGTCACAGGGACACCGCAAAGTCCCTGATCGACCCAAGGAAAGTTCTCCTAGCCGGCAGTAAACAGACAGCCTCCAGGCTGACAAAGTCGGAGACGGCTCCAGAAAGAAGGCAGTGAAAGTGAGTCCAGCTGGTGAGATTTTTTCTTTGAGAATGATTGCCCAAAGAATTTTTTTTTAAAGGATAAATTAGTCCTTTAAGCAAAAGAACAAAGCGGCGAAATTTATCTTTATTGGACTGCCTTAGAAAGTTTTTTTTCTTTTCTATGTAACAGTGTTTTGTGGATTGAAGTGATTGGAATGCTTCCCGTTTCTCCTCTTAAGTGAATGAATTGATTTTTTTCTCCTATTCTGTGCTAACTCTATTTTTTGGTTGATCTAAAACTTTTTTTACTTTAATAATCCTTCCTCTTACTGTTTATTAAATTTTATTAAAGACACTTAGAGTTTTTTGCTTTCTTTAAGATTGATACGAATAAGAGAAAGTTGAATCTGCCATTCGGAAGCCAGAACTTGGTTTTTTTTTCTTTTTTTGAAACAAAGTATCCTTTGCTCTATTTTCTTTGATTCTGTTGACGTTGTAACTAGAGGGTTTGCAGCTTGTCCGTTGAGACTGATAACAACTCAAGGACACGGACTGCTCTCTTACAGGTGTCTTTGTGGAATATTTTGGACAAGGGAAGGGAAAGAAAAGAAAAGATAGAAACCTCACTTTTTTGAAAAAATTAAAAGGATCTTAAGTTTAAGCAAATTCAAAACAAAAATATTTTTATATATAAAAGAGACATTGAAGGCAAGAGTGGCAGTGGATTTTAAACTTTTTCTTCTCTTTGGGAAATATGCATTTATATACAGATGAAGAAACCCTAAGTTACCAGGATTTTTTGGATGGAATTCTAAAGATATTGGAAGGATTTGAAAGGTTTGATAAGAAGTTGGATAGATTATTGTTTGGCTCAATAAAAGATGAAGGGACTGGAGCCTCAAAAATTAAAGAAGAGAGTGAAGATATAGAAGATAAAGACAAGATAACAGATGAACCTAATAATGGAGCACCTATGAGTGAAAGTGGAAAGGAGGGAACATGGAAAAGTGAATCTGATTATTATTATATACTTGATGATCTGGAGCTCTACCCCTCTTGTCAAGATATGGATTTGATGATGGAATTAATAAGAGAAACAGCCTTAGAAAGACATCTGATTATTAAAGACATGTTAATTTTAATTCTAGTTCAAGGGCAACAAGACTATAAGAGAGATCCTTCAAGCAAAAAAGTGCGGAGAGAAGTTTTTAAAAACTTTATAAAGAGGTTCATAAGAGAATTGATGCAACAACTGGCTAAAGAGATAATATTGTTTTGTTACTGGAAAGACACAAGCTGATAATGAAGGTTGATAATTCAAAATTTAGTTAACCTTTGGTGATTAATAAGTAGGATTTTCTAGACACTTTTAGAATGTTTTCTTTAAAATGTTTATTCGTTAATTAATAACTCATTATGATAATAATAATGGAATAATAATCTCAATTAGTAAAAATAATTTGGAGATAAATTGTAAAGTGGAACCTGGGAAAACATTTATCAATTTCACTAATACATTTTTGTTTAGATATTGATATAAAGATGTAATTTCTCTTGGGCACTTATAAACTTTACTAACAAACATTTGTTTAGATTTTATGAAGATGTAATTTTTCTTGAGTCGGAGGGGAGGAGATGTGATATAAATGGCAAAAAAATTCTTTTTTTTCTTTAGATAACTATAATAATAATAAGGAAATGTTAATGGATAATGTTTAATGATTTTTACATGTCTTGGCATTGGTAAAAGCAATCAGATATAAGCCTTAAGTAGTGAGTTGGGGAAAAAAGGGAATATGCTGTAAAAGGGTAACTATTGGAGGTTTATAGGAATAGCAAATGAATGCCAGTAGTTGGTTGTGTCTTTAAATACAAATGATTCCAGATAAAAGCATATTTAAATAATTATAGCTAGATGAGAATGATGGTATATTGATGGCAAAATACATAAAGATTTTTGATTTTAAAATGTAAATTAAAAATATGAAGGATGTATAATAATGCACAAAATCTATTTGTAACCAATCGACATGCTTTCTACAAGATGTAATGAAGAATGTTTTTGTGTGTTTTTGTTTAATTAAAACAATAAAAAAATTTCCAAAAAAAAGAGAGAGTCTATCAGTTACCTCAAATAACCTCATCTAATTTACCCAAATAATTCAGGGTTCTAGCGTTATTCTCTCACGTACATACATATATAGTTGTGGGAGAAAAATATGGCAAGTTAATTACATAAATTTTTAAAAAGCTGCCTCTTAAAGATTTTAAGACTAAGTCAGTCAGTATAGAAAGGATAGCTGTCTGTGATATCAAATGATGTTGACATCTGGTTTATAAACCACACTCAGCAGATGTTAAGTGTGCCTGATGTGGCCAGATCTGATTTGCTCATCTTTAAGTTCCACTGGAAACTGTACACCTTTTCAATCTCCATAGCAGCTGAACCTGAGAAACAAATATTCACAGGTGCTGCTGCTGCCCATCTGATTCATCATGCTGCCTACATTTTTGGAATGGAAAGCTCCTCTGCCCAAGCACATGAAGTCAAGCTGTGGTTCCACATCAGTATGGGGGGGGGGAATGTTGCAGAAGAGAGGAGATATTGGTTTCAATGCTATTATTTGATTATATTCTTACTTATGTGGGCTTTTAAAAAGGAATTATTTAATTCCTGAATGGATTTATTCATTTTGCAAGCAGTTTTGTCCTACGTTTCAGTTTACCTAAGCTTGGTTCAGTAATTTGTGAATGAGTAACTGAACCATTTTGTAACTAGGTTTTGAAGAGTCCATAGGATATGCTTTATATGTACTCCTAAACATCTACAGTCAATGTAAGATGTGAGTGAAATGACAGAGGTTTGGGAGGAAAAATAATTATCCTCTGAATGTCATCTTAATATCATCGCTGGCAGAAACTCTCACTTTCACACTTAGTACCGGTAGATTCTCCCCATAATTTGATTTCTCCAGACGTAGAAGATGAGGGATCAGTTTGTTTGCTCTGTTGCATAAGCAGATTCCTTAATGTCATTTTACAATTATTCACCTCATCCTTAAATATCTTCTTTCTCAAATCTAAAAGGATAAAATAATTGCTAAACACCTAAGCCTATTACACAACATAGCATAACCAACTGGAAACAAATCCAATTGAATACGTAGAGTTTTGTCTGTCTCTGAAGGCCAAAATTAAGACTCTGCAGATATATTACCCCAATTAATCCATAGCTCTTTGGTTACCAAGATGTCACCAAACCAAGTTCAAGTGCTTATATTGAAGAATGAATCTCAATACTGCTTACACGCTGGATATCTCTTAAATTATTTTCTTCCTTATGTGCCAATCCTATCACAAAGATTTAGTGGTAGTGCTTTCTAAACAGTGTTCCATTTGCTAGCAAAGGCAACTTAAGAGGAAGTATCCAAAACAGACACACTGAATTGGAAAAAAAAATATTTCTGATTCCAAACTTGGTATCAAATTTTATATCCTTCCAACCCTAACTGAAAACTTTATTATTCTCTAGATCTTCTTCTCCTCCTCCTAGCAACAGTGGAGGTAAACTCAAGGAAGCCCTTCTTTTCCTAATTTTATATAGTTTAATATATTTTAATGATTTTCTGTATTCATTGTATATGTTCAAAAATAAGAATTTTTGGCGCCAAAATGTGCCCCCAAAATTGGATTCAGCTTATCTCTTGATAGGCTCATTTATTGGTATGTATTTAATACTTTTTAAAATTACCCATATAACCTGAATATACTTATGTGTAAGCCCATCAAAGAATAAGCTAACACTTGAATACCATGAAAATGGATAATCTGTGCAGTATCCCTAGAAAATTAAACACGGGGTTGGCCTATCCATTGATGGTTCATATTTCATTGTATTCTGGTTAAAAATTCGAATGTCAACTAATCTATGGATGGGTGTATTCATGGGTAGATGTAATAATTTTGTTTGTGACTTGTGTCCCACTATTATCTTAGTTTTAATTGTAAAATACCATAGATTTCAGTAATAAATGGGTTAGCTACCCTGACAAACTAATAGTGAAAAATTTGTAGTAAACTGTAAGCCAATACTGATTTCCATGTATGGAACACGTTCATTTAGAGTTCCTAAAATATTTTTTTCAAATTTAAAATACATTCTGCTCTCTAGTTTTTTTCTTTATGTATTTAATGATCATAAATTCCTATCAAGCATCTATTAAACAATTATAAATACATTTTGCAAATATATTTTTGTCTCATTCAGGTGTTACATCTTATTTGTATGCTTACAAAATAAAATGGATGCATTTCAATAATAAATGTCCTTGTCTTTTCTTACTGTCTGTTGCATCCTGCCATAAACAATACATCTCTTCATTCTACCCCACATATTTGACAGTTGACCTGGTTATGTTTTTTGGATAGCCATTCCAGAGAGTCAGGAGGAAAAAACAAACAGTTCAGGAAATGCTGCTTGGGCTTCCCCAGAGGGGAATCTGAGGAAAAATATGTTTTAGACAGAACCCAAAAGCTGGCTGAATGATACATCCTTGTATATTTGCTGCTACAATCATGTGCTATCCTCTGCAAATGCAGATTTCTGATGATGAAGATGAAATCTTTCTTCTGCAGATGAAATCAAGTGGCAGAAAAATGTATAATGCTAGCTGTGTATGCTATTTAGCATAAAATATAGGACATGGTTCTTTTTTTCTCCATCCTCATGATGTTCTCATTTTTTGGTATATTTGCTTTGGATACTTTTAGTACATATTGAGAAAAGAACTGAAAGAAAAGAATTTCTCAGAGAACAGATTTCATTTTGCAATGAGCATTCAAAAATGTTTAATTGTCCTTAAACACTCTGCAACTCAGTGGTAACTCATAACATATCTCAGTATGTTATATTATCAGAATGGGCTGTTGGTCTGAGCTCCAAGCTTGGTAATTTGGTTGCAAATGTTTCATCACCATTTGAGGAGAGATCATCAGCACACTTTGAATTGTGCTCTCTGTCAGAGCACTGGTCTTTAAATACCTTTTTATGTGATGCAAATTAGTGTGGATGTTGTTTGTTCAGTTGGGACCCATCAGCTGACTAGAGGACCATGTCTCAGTAATAACAACCAGCCATTCAAACAGACCAAAACCAGACCATGACTCAGCAGTATCTGAACAAACAACACTAATTTACATCACATGGATAGTACTTAAAACCAAAGACGATGCCTCAGTAACAACAGCCAGCCAATCAAAGTCAGACCATGACTCAGAAGTAGCAGAACAAACAACTTCGACATTAATTTGTATCACATACAAATTAAAGACCAGTGCTCTGACAGACAAGCACAATTCAAAGTGCCCTGAGGATGTCTCTTTGAATGGTGATGAAACTTTTGCAACCAAATTGCTAGGAGCTCAGATCAATAGCCCAACTACCAACCTGAGCTACTTATCAAATACATTATCAGAATATTAAAAACTAGGTAACTTAGTGGTTAGATATACCTTGCATTCTTTCAAGGGACTTCAATATTTGATATGTTCTTAAATAATATTACAAATCACCATAACAATCATTTCACTGGAAGCCTTAGAACAGATGAAACATGCATTATCTAGAATCTGAGGGAGCAGACCAATGAATACAGTTAGGAGTTCAGATTAGAAACGAATGTTAAGTTTCTGCTATAATCTGAGAACTTTAGTATGTTTCTTCAGCCTGCACAGATTGCATCTTGCCATGATATGTGGACCTGCTAGATGTTTTATTAAACCATCAATCATACTTGTGAACAAAAATAATCTGCTGACATCATGAAGAAAGTCTTTCATAAGTCTTACCAAGATATGTTTATAGATTTTCCTGTAGCACAGATGGTCAGGAGGTAAGTCCTGATAGATCTTTTGAAATAGCCAAATTCTGAAGCAAGAATATTAACTGGAATGCCTTCCTGTACATGAAGCACAAATTTCTACTCAATGATCCAGTACTGAAGGCAGCAGCTGTATTTGATCCTGTAGGAAAAGAAACTCTGAACTGCCCATAGAGACTCTTTTGGAATAATTTTCTGATATATTACTGCACAACAGACAAAATGATCTTTGTATGGTGTTCATGTGGTATGAAAGTTTCACAGATTTACCTGCCATGTGATTTGCAGAAGTAAGGATTGATCAGTTTTTGGTCTCAACTATTAAAAGGGAGGATCCAGCTACTGGGCAACCACAGTTTCCAGCATTTTCTCATTTTGTGAATTATGTGCTACTCACCTCACAAAGTACTGCTTTCTCTGAAGGTGTTTTCAGGATGTTTGGAAAAATACATGCAAGATTAGAAGCTCCTTAGGGAAGTCAGCTGATGGGCAAAGTGCAGGCAGAGCGTATGTTGAGCACACAGGAATTAAAAATGGTTTTCTTGCTGTGAAACATCCAAAGCCAATATATTCAATAAATGCAACAGGACTGAATGGTCATCAGCCTCTGAGGTAATCCCAGAAAGCAAAATCTGCCAAAGGTAGAAACATGCAGGCAAGGAAAATTTCTTCTTCAGGGTTGACTGGATTGGTTAATGACATGCTTTGTCTCAGCCCAATTAATTCTTGTTCATTATTTAAACAAGTCCTTGGTTTAGAATTAGAGAAGGCAGCATCCAGAGTAGCAAACTTTGTTTCAGATCTAGTTGCTAATGTCTTATTGTGTAGAATCTGTCACTTTAGAGATTGAGAGCTCACGTGTATTTGACTCAATGGGGAATCAGCAAAAGAAATGATCTGACGCACTGCGTGTTACATATGCCTCCTGTTCTGATTCTGACATGTGGATAGGTATGCCCATAAACCACTTGCTTTTGAAGCAATTTGCTACTTATGACCTCTTTCAATGAAAGGGACAAGATGCATATGGCAGAAGAAGAGACAAGAAAAGATGCTTGAGCAATTCCTCAACACGCGCAACAGATGAGGCTTCTCTGGTTTTGCAGTCGGCGCTCTGGGATTTGTCTGTGGGAAGCTTGCAGGGGTGTTGCAACCTGCCAGGACCAATAAACATCACTTTCAGGCACACAGTTGCTCCGAGCCAGCCATATGAAAAGCAGAGGAAAGGAAAATGAGCAGGAAAATGTGAAGTTAATAAAATACTTTATCCAATCAAGCTTTCAAAGCAAAAGCAAGTCCAGCCTTGGCTAGAAGCAGCAGCCAGGCACTCTGATTTTTCACTCGACTTAATGAACTAATGGCTTACAGAGCTTCTTCATTCTGCTGCACATTTACTCATTTCTTTTGCAAGTTCAACCGTAGGGCCTAAGCTTTAAAATTCCCAGAGTAATCTCAGTTGAAGTCTTATGGCTACTATTCTAATTGTAGGATGAGGCTCTGAATTGATACAAGATAGGAATTTTCAGCCTCCAATCTTGTATTAGCTCCAACTTGCTCTGTATGTAATTGACAATGAAAACTTAATACTGCTGTAACCCAGCAGTGGTAAACTAGCTTCCCTTTGTACATGTGCATTGAATTTCCAGACATTGGCACCAAAAAGTAAGAGTTCTTGGCAGTTCCTTTTGGTGAAAATCCAGATTCAAATCAAAAGATTACCTCCATCACTTTAGTGCCATGCAACAGTAGTTCACAGAGTTGCCTTTCAAGGAGGCTGCAGCCAGGGCAAAAATAAAGCTAGTTTACATCATGTCTATGGAGATTCTCACTCATCCAGGTCATGGTTGTCCCAAAGGTGCTTTTTAAAGAGGCAACTGGACTTTCTGGTTTTTCTTTGAAGATATTTTGCTTCTCATCCAAGAAGCTTTTCACCTCTGCCATCAAACAAAAACCAAAAAGTCCAGTTGTCTCTTGAAAAAGTACCTTTGGGTTAACTTACATTAGTTCACATATAACCAGAAAAAGGGTATGCTGGCTTGTATTTGTATTTATTTTTGTATTTATTGTCAAACATGTACAAGATAGCAGGTATAAATATAAACATGGATATGAATGAATGGAAGAAATGAATACAAATAAATAGGGACAGTAGGACAGAGATGGTAGGCACGTTGGTGCACTTATGCATGCCCCCTTTACGCACCTCTTATGAATGGGATGAGATCCACAGTAGACAGTTTAAGTTTGAAGCTGTGAGGGTTGGAGGATGTAACAATGGAGACAGATAGAGCATTCCAAGCATTGATCACTCTGTTGCTGAAGTCGTATTTTCTGCAGTCGAGTTTGGAATGGTTTACTTTGAGTTTGTATCGATTGTTAGTTCATGTATTATTGAGGTTGAAGCTGAAAAAGTCATTGACAGGTAAGACATTGTAACAGACAATTTTGTGTACTGTGCTTAGATGATACTGCAGGCGGCGCATTTCCAGATTGTCCAAACCCAAAATTTCAAGCCTTGTGGCATAGGGAATTCTATTGTGAGTAGACAAGTGGGGTACTCTTCTCATGAAGTATCTCTGGACCCGCTCAATCATATTAATAATAATAATAATAATAATAATAAATTTTATTTGATTAGCCGCAACCCTCTCCCGAAGGACTCGGGGCGGCGTACAATCAAAAGAATAAAATACACATAGGACACACATACATACGAAAAAAGGACAATTTCATTTGTGCGTGGAGGAGAGTAGACTTGTAAGTGAAAGACAATAAACACAGCTAAAAACACAATTAAAACACAGTTTAAAATCCCCTTAAATAAAATTGCTAAATTAAAAACCCCTCAGGAGCGTAACAAAGTCATGGTTGAGCCAGGCCAGATATTTGAAAAAGGTGGGTCTTGAGCTTAACACGGAAGGAGCGGAGGTCAGTAGTGGTCCTAATATCCGGGGGGAGGTCATTCCACAGGGCTGGGCCCGCCACAGAGAAGGCTCTGCTCCTAGGCGCCGCCCCATGGCATTGTCTAGTGGACGGCACCTGGAGAAGTCCCTCTCTGTGCGAGCGAATAGGTCATAGGGATGTGTGGGGCAGAATACGATCCCGCAGGTAACTAGGTCCTGAGCCATGGAGCGCTTTAAAGATCGTAATCAAGACCTTGAAACGCACTCGATAGACCACAGGAAGCCAGTGCAGCTCGCGCAGGTGTGGTGTCACATGGGAGTACCTGGTGCTCCCCATAATCACCCGCGCGGCCGCATTCTGGACCAACTGTAGTCTCCGAGTGCATTTCAGGGGAAGCCCCATGTAGAGAGCGTTACAGTAGTCCAGGCGAGACGTCACCAGCGCATGGGTGACTGTGCGTAGGGCGTCCCGGTCCAATAGGGGGCGCAATTGGCGCACCAGGCGAACCTGATGGAACGCCCCCCTGGCCACGGCTGTCACATGTTCATCCATGGACAGCCTGGCATCCAGGAGAACGCCCAAATTGCGCGCCCGCTCCACAGGGGCGAGTTGAATGCCCCCAATGGCCAGAGATGGAATTATCTGGTTGAACCGGGGAGCCGGAACCCACAGCCACTCTGTCTTGGAAGGGTTGAGCCTGAGTCGGTTGTCATCCATCCAGACCCGTACGGCTTCCACACACCCGGACATCACTTCGACGGCCTCGTTGGGGTGGTTCGGGGTGGAAATGTACAGCTGAGTATCATCAGGGTACAGATGGTATCCCACCCCAAAACCACGGATGATCTCACCCAGCGGCTTCATGTATGTGTTGAACAGGAGTGGCGAGAGGACCGACCCCTGTGGCACCCCACAGATAAGGGGGCTTAGGGTCGACCTCTGCTCTCCTGCCAACACATGTTGCGTCCTGCCGGAGAGGTAGGAGCCGAACCACCGCAAGACGGTGCCCCGGATCCCCAACCCCTCCAGTCGGTGCAACAGGATACCATGGTCGATGGTATCAAAAGCCGCCGAGAGGTCTAATAGGACCAGGATAGAGGAACAGCCCCTATCTCTGGCCCTCCAGAGATCATCTACCAACGCGACCAAAGCCGTCTCTGTGCTGTGCCCAGGGCGAAAGCCGGACTGGCGCGGGTCTAGATAATCATTCTCCTCCAGATGTCCAATATACAGTGTGGATTCCAGGCAGATGAGCTGTATTTGAGAATTGGTGTGGCAAAGGTATTGTATGCCCTAGTTAGCAATACAGTGTTACCGGAGAAGCAGCTTCGGAAAATTAGGTTAACAACTCTTAATGCCTTTTTAACAATGCTGTTACAGGGGGCCCTGGAGCTTAGCTCATTTGAGATGAGTACTCCTAGGTCATTGACAGAGTGAGGGTCATCTATGAGGTCGTTTCCACCCCACTTTTATTTGGTGTTCTGATTTTTATTGCCAATATGTAGGATAGAGCATTTCTTAGTTGAGATTTGAAGTTGCCAATTGCGCGACCATTCAGACATATGGTCAAGGTCACTTTGTATGGTAGCGGTATCCCTGCTAACCTTTTGTGTGCAATTCAACTGTAGTTTTAAGATAATAGTTCAGACAGTGCACACCTGTTGATCCTTTGCTTGTTGTATCTACAGCCAATTATTTACCAAGATTATTTCCTGTCCATGATGCAGATCATTATTTCCTATCCAAGCAGCTTCCAGATGCATTGGCTGTAACTGCTGCTAACAAAAATCTAAAATGCCTTTATCCAAAGTTTATGCATACTAAAATTTAAAAGTGGTTTGAGAATATTAAGGTCTGGATTGGTTTGAAAGGTTAGTGTATACACTATGTGTGTTCTCAGAGTTGATGGGTCTGACATTTTTTTTAGAAATTTTTTTATTGTTTTAATTAAACAAAAACACAAAAAACATTCTTCATTACATCTTGTAGAAAGCATGTCGATTGGTTACAAATAAATTTTGTGCGTTACTATACATCCTTCATATTTTTAATTTACATTTTAAAATCAAAAATCTTTATATATTTTGCCATCAATATACCACCATTCTCATTTAGCTATAATTATTTAAATATGATTTTATCTGGAATCATTTGTATTTAAAGACACAACCAACTACTGGCATTCATTTGCTATTCCTATAAACCTCCAATAGTTACCCTTTTACAGCATATTCCCTTTTCTTCCCAATTCACTACTTAAGGCTTATATCTGATTGCTTTTACCAATGCCAAGGCATGTAAAAATCATTAAACATTATCCATTAACATTTCCTTATTATTATTATAGTTACCTAAAGAAAAAAAAGAATTTTTTGCCATTTATATCACATCTCCTCCCCTCCCACTCAAGAAAAATTACATCTTTATAATAAAATCTAAACAAAAGTTTGTTAGTAAAGTTTATAAGTGCCCAAGAGAAATTACATCTTTATATCAATATCTAAACAAAATGTATTAGTGAAATTGATAATATTTTTCCAAGGTCCCACTTTACAATTTATCTCCAAATTATTTTTACTAATTGAGATTATTATTCCATTATTATTATCATAATGAGTTATTAATTAACGAATAAACATTTTAAAGAAAACATTCTAAAAGTGTCTAGAAAATCCTACTTATTAATCACCAAAGGTTAACTAAATTTTGAATTATCAACCTTCATTATCAGCCTGTGTCTATCCAGTAACAAAAAATCTTATCTCTTTAGCCAGTTGTTGCGTCAATTCTCTTATGAACCTCTTTATAAAAAATTTTAAAAACTTTTTTGCTTGAATGATCTCTCTTATAGTCTTGTTGCCCTTGAACTAGAATTAAAATTAACATGTCTTTAATAATCAGATGTCTCTCTAAGGCTGTTTCTCTTATTAATTCCATCATCAAATCCATATCTTGACAAGAGGGGTAGAGCTCCAGATCATCAAGTATATAATAATAATCAGATTCACTTTTCCATGTTCCCTCCTTTCCACTTTCACTCATAGGTGCTCCATTAGTAGGTTCATCTGTTATCTTGTCTTTATCTTCTATATCTTTACTCTCTTCTTTAATTTTTGAGGCTCCAGTCCCTTCATCTTTTATTGAGCCAAACAATAATCTATCCAACTTCTTATCAAACCTTTCAAATCCTTCCAATATCTTTAGAATTCCATCCAAAAAATCCTGGTAATGTAGGGTTTCTTCATCTGTATATAAATACATGTTTCCCAAAGAGAAGAAAAAGTTTAAAATCCACTGCCACTCTCACCTTCAATGTCTCTTTTATGTATAAAAATATTTTTGTTTTGAATTTGTTTAAACTTAAGATCCTTTTAATTTTTTCAAAAAAGTGAGGGTTCTATCTTTTCTTTTCTTTCCCTTCCCTTGTCCAAAATATTCCACAAAGACACCTGCAAGAGAGCAGTCCGTGACCTTGAGTCGTTATCAGTCCCTACGGACAAGCTGCAAACCCTCTAGTTACAACGTCAACAGAATCAAAGAAAATAGAGCAAAGGATACTTTGTTTCAAAAAAAGAAAAAAAAACCAAGTTCTGGCTTCCGAATGGCAGATTCAACTTTCTCTTATTCGAATCAAATTTAAAGAAAGCAAAAAACTCTAAGTGTCTTTAATAAAATTTAATAAACAGTAAGAGGAAAGATTATTAAAGTAAAAAAAAGTTTTAGATCAACCAAAAAATAAAGGTAGCACAGAATAGGAGAAAAAAATCAATTCATTCACTTAAGAGGAGAAACGGGAAGCGTTCCAATCACTTCAATACATAAAATGCTGTTACATAGAAAAGGAAAAAAAAACTTTCTAAGGCAGTCTAATAAAGATAAATTTCGCCACTTTGTTCTTTTGCTTAAAGGACTAATTTATCTTTTGAAAAAAAAAAATTTGGGCAATCATTCTCAAAGAAAAAATCTCACCAGCTGGACTCACTTTCACTGCCTTCTTTCCAGAGCTGTCTCCGACTTTGTCAGGCTGGGGGCTGTCTGTTTACTGCTGGCTTGGAGAACTTCCCTTGGGTCGATCAGGGACTTTGCGGTGTCCTTGAGACCACCAAGGATTTGTCTCCCTGTCACCGTCTCTCCGGAATGGTTTAGGACACACCGCACGTTGTGTCGTCGAGACGTCTGGCTCGTTCTCCTTGGCTCTAACATTTTAAAGCACAGTTTCCAACTACTTTGCAATATAGCCCATGCACAAATTCAAATAAACTTCCTGAAAAATGCATAAGCTGAATTGATCTGAGTACATAGAACTGTATGTAAATGAATTGAAAAATTTCCATGTACTATAAAGCCTGAGAGAGGAAAAACAAGATCGGTGAAATAAATTCTTCTTACATCTTTTAACTCCCCCCAGAAATTTAGGTTCAGATATATTTGATAACTATTGCTAAAATGATTGTCCCTTGAATTCCAATTCCCCAAGAAATAGAAATAGCAGATTTATAGGTCAATTCCTCTATGAATAAAATGAATACTGTAAGTTTGTCTGTTAACAACTGCAGAAACTCGGCTGGTAAGAAGTAGGGGTGATCTGATACACAGCAACTTTCTAGTGGTCCAAATCTTAATTCTACAGATAGACCTTGACTTATGATCATTCATTCAGCAACCACTTACTTTGATTTTAAGAAACTTGTATGATGTTGAGAGAAGGTCTTTGTTTGTTGTGATTCAGCTAATATTGGCAGTTGTGTCTACAGACACAACTGCTTAGTAATGAAATTCCAGTCCCAATTGCCATCATAACTTGAGAACTACCTGTACTAACCAGAAACACAATAGTGGGTTCTTTGCCAGTTTTTTTTAAAAATGAATTTTAAAAACACTACATTTATTGTATAGCTATCCATCTGCTTACCTTGCTTATCAATGAATGGAATGGAAAGAGGGTGCGGGATAAAATAAAGTAAGAAAGCATTTGTGGAGGACCTAGTGGAAGAGCAGGAAAAACATACCTTTAGCAGTCCAGCATGTGTCATGGATGTGTCACCTCTCTAAGGTTCCTAAACAACCCCTGATCACCACTATCCCTACCACAACAATATACACCATGGAATGAGAGCATTGGAATGAGCCATGGTGGTTCAGTGGTTAGAATGTAGTATTGCAGGCTAACTCTGCCAACTACCAGCCGACTGCCAGCCATTCTCATAAACGCAAGGTTGATTAAGCCTTCCATTCTTTCGAGGTCAGTAAAATGAGGACCCAGATTGTTGCAGGGCAATACATTGACTCTGTAAAACACTTAGAGAGGGCTATAGAGCACTGTGAAGCAGTATATAAGTAAGTGCTATTGCTATTGAGAAACTGACTGCTTACACCTAGCCACTATCTAGGTGAATAACAGAATAAATCTGACAAGAAGTAATGGATGGAAATTAATCAAGGAGAGAACCAACCTAGAAGGATAAATTTTCTGAGAGTAAGAACAATAAAACAGTGGAATGGCTTGGTTCCAGAGGTTGTGGGCACTCCATCATAGGAGATGTTAAATAAGAGATTGGACAGCTATTTATCCGACATGGTACAGGGTCTCCTGCTTGAGCAGGACCTTGGATTAGAAGAGCTCCAGGGTCCCTTCCAACTCGGTTATTCTGTTGCGTGTAGAAAGGGCCTCTATAGCTGTATATAGCAGGACTAAACTCAGGAAATTTCCAGTTGAGTGCCTGCCAGCTTAATTCTTCCAGAATGGGACATAGGTAGGATTTCTTTGCCATGAACTGTTCTCTCATGGTATGGGGACTGCAAATCCAAGCTCCCTTTGGATTTTGGCCTACCTGGGAACCCTAAGCTTCACTATCTGAATCCAGGAAGATTTCTGTTACCCATTCCACCTCTGCCTTTCCCTTCAAGAAAGAGTGAGGATATTCGTTTTTTTTAAATGAAATTTTTTTGTGCATTTACTTCAATCTTTCTTTCCTTCCTTTCAGAATGTGCCAATAATAACTGCATAGGCATGGAGTATTTTCAGGAGATTAATGACGAGTTGGAGTTAATGATTCTCAGCTGCAGTGTGAGGCATTAGCCATCATCCCAGATGGAGTTTAATCCCTTGCATTTATCCTACATCATTACTGCTGCTGTGAAAAAATGAGACTTCCATTTATAGGAAAGGAGGGGCACATTCTTTTCAGTCAAGGACATTGATAAAGATAATTTCGCCAATAAAACAGGATATATTTCCCAGTTCCTGAAAGGAAATATTTTAAAAGGAGCATTTCTAAGGGCTGATTCCTTCTTTGCATCTCCTTGTTCCATGACTCCAAGCTGAATATAACAGCTATTTTATAGAATCCCTTATCTGAATGGAGCACAAAAAGAAATTAGAACATTGACAATGTTTTATACTACAAAATGAATATTTGATTTATATGGAGAAACAGAATGTATCATGGTCTACAATACTAAGTTAGCTTTCTGAAACCTGACATTGAGATATGTTGGGTTTACAGCTCCACCAGCAATCAGAGTTGGAATTCTGGATGTCTTAAAACTGTGAAGTGCTGGTGTAGGAAGGCTTATCTAATCTACACCTTTTTAGAAGCAAGTGTTTCCTTAATCTCAGGCAGTTTCCTTGATCTCATTTGCTTTTTGTAATCTCTTGAGAATGAATATGCAGTGCCCACTTACTTCAACATTAGCTAGTATTGAACTGGCAAAAATGCTTTCCTACTATGATTGGCCAATCATTAACAAATCATCCAGTGCTAATGAAAACCTGACAGAAGTCCTCAAAATCTATTCTGAATTATACCACAACTCTCAGCATTGCTGAAGCTTACAACTGTATCAGACTATGGAGCTGATCAACAATCCATAACAGGCAATCAGAAATTCAATTCCATAAGCTACAAAAACAATATTATGTCAGTTCTTCTTTTCATAATCTCTAACAATCAGCCGTGGCTATCAACTCTCCCTATGGGAAAACTGCCTCTTTCAATAATGTCCCAGCAGAATAAAAAGAATTAATATATCAAACAGAAATTGTTAAACCCTCCAAACAGCATATTAGCATGGTTAAACATGTATTGAATAACTCAGCTATGGCTTGGACCAGAACACTGAGTTGTCATGAATAGCTATGCTCAACAAGTATATTTCAGTAATGCTGCAATCACATAGAAAACTTTGTCTTCAATGTGGAAAGTGTGTTTACTCAAAACAGATAATATAATCAATGGAATGCAAATATGAAAATAGCTGCACATCTTGCATGCATGGCTGCAATTCTAATTGTTCATTATCAATGACCAAGGCAACATGGTAGGACTCACTGCCTTCTCTTCATCATTTTTTCCTATGAGAGATAATGCCTAGAACAACATTGCTTCAGTTGAGGGGTTGGGGAGGAGGAGAATGAAGTGCCCTAGGCTTCTGCCCTGGTCTTATGATGATCAACACTTTTATCAATGATTTGGCTGGAGGAATTGAGGGAGATATAATATTTGTAAATGCTGTAAAACTAGGAGGGGTGGCTGCAGAAGAAACAAACTACTTTGGAAGAAATAAGTTTTAAAAGATCTAGGCAAATAAGAAAATATTTGTAGCTTGAGATTGAAGTGTGGGATTCTTGGTGCTCTCTGAGTTTGGTTGTTTGCTTCACCACACTGGTGATGTTACCTAGTTTGGTAACATAATGTCTGCAAGCAAACAACCAAGTTCAGTGAACACCAAGGGTCTCACAGAACTAGACAGACTTGAATAGTAGGCTGAAATGAATAGAATGAAATGTACATGAAGAATTGTATAGTTCTACATCTGATTAGGAAACATGAAAGACCCAAGTATAGGATGGGGAAAATCAAACTTACTAGTAGTAAATGTGAAAGGGATTTGGGTATCTTCATTAACCACAATGATGAACCAGCAGCATGATAAAATTTCTTTAAAAAGGCAGATTCTAACTTGGTGTGCATTAACAAGAGCATAGAGTACTGATCTGAACTAATTGTTCAAATCTATTCTGTTCTGGTCAGACTCCAGTTGCAATATTGTCTCCAGTACTGGATACCATCATTCAAAATCATGTAATAACTTGAAGCAACTTTGGGAGGGGGGGAGTACATGATGAAAAACCTAGAAACAAATCCCCATGGGAAATGATTAAAGGGTCAGGTATGTTTAGACTACAGAGGGATAAGAGAGAGATGTTATAATAGTCTTTGACTATCTGAAAATTTTCATATAGAAGTGGTAGTAGATTTATTCTCTATTGCGTTAGAAAATTAAAATTACAACAAAAGAGATGGAATGGTCATCTGTCAGAGGTGTTGTAATAGATCCTGCATAAACATAGGGTTGAACTAGTTAACCTCTAAGAATCCTAAGCATATGAATCTATTAAAAAATCATTAGAATCAAGCTAGGAACCAAACATAATCTATTTCAATCCAGGTCATCAGTTTCACCTACACGACAGTCAGACCTGCTCATCTGGAAAACAGCCACAGTGTGCATGTTTGCAATTCTAATTGGCCCATAAGAGATGGACCATTTTCAGAATAATCAGCACTCTTTTAAAATTTGGGGTGGGGATTCTTACAATGGATGGGATGGGTGAGACGATAGAGAGAGACAGATAATACTTGGAGATTAAAAGGGTTTTTTGGGGTCTGGGATTCTCATATTCATAGATTTATTTATATATGACAGATTTGTGAGTTCCAAATAGAAATGATCACTGAACAGGGATTCTCCATCTGCTGTTCACAGTGCATTTATGTATACTCTCATGTGCTGCTTGTAATTTTTAACTGATCAAAATGGCATAAAACAAGATTAGAATCCAAAGATCAAATGGAATTCCCTGATGTCACCCTTTAAGAGTTTCAGGTGGGGATAAAGCAAAGCCTGTAACCCTATACCTTGTGATGTCCAAATTGTGATGTTGCATAGGAAATCTCCTTTCTCTCTTATAGCCCCCAGTGGACTTTCATTGATGAATGAATGGGCCATCTGTTTAATCTCATGATTAACATATGTGGTATGTAGTCACAAATATTTCCCCTCAATCCAGATTGGCTACCCTTTTCAACATTCAAGTCCAACAGCATAATCCTATTAGTAAGGGATAATGTAATAATGATAAATTCCATAATTCATTGTGTATGGCTCTTTCAGCCCCTTGAGACTCTGAATAATGGTTAGTTTCAGACAAATATTTCAAATGTAAGTTATATCCAAATCGAACTAATTATTCTTTAAAATGCCCTATGCCTGACAAGAATAGTCTCAGAGTAACCATGATTACTCTTCTCGTGAAACAATATGATACTGCTTCCCCAGGAAGTAATTTATTATCATACTACTTAGATTTAAATATTATTAAAATCACAACAAAGCATTAATCCCCCCGCTGCTCCATTCCTGGGACCTCCCCTCTTAGGTCAGAGTTTGGGGGGTGGTATTAATAAGATCATAAAGTCATGTTCTGAGATGCCATTTTTATACTGAGTGAGCACTTATACAATTGATTTAGAATTGTGCATGATAATTAATTGGCATCACGTAACTTTTGATAGTACTTATGTTTGGGCTCTACATATAACTCTGATCACTTAATAATACTGTTGACCATGTAGCCGTAAGAAATCTATTTTAAAACATCTGCATTCTCTAAGCATATCACAAACAGATTTAAGGAGCTGTTTAATACAAAAGTAATCTCATGTGCCTTTAATAAAAGGATTTCCAAGTGTGTTCTGTAGAATCTTATCAGATATTCTTCAGGAATAAGACCATAATGACATTACAAAAGCCGGCTCATAACTTCCCTTCTAATGAGAGTTTCTGAATATTGATAGCTTTATTCTCTTTCTTCTTACAGAATGAATAGGAATTCTAACATGTCTGATCATTTATAGTTGACTAGACGTATGTATATATATCCCAAAATTTCCTGCAACTTGTTGGTTTTTCAAAGCAGAAATCTTTTATATGTTGATGTGGTAACGCAAGAATGGTATCCTGTCATAGGGGATATCAAATATAGTTTGATGTGAATTGAACTTTAATATATCTAGTGGGCACCAGACTGCCTATTCCTATGGAAAGTAGTATTTGAAGGTAGCAAATCTGGAAAAGATTGCCCGGGCTTAAGATGATCAACTCTTATTGGTGTTATTTCAGATCTCCCAAGCATAAGTCTTTCCTCGCAAAGTTCCTTGAAAGCTTCTGATTAGAACTGTCATGCAAGAAATCCTAGACCCTGGGTGCATTATTGATCTGCCCCCTTACTCAACTGTATAATTGTAATAAGAGATACATGCACCAATTTTATTCCAGGTTGTGTCCAAAATTGTACCTACGGTAGCTTGTACCTACAGTATGTATTGAGTAAACCTATTTGCTCAATACATACATACATGCATGCATGCATGCATGCATGCATACATACATACATATATAGGTTGAGCTCACAACATGACTGCTGTGACAGACTGTCTGCCCCATCCACATCTTTTTTTCTCTTTTCTTTAAAAAAAAAACTTTTAATAATGATAATTAAAAAAGAGTATACTGGTAAATTGACAAAATAAAAGGCAAAATACCAGCTTTTAAGATTTTGTTTACTTCTAAGAACATATTGGGTCCAGTTGAGATCCTGTAAGGTTTCTTAGAAAAATCTTTGTAATATTGATTATGTTTATTATAAGAAAAGCAGAAGCTAGCTAATATTAAATTTAGATGCTGCAGGGGGGTTTTCCCAGCAATCTGGCAGATAGCTCTGCCTCCTTTCTCACTAAATCTGGAACAGGCAGATGATCAGTCTTTCCACTAAGGAGAGGAATCAAGTGAAGAAACATCTAGAACTACAATTGAAAAAAAACACACTTTTCCAGAGACAAAAACCCTCTCATTTAAAAATGACCTTTTATAGGTAAACCATTTTTTTTAAAAAAAGTATTTTGTTAATGCAAAAGCTTAGTAGTCTGTTTGATTCCTCTATCATTGGAATACCGAAGATATGATTTAAAAAGTCTTTCCATTTTTATCCTTTCATATTATTTTAAGTAAGCTTCTATATTTTAAAGCAACTTAATTTGACAAGGCTTCAAGATTTTTAACAATAACATAGAAAAACTTGTATTAATTGTTAATTCCTTGGGAGGAGAGATGGGTGCGTGTATCAAGAACTAAAGCCTTGGACCTTGTTTCTCATGCCTTGGACCAATTTAGCTCTTTTAAAGTTGACTCTATCACCTTTAGAGTTTTTAAAAATTGTACATTGAGGTACATTTGATATGTAGATGTTGGTGTCTTTTTGGCTCAGATCTTGCTTTTCTTTTGCTGCTATCTTTTTATGACCAGTAAAAGTATCTTTAATTCCATAAACAATGGAGTTGGGAGTTTTCTTTCTTGGTTATTGAAGGAGGCATATCTGACACCAAGCATCTGAAATTTGATCATGTGACCATGGGGATGCTGCAATGTCGTAAATATGAAAAATTGTCATAAGTCACTTTTTCAGTGCTGTTGTAACTTTGATCACTAAATGAACTGTTGTAAGTAGAGGACTATCTGTACTTTTGTTTGATACTCTATTCAGTTAAAATCTGTTCTTTGAAACTGAACCCTAACCCTAACCATTACTGCTTCTGAAATTCCATATTTTAATAAAACATTTTTGGAATAATTATGCTTCCTAAGATGGTAGCCTATCTTTATAAGAATTTGCAAGAAGTTGGTAAAATACTATATTAAATATTATTACAAAAAGTAATTTGTAGTAAAGACATTTTATTCAAATATAAAAAGTTTTGTGTTTCATTTAAATGGCAGTGAAGAAGCATTGTTCCACTGACATTACACTCCCTAAGATATATGTAGATATATAGATTAGATAGATAGATAGATAGATAGATAGATAGATAGATAGATAGATAGATAGATAGATAGATAGATGATAGATAGATATATAGATAGATAGATATAGATATAGATATAGATATAGATATAGATATAGATATAGATATAGATATAGATATAGATATAGATATAGATATAGATATAGATATAGATATAGATATAGATATATAGATATAGATATAGATATAGATATAGATATAGATATAGATATAGATATAGATATAGATATAGATATTGATATTGATATTGATATATAGATATACATACATACATACATATGCATACATACATACATGCATGCATGCATGCATGCATGCATATACAAACTTGGTACACAGATGACGTACTCTCTGGAGAAAAATATTGTGGGGGTAAGACTCCCCTAATACCCCTTGGGGTGTGTGTTTTGTTAAGATGCAGCCTATTGTGCCTTTTAATGGCTTCTACTGTAGTGCCATAAAATGGCTTCTACTGTACAGTGCAGTTGTCATGGTAATGGCTTCACAGTACTTCACAAGGAGGCTCCCTCTGGTAAGGGGGAAAATCCAACATTAGAAATTACATTTGGTCCAGACATTTCCGCCCTTTAAATAAATATTCTTGCAATGCCAGGTTTTCGGTTAGTATGTAATAAAGCATGCTTATGAACTGCTTTTTGTAGGAGATGAAGCTCAGGAGTTAGAACTGTGTGAGATGCAGTTCAGCTTTGGATTGAAATTTACAGTATTAGAATCTTGTCTAATTTCCACATAGTTCTGTTTCATAGTTCTATGAAAACTGCTTTAAACACTTGACTATTGATTGATTCCTCAATTCCCTTCTTTTTTCTTTCCTTTCTGAATTAAAGAACTGAAGCTGGAATGGTGCTTAAAACGATGCAAAGAAACCTGGAGTAGAATACATACTGGTAACAACCAAGCCTTTTTGTCCTGCAGTCTTTTTCCATCTAGTGTCCTCTGGTTATTTCAAACTCCATTCTCCAGAATTTGAGCCAACAAATGTAGAGTCCAGCCACATATGAAGAATGACTGGGGAAGACCTGCATAATGTTAGGATTACAGATTCCATGATGCAATAGTAATTGAATGGTATCATATGCTCAGTGTAATCTCTGATTTAAATTAAATAAGACTGTTTAGAAGGCAGTGGATTTTTTCTGTGGAAATGAATTCTTTGAAAGGGGATTTCCTTAACCATGGTGCTGAGGCACACTTCCTTTGCAATGTTATTAACATTGAAATAATTATTACTGACAATTGTGTTACTTAAGATGCAAGAATGAAGAATGAGTAGGGCATGGAGTAGAAACGCTTAAGTGGCCAATGCATTTTGATTAGTTTCCTGGTCGGTGAGCTGTGTTGGGAACTGGCAACTGCTAATCACTTACAGAATCCTCCACTCCATCTGAGAAAAATGTGGCAAAACAGCAGACATCCAAGATTTTACCATTACTTCCTAAGTGTCACCGGATGATCTGTGAACATCTTTTTCAGCTGTGCACATGAAATAATCAGAATAGAGGTTGCTTTCACATTCAGGCTTCTTCTGTTTCCAAGGGAACCATGGTTGTGAGCAGACAAAGTTATCTGCATAATGTCATCTTCTGCATGGCAGCAAATATTTTGCAACTATGTTTCATAGAATGAGCCTGGCATGACTGTACTTACCTTGCAGAAGTACCTGAGGTTGAGAAAGAAAAGAATGGGTGAGGTAGGTATGGCTGCAATCTCTATACCTGCAATTAAATTAGGGGAAGCAAATACTTCATGACCTATCTTGTATAATGGAAATATTCGCAAATATTGTCTAAACAGCACAAGATAGCTCCTCCTTGTCCACCTACAGAAGGTGATTCAATTAGTATCGATATTGAGGGTGATGTTTTTCACCTGAGGGCATCTGGCTAACATGTTCAGGACAGGCTGCTTAGAATATCTTGTGCTATGTTATATTAGTTGAGGACATTCAGATAGCTACTTATATTAATCCTTCCACAGACCTACACATCTACAATCGGAGACAAATTATTCACTGTGCTTAATGGCAGAAGCAGTCCTTATACTCAATTCATCCTCAGGTTCCTTGAAAACAGTGGGCATGCAAGAGTAGTAAGTATTTCAGTCTATATTCTTTTCAAACTGATTGACTTATATCACATAGATCTTGCATTACAACAATGATAGTGTTGGGAGTATACTCCTAGTGTTGGATAGACAACATATTTTTATATACAATAACAAATGGTTGTTGTTGTTGCTTTAAATGAGTGAATGTACTTATCAGCTGTAATTAACTCTACAATTAGAGGGAGTCAGAGCTCACTCTCTCTCTCTGCTTGTCCTATGCTTGATAACTACTTGCTCGCTTGATGACTGGAACATGAACTGCGACTGTAAGCAATTCTTTGTTCTTTGAATTGTGTTTGGATATATATCTACTATCACTGCTTGTGAAGCAATTATTAGTAGTAAAGCTACTTGTTTTTTACTAGCAGTGTCTGAAACTCTATTCATGTGCATTTTCTACTAGCAACGTTCTTTCTCTCTAGCTGTACATTCCGCTGTGCTATTTTTCTGTCTCCCAATGGAGATACCCCTAACAGATAGCATTCAATATCCTTAGAGTTTTTGGTGCTGCTTTATGGCTGTCCTTTACAGACCACACTTGGTAGCCTTATGCAAAGAACCACTTCAGCCACTATCTCCAATATTTGATGTACTTTAGATTTTTATTTTTATAGACCTTGTCAGCTGATCTTTCCCTTTGTTCCGAAAAATGTTGCACAGGCTTGCTGATGATAAAAGGTTGGACTCAGATCACAATGTTAAGTTGCTGGAGATTTTAAACAGCTGGCAATGATAAAACACTCACATCTTCCCTGACAAATCTAAGCCATACTAGTAGCTTTTAGGAACATGGTTCCTACTGAGGTAATAAACTATTCATGGGAAGGGAAAAGAATAGAATTTCAGCGGTTGTGGCACTTACTGTATTTTGAACCACATCACTGAAGATAGATTTAGTGAGAAAGCTACTATTGCAGAGGTGCAAACACATCAGTCAACATCAGTAATTGAGGAAAGCAATCAATCTAAACAGCAAGTGTTGTTATAAGTTTGGATGAATGCACCAAGCCGGTTGAAGTCCAATGATCAATTATTTTCAGAATTTGTTTAGACAATATAAAAATCAGTGCCATGTTTTGTCTGTCCAAAGAATCATATTTTCTGTAAGTTTTCATTCTGAGATAATTGTGCATTTTCTCAAATTCTTAAATTCAAGATGCCTCCACTCCAGCAATAGCAGGGATGGACATAATTCTGTTCAAGTTATCATATTTTATGTATACTAGTAGAAGGCCAGCCTAGAACTCACAATAATGGAATGGAAGTTTGAGAGAATGAAGATTGCAGGCAAAATAAAGGTGTGGAGGGTAGTCAGTCTAATAGTAAAATTTGTAAGAGGCTGCTTAAAAATATGTCTGCTTGATTGTTATGAACAACACTGTTGTTAAGAGGACAGTGTCCTCTAAAACTTGTACAAGGACTATGTAAGTAGGAATCAAAAAATATTTGTACTCCTTCATTCCAATCTTGCATTTTGACTCATTCCAACAGATAATAAAGGTTTTAAGTTCATGTGGTCATGGCAAAATCGGCATTTCAAGATTGTTATTCAATACAATACAATACAATAGTAGAGTTGGAAGGGACCTTGGAGGTCTTCTAGTCCAACCCCCTGCCCAGGTAGGAAACCCTATACCGTTTCAGGCAAATGGCTATCCAACATCTTCTTAAAGACTTCCAGTGTTGGGGCATTCACAACTCCTGGAGGCAAGCTGTTCCACTGATTAATTGTTCTAACTGTCAGGAAGTTTCTCCTCAGTTCTAAGTTGCTTCTCTCCTTGATTAGTTTCCACCCATTGCTTCTTGTTTTACCCTCAGGTGCCTTGGAAAATATATTTGTCTTTTCAAGCAATTGGGGGTTTCTTTGGGACATTTGACTAACATGACTGGGTGTTCAGCTACTAGTGGAAATTCTACCTTTTTCTCCTTTAGGAAAATTAAGGATCACTTTCCAGAAGCTGTCACATTTGAAGAAGATTACTCTAGCTGTATCAGGCAGTATACAAGTATTTCTACATCTACCCCATTTGAAAGCAGGTAAGAAAAGTGCTTTAACATCATCTTCTTGGATCTTTTTGGTAAAAGTGAAACTATGCCCTTGATTAATAATATTAATAATAATAGATTTACTTCACTATTCATAATTGGAGAGTTTCTCTTCAATAGTGAAGAAATATCCCATTAAGATTAGCATATTTGTAATGGTGTAGCATAGCCCCATTACAGATCATGTGATCCACTGTGGAATTTTGTTTGAGCTTAATTAATTTCATTCATTCTTTTTGAAATCTGGCCAAGAAAAACAATTGGGCTAGAAAATCTTTTAATTTTTTTTGCAGAGTATGGAGGACGCATTTCATCACATTCTACCAAAATGTGAAGCCCTTTCAGGCACTCTTCTAGGGTATTTATCACATTCCTCATGGTAGACAATGGACACATCTTTTGCAGATTCAGTCTTGAAGTAACTCACAATAAAGTGATTTGGCCATCAGATCCCAACCTCAGATCAACTCATGTCTGCTTCAAAACATGAATTTCTAATCGAAATTCAATAAGAACTTCTTTGCATAGGCTTATTTGGGCACAGAGCACATACTGGGAGGGCCTTACATCCAACACATGCCTGCCTCTTTGTATGCAGTAGGGAAAGGCATGGGTACTTTTCCTACTGCCTCATTATTGCCTGGCTTTTTTGCAAATATTTGTTATTTTATACCAGGAAGCATTCTTGTAGTAAGAAAGTCCAATATTATTACAATAATACATGAGACAAAAAGTCATTATTAAGATCTACAAATTAACCCAAAACTGCTAGTTGAATCATTTCCCAGTTTTTCATATGACTCATAAAATTTGTAACATGGTGAGGAAATTCTCTGAAAGCTTTTTGGCAGATGTGACCAGTAGCTAAGAATCATATAATACCTAAGTTCATTGGGAAAGGAATAACACATGCCAAGGCTTAAACATGGGGTCAGTTTAAGATGTATTTCAGTTAGTGAGGTCAGGACTGTTCTGTAAGAAAATCAGATCAGTTTTATCCAAATATATTTTGAGTTATCCTACCTAAGACTGGAATTTAGACTATAGTTACAAAAATCTTCAAAGTCAAAAGAGGACTTTTCCCATAAGAATCAGGATCATTTGTGAACACCTCTTATTTGTATCTTCTGATTGTTAAATTCCTTTTGGCAAGATGTATTTTACGCTTTATTATATTTTATGTGGCTTTGAATTCATGTATAGTAATAGCACCTAGACTTATATACCGCTTCACATTGCTTTATAGCTTTCTTTAAGCAGTTCACAGAGTCAGCATATTGCCCCCAACAATCTGGGTCCTCATTTTACTGACCTTGGAAGGATGGATGACTGAGTCAATCTTGAGCCAATCAGGATCGAACTTCTGCCAGTGAGCAGAATTACCCTGCAATACTACATTCTAATCACCGCACCATCACAGTTCTTATACTGTATGTGTTGTTGTTATTTTAATGGTATGCTACTCTGCCATCCATCTTTAAGAGGTTGGCTGCATACATTGACTAAATAAACAAATAAAACATCCCTTAAAATTGGATTAATTAACTAATCCAGGGTTTGATTAACCTTGGAATCATATCCTACAATCCCAGCAAGTCATGCAAAGACAGGCAATTGTGGTTTTACCAGATCATCTATTTAACTTTATCTATTATATTTATATATTGTCTCTCTTCTAAGAGATAAAGGGATCCTCATTTTTATCTTTGCAATAACTGTGTAAGATCCAAAAGCCTACAATGAGAAAGAAAAGGCATTTTTCATTCAACTCAGGCAGCAAAATATTTAAACTCACCAGTGTTTAAACATCTTCCTCTCTCTGCCCCTATCCTATTTGTTGTGTCTTTGCCAGCTATTTAAACTCTGCCATTTTTGTGTATTAAGTGTTATGAAAGAAAGCATGATGAATAGGACGTTACTTTTACATTAAATCTAAGAAACCTAGAGTTAAAAAGAGCCCTTCAGGCCATTAAACTGACCCCACCCCATCCTCACTGCAGAAATCCCAGAGAGACGACTGCAAAGCGTCTCTTTGAACATACTCAGAGACTTCTTCCATCAACTGTTCTACTGTTACAAAGCGTTTTTGATCATCAAATCAGAATCTGCTTTCCAATAACTGAATTTCATTATTTTGTGTCCTGCCTGTTGGGATTATTGAGAACAGTCTTGACCATTTTCCTTCTGTGTATTTTCTCCTATGTATATTTCTCTTCTTAAAATTACATTTCTTGTGCCCTAGTCATCCTTGTTGTGCTTCTCTGAAACTGTTCTTCTTTGAAGGCTTTTTAAAGCATAGTGATGCTAACTGGGATTTAACAAATGCAGAACGAAGTGGAACAATTACTGCCTGCGATTTGGAAACTATACTTCTGTGATGCATGCAGCCTAAAATTGCATTTACCAGTTTTTGCTGCCACAGCATACTGCTGACTCATATTAAATTAGTTACCAACTGTTGTGCCAAGATTTTTTCCCCATAAATACTGTTACCAAGCCAAGTATCCCCAATCCTATACATGTGCATTTGATTTCGGTTTTCTAAGTAGAGTACTTTGCATTTGTCACTGTTAAATTTCATTATGTTATTTTCAGCCAATTTCTCCAAAGTATCAAGATTGTTTTGAATGTTATTTATTTCTTCTAGGGTGCTCCACCCACTGTGTCACTGCATATTTGATAAACATTCTGTCTACATCTTCATCCAAGTCTATATGAAAAACTTTGAAGTCTGCGAGGCCCAGGGTAGATTTTTGTGGCAACTCACATAATGCCTCTTTGTATTTTGATGAGGAATCATTAATTAGCACTCTATGAGGACAATTTTTGAACTAGCCTTTTAAAAAAATTGTACTAATTAGCCTGCATTTAATTAGTTGACTAATCAGACTGTCATGGGACACTTTGTCAAATACTTTGCTGAATGCACATGCACAAAACTCCTTTCAGACCATGATTTCAACCAGCAAAAGGAAAAATATCAGAATAGGTCAGTGTACAGTCCCAGTTAGAATCACCATCCATTCTAGTTTAGCAAAATATTTAAAGAGGAGGTTTAGGAACATTTTTCAGAACTGATCATTAAAACTGTATAGGCATTTATGGCTTGCATTAAAAACAACTTTAAACTGGATGTAATTGCAGTCAGTAGGCCCACTGAAATCTTTGGAATTTGTGTCAAGTTAGTCATGCTTAATTTAAATCCCACTGTTTTCAGTAGGTTCACTGTATATTTGACTAATTCTAATTTGAATTAAGTTGAGCAGCCCTCAGAATATAAGCAGTGGTGCAAAACAAAACTTAGAGACAAGGTAATTATACATAAAAGGCAAGCAGCAAACAGGATTCACACCATTAAAAATTCTATCTACCTAGTTTTATTTAAAAGATTGCTTCCCCTTCTACAATATATACCATCTGTTAAGATGCCATTTTAAAGGGATGGATTCAAACTTCAGCGTTTAAGAGTAGCTTGCCAATTATGTGAAAAAGCAGACGGAATCTGATAAGTAAAATCCTTTTGATAAAACATATTTGAAAGGATGTTATCAGACTCCTATTTTTTGACTACTTGGACTATCACAGGTCTCCTCATACAATAACAATTATGGACATATTGAGCCCCATAGAGTTGTAAAAACAATGTTTTTATTATTGTCTTGTTACAGCATAAGACATCCTGGCCATATTTTCTTAATTGTATTAATTATACTAAAGTATGGCTGTTCCTAAAGACTTGTATTACATAACAGTCTGTCTGTTTAGAAAGTGATATGAAAGGATTTTATTGAAGGGAAAATCTTGTATTTTAAAGATTCAGTCTCATTTCTGCCTCCAAAGTTCCAAAGAAGTAAAAGTTTGCAAGAACCTTGTAGGTGAGGTGGAGGTGGTGGTGGTGGTGCTGAGCTTTTTGTATGTGAAGTGGACTTCATTTGATAAGAACTGATGCTTCGTGCAAACTCAGCATTGCAAAGAGAGAAGTTTTAATGCCTCTGCCAGTTTATCAGGAACTACACCAGATCAGCCATTTGAGTGACCCAAATCACAAGGTTAGATTTGCAAAGCAGCCCAAACTTTTATCCAACAAACTGAAGATGGAGCGAGGGGGGAAGGAAAGGAGGGGGGAGGGAGGGAGGGAGGGAGGGAGAAAGCTGTCCCTTCCCTAGACTCCAGTCATTTGAGAAATATATCAGAACATTATGTCTACATTCCAGGTATGGTTCTTTTGTGTAATAAGTTAATTTAGTTGAGGAAACAACAACAAATAGTTTAATCACAACCCTGGGCAATTTAGTATAATTTCCTCATCATAAACTGTTAGATGCAATAAAACAAATGTTCAATCATATGGCGGCTACAAAATGATATGATGTCAACTAAAGTGAACAGCCATATCTATTTTTAAAAAAAACCTAGCATGCCCAACTGTGTTTGATTTTTACCTCTGGCAAATATTTTAAAAGAAAAGCTAAACTTTGGCTTTCTTGCAATTTTTTATAAAAGAAAACAATAGAGATTGATTACAAATTGTGCTAAAGCATAGTTTGTTTATGATTTCTAAATAAGCCACAATTATCCAAATTAACATCACACTAATTTATAAACCATATTTTGCAAATTTTCATTCATATATCTCACTAAATGAAAACCAAATTAATCATATTGTTTAAGAATATATAAACTCAGTGATTCCCAGGGGATATATAGCAAATTGAAGACTATGGCAACTAGACCAGTTCCCCATAAGATTGCCTAATATATTGTATATTCTGGACAGCTGCTTCCTGCAAGGAAACTTCAGCACAGCAGTTTTCTACAAATTTGTGGACCAAGAGATGATGGGATTAGCCAACTTGCTCATAACTGCAGTAGATCACTAAGTTTGCAATCCTCACTTATTAATCACATTTGAATAGGCTGAGAATTGGAGTGTCTAAATGTAAAACCAATATGCTCAAGTGGAGGCTCTTTGTGGATAGCAACATGCTATGTGAATGTGAATTATTTTTGGTCAATGACAAAACCAAGAAGGAGGCTTCATTCTGTCATTTTAAAATTTGATCTAGACATGGAAGAAGAAGTACATTTAGAAATTAACTACTACTCACTGCTCATTAACTACCTGTAAGTTATTAGAGACCTTTGGAAGGACAACTGTGAAAATATCAGGTTAGTGTTCATGGGTCAGCAAATTCATATAATTCCAAATGAAAGAAAATTTAACTATAAACGTAAAAACATAAAGAATCTTAAGTGAACGGCAAAAAGCTAACTACAATTTTCATCTTAGAAAGTTATAAAAGGACTAAAAGTTCAGATAAAGTTGGAATTTTAAAACTTTCACAATAAGATTTTAAAGCTGATGTTGAGTCCTCTGAAAATGGTATATGCTGAGCAGGATGATCTTCTTCTCCTGCTAACTAACAGCTGATTTTGATGCCAAAGCTGGCTCTTTGGTGATATATTCGCCAGATTTGAAAGGGAGCAATTAGGAATGACTCAAGATGACCCTTGGATGATGGTGGACCTATCTGGGAAGTGGAATCTCAACAGTTGCAATTTTTGGCAGGAACAGCCTCCTGTTTCTCCCAGGAACAGATTTGGTTTCCATCTTTTTCTTTCAGTTATTTGTTTTAAGAACAATTTGGTTTTAATTGCACATTTTTCTTTTTCTTTTTCATTTTGATTCTTATCTTTAAATGTTAATTAACTGATTGAATGCTGATTTATTTTAACCCCTTATTGGATTTTAACATGAATTCTTGCCATTTTTTTACTGCTTTATTTTGCTGTTAAGAATCATTTTTGCTTTCTCTGTTTGGAAGTCATTGGTGGAAAATTTCATTTTTTTCTATTCATTTCTATTGTGGGAAATATTATCTCAACGTTCTTTGAGGTCATTTTCTTATGCTATATCTAATTCCCCTGTCCTTGAGAGGAACTGTTGATGCTTAATTGTAAAAGCTCAGTTGTAGGAGAGTCTTGGACTATATTAAAAAAATGCAAACAATGCATCAACTTGAGGATAAAGCCCTTTGGGAGAGCCTTTGGGGGAAATGCTTTTCAATTTCTAAGTTCAAACTGAAAACTTGAATAAAAATTTGATAAAATAACAACAATTTTAAATCAACCCTAAGATAATATCTAGATACAAGTAAGAGCAGTTAAACCAGACTTAAAATTGGACAGTTTGGGATCTAATTTGTTGGTGGCAGATTTGAAGGAGAAGAAAACCGCAGGCTTGTTGGAGAAGGTTAAAAAACTGCAGCCTTGTTGGAGAAGACTAAAGGCAACATGGATTCTAAAGACTTAGAGTTGACAGAACTGATGAGTGATGAACTGGACTTTCTTAAGAAAAATGATGGGGATTGGGGAATGGACATTATATTTAACTGGAAAACAAATGTTAAGAGATATGTTTCAATCTGTAGGACTTTTTTTAAAAAAACAAATGCTGCTGAGATATCTATAATAGTGACTTATGATGTCAGGGGATGAGACAGATCCCAGTTAAAGGAAAAGCCTTATTATTAACAATCAAATAAGTATGTTTCATCCTGGACAGACCAGAGACAGTGGTAGTTTATGGTAGAGTAGAAGCTGTTGTGGACTTTATGTGAGTGAAATACAACAATAAATTGTTAATAGAGGGATTTGAAGTTTAACTTTGTTGTTGACTTTACCTGCTAATTGCATTAGCATCCTTCAGTCTCAAAAGACTATGGTACCATGCTCTGGCTGCATGCAAAGCTGGAGTGTCCTCTCCAGAGCATGAGGCCTGGGTAGATTAATATGGAGGATAGGCAGTTACCCAAGCAGCAGATCCCCCCTCTCCACATCACTGAAATAGTCCAATGGAATGGCAGAGCCAATACGATTGGTTCCAGCTGTGTCGCAGGAATTACTGTACGAACTACTTCCAGCACTCTGGCTCTGGATTTTGCCTCCAGGTTGACTCCTGAAGCCTTTTCCAGTAGTGGATATAGCCACAAGGCAGTGGAGGTTTGTAATCAGAGTTTCCCTTCTCCTAGAAGATGGTTCTGCCACTTTATCTGCCATTGGGGTGTAGAGTCCTCTTCTACCTTCAAAACTGTTGACTGTCTTCTCCTGTAACCCTGGAAAGGGGCCCTTACAAGGTACTACCAGCTGGACCAGCTGGACCAGAGTTTTTTAAGGAGGTGTTACTCCTCCATCACTCACCCTTTGTCCTGGTTTGTGACAGGCAGAGCCTGGCTTCCCAAATGTTGGGTCCAGGATGGCAGGTTTACCTCTTAATCATGCTTATATATAAACACAATAAATAGATGTCAGGTCAAATTGGTTGGATAAACAGAGTTGTAGAAGTTCATAAACTGTGAGTGTACATGTGCAGCCCTCCCAAGTCCCGTTTTCACTGGCAGAGGGTTGTAGGAGGCCATCACAGTCGAAAATGGAGCTCAGGAGCCTATTTTTGCTGGCAGAGCGCTCACACAACCCTAATGCGGCCCTCAATGAAATCGAGTTTGACACCCCTGTCTTAACAACTCTTAGGTCCTTGGTTAGGACTTGAACTGTTAAGTTTTTACCAGTCCCAGACTGTGAATCAAATTGAAGATTAACCATAGTAGTAGTAGTAATAGTAGTAGTCGTCGTCGTCATCATCATCATCTAATGAACAAAAAGCTGAAAAATAGTTTACACAAAAAATACAACCTGGAGGAAAAAACAATAATGGAAATCATGGAAGAACTGAAACAATGTGTAATAGCAACAGCAAAAAAATTGAAAGATACAAAGGATGACTAAAACAATATCATGAAAATGTCCAGTTCAGAAGAAACCAACACCTCTTCTACCAGTCTCTTGATGAAAATCGAGTTCCAAACTAATGTTCACCCATGTAAAGAAAAAACCTTGAACTTTTGGAGAGAACTGTGGAAAAACCCAGTGGAACACAACAAAACTGCCTCCTGGATCAAAGATATTCAACAACAAACAATACAAAACAAAATGGAAAATGTTGCAATAAAAACTGACATGGTTGCAAACAAGCAAAGAAGGTCAAGAACTGGAGTGCACCTGGCCTGGACAGACTACATGGATACTGGCTAAAACACCTGACCAGCCTCCATCATCGCATGGCCATTAAATTTGACCAAATGCTTTAAAATGCAACAAGCAAAGAATGGTTAACAGCTGGTCAAACATACTTGATAATGAAAGATCCAGAAAAGGGCACAGAACCAAGCAACTGTCACCCAATTACTTGTCTGCCAACAACATTCAAACTTTTTACAAGAATACTGACAAATTCAGTATTCAATCATCTGATAGAAAACAGTTTGTATCCAGAAGAACAAAAAATCAAGAGAAACAAAAGATCAGTTGCTCATTGACAAAATGGTACTAAAATACAAAATGAAGAAAAACATATTTAAATATGGCGTGCAATGTTCCCTCTAAGGTGCGTGGCTCCACGGCCGCACATGTGGCAAGAAAACACTGCGCAGCAGTTTTCAACTGCCGTGCAGTGATTTCTACTGCCACAGGCTCCAGAAGCTGGGGAGGTCCTTTGCAGGCAGCTAGAACTGGCCACCCGCAAAGGACCTCCCCGGACTTGTTTTGATGAGCACGGGGCGACTGATGGTAGTTGTGAAGCCCCAAAGGCCCCGCTGCCACCGGAATAACTGCTGCCACCACCTCCTCCTCTAACAGCACTGCCGGATTTGCCCCCCGGCACTGCGGCTGAGGTGAAGCCGCCAAAGCTCCAGCTGGCATCCCACGTGTGGCAGCGGTGCCTCCCCCTCCGCTCGGAGCACCTGAGCTGAGCCTCATGTCACCCCTGCCCCCTCCTCCTCCGCTGTGCTTTTGAGGAGCCATGAGGCTGCAGGAGCCAGTAGGAAGGCGACGGAGGGAGGTGGGATCAGGGGAAAAAAAGGCCTCATGGCTTATCAAAAGCACGGTGGAGGAGGAGGGGGCAGGGGTAATGTGGGGCTGAGCTCAGGTGCTCCGAGCGGAGGGGGAGGCGCTGCTGCCATGGGTGGGGGCACCAGAGGGAGCTTTGCTGGCTTCACCTCAGCCGCAGCGCCGGGCAGCAAAGGTGGTGGTGCTTTTGGAGGAGGAGGAGGAGGAGGAGGAGGAGGAGGAGGAGGAGGAGGAGGAGGAGGAGGAGGAGGAGGAGGTGGCAGCAGTTATTCTGGTGGCGGCAGGGGCCACGATGAAGAAACCAAAGATGGAGCAGATCCATGCAGATGACGTCACTGCAACATGACTGGAGGAGGAATTCTGGGAGTTAAAGTCCACAAGTCTTAAAGCTGTCAAGTTTGAAGACCCCTGCGTTTTTTTTTTCTAAAGGGTTAGGGGTGCAAGGATCTTGTAACTTGACAGCTTTAAGACTTGCATGCTTCAATGCCAGAGTTCCTGAGCCAACATGACTGGAGGAGGAATTCTGGGAGTTGAGGTCCACAAGTCTTAAAGCTGTCAAGTTTGAACACCCTTGGGGTTTTTTTCTAAAGGGTTAGGGGTGCAAGGGTCTTGTAACTTGACAGCTTTAAGACTTGCACACTTCAATGCCAGAGTTCCTGAGCCAACATGACTGGAGGAGGAATTCTGGGAGTTGAAGTCCACAAGTCTTAAAGCTGTCAGGTTTGAAGACCCCTGGGTTTTTTTTCTAAAGGGTTAGGGGTGCAAGGGTCTTGTAACTTGGCAGCTTTAAGACTTATGTGCTTCAAATGCCAGAGTTTCTGAGCTAACATTTTGGTTGCTAAGCAGGAGCGTTGTTAAGTGATACTGATATTATATATCACTTTTAATTAAGTGGGTACCTTGAAGAAACATAACTTTGAGTTTCAAATAATACTGATTTCGTTGTTGTCTTAGGTAACATCTGTGAAAAAAAGTCAGGTGCTCAGGCATGAAAATGTGCCGCTCAAACAATATACTTTTCTGCTCACATTGAAAAAAAATTAGAGGGAACATTGATGGCGTGGATTACAAGAAAGCATTTGACTCATTACCCCACAGCTGGATTAACCTGTCTGAAAAACTTTTGAATCAGCAAAAATATTTGTACATTTTTGAAAGCAAATATGCAAAAATGGAAAACAGTTTTAACAGCAAATGGGGTGAACATTGGTGAGGTCAACATCAGAGGAGGAATCTTCCAGGGGGACTCACTTTCACCACTACTGTTCAACATCACATTAATTCCACTGCCAATAATCCTATCAAACACAAAACTGGGATACCAAATCTCAAGCGAACATGATAAGATAAATCATCTACTATACATGAACGACTTTAAAATGTATACAAAAAGCCCCACTGAACTTAAATCAATACTCAACACAGTTCTATTGTTCAGCAGCGACATCAAAATAAACTTTGGACTTGAAAAATGTGCTATATTATCCATGCGGCAAGGAAAAATGGAAAAAACAGAAGGAATAGAACTGGGAAATGGAAACATAGTTAAAGCATTAGCAAAGGATGATGGTTACAAGTACCTAGGCATATTGGAAGCAGATAACATCTTGAATGGAAAAGTCAAAGAGTCAACACAAAAGGAATACATCAGGAGGGTCTGCAAAATATTAGAATCAAAGCTGAATGCTGGAAATATAATTAAAGCCATTAATACATAGGCAGTTCCAGTGATACGCTACTCAGCTGGAATCAGACTTTGGCTGAACTAGAAAACTTGGACCGGGAAACACGCAAACTTTTGAATATGTACCACACTTTACTTCCACAAAGTGACATTGACAGGAAAAATAGGGAGCAAGGGGCTATTGCAAATCCATCAAACTGTAAAAGAAGAAAAATGAAGTTTGAATGATTATGCGAACCAAAGAACAGAAAAAATACTGCAGGTTGTGAAAACGGAGATCGTTATAAAAACAACAGAAACAAAGGCAGAATACAAGGAAAAATGCTGGATGACAGATTAAATAGATGGAAAACCAAAGCTTTGTATGGACAACAGTTGAAAAGCATTGAAGGAAAATGTGATGACAACCTTACATGGGCATGACTTAAGATGGAAACCATCAAGAAAGAAACAGAAAGTGTAATACTCGCTGCTCAAGAACGAGCACTACAAACTAATGCCATGAAAGCAAAGATACAAAAATGTACCGGCAATCCAAACTGCCAACTTTGCAACGATAAAGTCAAAACTTTAATTTAATATGTGAATGCAGAAAAATCACACAAACTGATTACAAAACTAGATATGACCGAGTTGCTAAATAAATCCACTGGTCATTATTTTAAAAAGTACAATTTACCTGTATCTAGAAAGTCAAGGGAATATAAAGTAGAAAAGGTTATCGAAAATGAGAAGGTGAAGATCTTGTGGGACTTTCAAATACAGATGGATCATCATTTGGAACACAACATGCCAAATGTCACAGTTGTTGAAAAACGAAACGTACAATTTATTGATATTGCAGTACAAGGAAATGCCAGAGTTGAAGAAAAAGAACTGGAAAAAATCATGAAATACCACGACCTGGTCATCAACACTACGTGATTATGGATGAAACATGTAATAGTGCTACCCATTGTCATTGGGGCACTTGGTACCATGTCCAAGAATTCTATAAGATACATCAACAAATTGCAGTTTCCTGCAATAACACCAGCGGAACTGCAAAAAACTGTGCTACTCGGAACATTGTATGTTTTAAGAAGGTACTTGATTGATACCTAGGATGCTGGCAACAACCCATATCAACCATTATTGTGGTTGCCATTAATGGTATTTGTGATGCATTTTTGAATGTTCAGGGTGGCTGAGTTTTAAGTTTAATGAATAGAGATGATGATGATGATGATGATGATGATGATGATGATGATGATGGTGGTGGTGGTGGTGGTGATGATGATGATGATGATGATGATGATGATAATAATAATAATAATAATAATAATAATAATAATAATAATAATAATAATAATAATACAAACTCTGCCATTGCCGGTCCCAAGCCCGGATGAGAAAGGAGGAGGGTTGGGGTCAGGTTGGCAACCTGGCCCCATAAAAACTCGCCAACCCATACAATATGGTAAAAGAAATGACTAAAAATTCTATACCGCATCGGTCGTCGCGTGGGTTAACAAGGGCCATGGCGGATGTTGAGGTCCCTGGGCATCTGTCAACAAGTGGGCCACAAGTGGACCAGCCAACAAAATGACATAAATATAGTTCAGATGAAGATCATGCCATAATGGCCTGTTATTACAACTCAGAGCCAAAAAAAAGAGGTTACTTAAAGCGAATGTATGATTTATGGAAACAACAATATCCAGATTTAAATGTTAGTGAACAACGACTAGCAGATCAAAGGTGATTTATTATATGGAATAAAGTGTTTAGCGAAATTCAGGCAAATTGCAAAACCAAAAAAACAACATCACAAGAGGAATTAACTGATACTCAAGACACAACTAAAGAAATCGTAGTAGAACTCCCAGAGGAAGCTGTCGGAGAGGAAATAACAACACTACCACCAGAACCAGTTACCATTGAACCAACTGATGAACCAACTCAAAAACAAAAAGAACTGAAGGACAAGATCATGGAGCATTTTCTGGCTAGTGAGGAAAGGCAATGATTACCATCATTAAAACTATTCCTAAGAAAATTTTGGGGCCTATCATGAAAATGGTTAATGCAGTGCTTTCAACAATTGAATCTGGATCCATCTTGGAAACGAATCAGTTAATGTACATTGCAGCTGTAATAGTCACTAATGAACTAGGCATTAAAATCAAAGCACCTGAGCACACAATGGAAAAAGCATCAAAGCCAAAGTAGAAAATCCGATTAGAACAAAAAAGTCAAAAAATTAAGGGCAGATGCTAGCAACTTAAAGAACATGCATGAGCAATGGCTTAAAAACAGCAAAATCATAGATCAGCTAATCAGAAGATATAGATTGGATACAAGAAACATCAATGAAGCTGTAGAGATTGTAAAACAGCAGATAACAGCAACAGCTAGAAAAATTGAGAGATATGAGGCACGAATCATCCAATAAAAAACAAAATCAACAATTTCGATCAGATCAATGGCGTTTTTATCAAAATCTTAATGCGAATGGTGACACCAAAAGAGAAAAACCAGAAAAGCAGGCAACAGTTGAATTCTGGAAAGTATTGTGGGAAAATGCAAAGGACTACTTATTGCAAAGTGGATACATGACTTTGAGAAAAGCATTGGTAACAAACAAATGCAAGTATTAGAAATAACAACTGAGACAGTCAAAAATCGAGTAAAAAAAGTAAAGAATTGGACATCACCTGGAAATGACCAATTACATGGTTTCTGGCTCAAATATCTGACCAGTTTACATGCAATATTGGCCAGGCAACTGAATGAAATTTTACAAAATGGTCAAATTGATGAATGGTTGACAACTGGAAAAACATACTTGATTCAGAAAGATGCAACTAAAGGAACAATACCTGAAAACTACAGACCAATAACATGCTTGGCAACAACCTTCAAATTACTCACAGGCATTATTGCAGATAATATTATGGATTATTTGGAAACAAACAACATCTTGCCAGTAGAGCAAAAAGGCAACAAAAGAAGGAGCAGGGGCACAAAAGATCAGCTCCTGATTGATAAAATGATATTAGAAAATTGTAAGAAAAGAAAAACGAACTTGAATATGGTCTGGATTGATTATAAAAAGGCATTCGACTCATTGCCACATAGTTGGATCATAAAATGCTTAGAAACAACTGGCATTAGCAAAAATATTACATCCTTCACTGAAAAGGCGATGAAACAAAGGAGAACCGAGTTGGCAGCAGGGAATGAGAACTACTGAATGGTTAATATAAGCGAGGAATTTTCTAGGGTGATTCACTTTCACCTCTTCTCTTCATCATCGCGATGATCCCACTATCGGTAATCTTTAAAAAAATGAAATTAGGTTACCAAAGAAGCTGAAAAAAATTCGCATTTATCTTATATGGATGATTTGAAACTCTATGGTAAGTCAGAAATAGAAATCCAATCACTGAAAAACACAGTCCGAGTATTCAGCACCGATATTTCAATGCAGTTTGGCATGGGAAAATGTGCCACTGTATCCATAAAAAGGGGCAAAATCACTGCATGTGACGGAATTGAAATGCCCAATGGCCAACTAATTAAATGCAACGAAAATGAAGCCTACAAATACTTAGGCATTCTGCAGTTGGATAACATCAAACATGGAGAAGTAAAAACTATTGTCAGGAGAGAATACACTAACAGAGTCAGGAAAATTTTGAAATCTAAATTAAACGGTGGAAATACAATCAAGGCCATAAATACTTGGGCACTACTAGTTATAAGATACACAGCTGGTATAGTTAACTGGACACAAGCTGATTTGGACATTTTGGACTGAAAAACCAGGAAACTAATGACAATGCATTACAGTTTACATCCACGTGGTGACACTGATAGATTATACCTGCCCCTAAAATCAGGTGGAAGAGGATTATTACAAGTGAAGCAAATAGTTGAAGAAGAAAAACATGCACTGGCTGATTATTTAAAAGAAAGTCAAGAACATCTATTAATCGAAGTAAAGAACAAAAATCTACTGAAGACCCAACAGACGAAACAAGAATACAGAAAAGATGTGATAAAATCAAGAATGGAGAGTTGGCAGAACAAAGCATTGCATGGTCAATTTCTGGGAAAAATAAAAGATAAAGTGGACAGTGAAAAAACTTGGTTATGGTTAACAACAGGTACATTAAAGAAAGAAACAGAGTCACTAATCCTGGCTGCGCAAGAGCAAGCTATCTGAACAAATGCCATTAAGGCCAAAATCGAAAAATCCTCTGTTGATGCCAAATGCAGATTCTGCAAAGAAGTTGATGAAACTGTTGACCACATACTCAGCTACTGTAAAAAAATTGCGCAGACTGATTATAAATTGCCGCACAATTCAATAGCACAAATGATCCACTGGAATTTGTGCAAAAATTATAATATTAAAACAACAACAAACTGGTGGGAATATAGACCTGAAAAAGTCCCCGAAAATCAGATGGTCAAGATCCTATGGGATTTTCGTATACAAACGGACAAAATACTGGCGCATAACACGCCAGACATCACACTGGTTGAGAAAAATAAGGTTACAATCATAGACATCGCAATGCCAGGTGATAGCAGCATCGACGAGAAGGAACATGAAAAAATCACGAAATACCAGGACCTAAAAATTGAGATTCAACGATTATGGCACAAACCAGCAGTGGTAATTCCAGTGGTAATCTGCACACTGGGTGCTATTCCAAAAGCACTGGAATTACATTTAAAACAGCTAAAACTTGACAAAATCACCATCAGTCAAATGCAAAAAGCTGCACTGCTTGGATCCGCACGTATATTACGAAAATACGACGTCCTATGCCCCTGGGGTGGAGCCCGACTAGTAATCAATGCCAAATCTGGCAAAACAACTGGCCGCTGTGATACAATTGTATAATAATAATAATAATATTAATATTATTAATATTATTAATATTAATAATAATAATAATAATAATAATAATAATAATAATAATAATAATAATAATAATAATAATAATAATAATATATGTTGTTACAGATAAACAGTACTTCATTCTATAAAATTATCCACAGATTGGCATGTTTGCAATCTAAAATATCAGTCATTTCCACCATTTGTCAAAACCTAGTAAGACAGTCATAAACTTTCAAGGTTGTAGCCCATTTCAACTTGGCTTCAGATTTATTCTTGCAGTACCTAGTATATTTACTAGGATGTCATACATTTCCTCCTTCCTTCTTAAGTCACATAAGCAGATGATCATTCAATCCTTACAAAATTCATAAACTTTCATCTTTAGTGGAACTAATTCACGAGCATTTCCCAAACTGGTTCCCTAAAGGTTTGTTAGGACTTCAACATTCAACCAGCTGGAAACTGACTTCTCAGTACTTCTGAAGTCGATCAGGTTGGAGATGTTTCAGCAAAGAGCAAAGAGCAGCTATGAATCAAAAAGTTACCGGTACATTAAATGTACCCAAGTGATTGGGAATCCATGCGGTGACTATTGCAGGTACAAAGCAAAATTCCACACTTCAATATTTTTCCAAATGAGTTTACAGAGTGCATGTTAGTCATAGAGTTTTTCTTAACATGTACACACTGAGTAATACCTCCTTGAACAGAAGGAAAAAATGAGTATGTTATGTATAGAACAGAATAGGGGTTTTCTTTATGCAGTCAGTTGTGATTTAATTTGCTAATGCACTATCCTTAGAGTACTGATCAAGTTTAATTTTGTCACTCTCTAAAAGTAAGTAATGTTTTGTTTTAGCTGGCAGAGGCATAAAAGTTGGGCTGTACTGTCCAACTCTTATACAGAACAAAATAATCTCCTATCAATTTACCAAATATAAAAAGGATATATTTATTCCTTTGATTTGTCTTTGTCTATATCTGTCTTCTGCCAGTTGTAATCTAAAACTTCAGAATTGGATACTGAAACTGCTGTCAGAGCAGAGATGCTTGCCTTGCAAAATAATATTGCTGCAAAGTCAAAATATGTAATTTAAATTTGGTCTAGCCTTATTGATCCAACAAATTTCCTGGAGACTTAAATGTTTTTGGAAAGTCAACAATACAAATAAACATAAATATTATCTGCAAAATGCATCGCGGATTACCGTGAATTTATGAATGTATGGATACTATGGCACAGAGATTGGGAAGAGGAAAAGGCTATAGTTGTGGGTTATGTTAAGCTTATGGTATATACATGTCTACGATTATGTATGTTTAAGAATTGTGTGGTTATCTTCATCCTTGCCATACTACCATGATGATGTTTTACTTGCTGTTCATTTTCTTCTCAAGAAGATTATTGTTCTATGATCAAAACTAGAGGTCCATCGAGGCATCTCAAAAACATCCCACTAACCATTTTTATAGGACATTGAGTCTTTGCCTCATCTCCTGCCAATTGCAGAGGCACCATATGTTCATATTTACCTGCCCCAATGTCATAATGTGCTTCTGCTTCTCTTAGAAGTCTTACTGTACAATCATTCTACAATACTTTATTGAAAATGTTGGCGAGAAGATGGTCAGGAAATGACATCAGTTGAGCTTCTATCCATCATTTTAATGTACTAGAATCAAGCACCTCTGCTCAAGTAACTTAGGGCTCCCCTCTAGAGCCATTTTGTTATAGGCTGAAGGAGAGATTAGGCCCTTGGCTTCAGTAGAGGCATCACAAGCACCATTCAGCAATTATGCAAGTCCTGGAAGAGCAGTAGACCTATGAGTCACAATGGCACAGTGGTTAGAGTACAGTTAGAGGCTACTTCTGCTGATAGCTGGATGCCTGCAATTTGGCAGATTGAATCTCACCAGGCTCAAGGTTGACTCAACCTTCCATCCTTCTGAGGTCTGTAAAATGAGGTTCCAGATTGTTGGGTGCAATGTGCTGACTGTAAACTGCTTAGAGAGGGCTATAAAGCACTGCAAAGGGATGTATAGACCTGGTTGGGCCACGAGGGAGGTCTTCCAAAGGGATATATAGACCTGGTTGGGCCACGAGGGAGGTCTTCCCCTCCTGGAAATGTGCCCACCAGGCTACCGAGTATTTCACCAGCCCCGGGCCCAGGGAAGGGGCGGTGGGGTGGCAGTAATTATTCGGGAGGACTTAGAGCCGAGGGAGTCTACTGTGCCACAGACGTCCGGATGTGAATCCCTTGTTGTGAAATGGGGCCCTGGGAGACAGTTGGGCCTGCTGATAGTATACCTGGCTCCTCGCTATACATCAGCGGCCCTGCCCGAACTCCTCGAGCTGATCGCATCGGTGACGGTTGAGACCCCCAAACTTTTAGTGATGGGGGATTTTAACCTGCCATCGATGGGAGAAGCATCAGAGGGGGTTCGGGAGTTCATGGCTTCCATGACAGCCATGGACCTGACTCAAATGATTCAGGGCCCGACACATGAGGGAGGACACACTCTGGACCTTGTTTTTGTCTCTGGCCAGTGGCTGAGTGATCTGGGAGGAGGGGACTTAACCATCACTCCCCTGTCATGGTCAGATCACTCACTCCTTCGTCTTGACTTCCCTGGTGCTACCTCCCGCTGCGGGGAGGCGGAACCGGAAAGTACCAGATGGTTCCGCCCCAGGTGCCTGATGGAACCTGATAGGTTCCAGACGGAGCTTGGGCTACCTCCTGTAACCTTGACCCGCCCCCGGGTAGAGGACCTGGTGGTCGCGTGGAATAATGCGACTACCGGGGCCTTGAACCGGGTGGCACCTTTGCGGCCTCTCCGGTGGCAACGATCCACCCTGGCCCCTTGGTTTACCGAGGAACTAAGGGTGATGAAATACCGCAAGAGACGTCTAGAGAGTCGTTGGAGATCCTCTCGCTCCGAATTTGATCGAACACAGGCACGAGCCCATTTAAGGACGTACCTTGTGGCATTGAGAGTGGCCAAACGCCAATATTGTGCCACTCTCATTGCATCCGCGGAGAACCGCCCTGCCGCCCTGTTTCGTGTGTCCCGCTCCCTCTTGTTTCAGAGGCCGCGGGAGGCCCCTCTACAGGGCAGGGCAGAGGAATTTGGTAAATATCTGCAGGATAAAATCGCTCAAATCTGGAGGGATTGGGTCCCTGTCAGTGGTCCAATGGAGACGTCCATGGCGAGTCTTGAGGAATCGATCTGGGAGGAGTTTGACTTGGTTGCCATCGAGGATTTGGACAGAATGCGTGGACGACTGCGACCCACCACATGTTTATTGGACCCGTGCCCCTCCTGGCTTGTACTGGCATCCTGGGAGGTTACACGAGACTGGCTCCTGGGCCTAGTGAATGCTTCGTTGAGCAAGGCGGTGGTGAGACCCTTGCTCAAGAAGCCTTCCCTGGACCCTTTGGAGCTGGCCAATTATCGTCCTGTCTCCAACCTTCCCTTTTTGGCGAAGGTTGTAGAGAGTGTGGTGGCCTACCAGTTTCCACGTCATCTGGAGGAAAATGATTATCTAGACCCGCGCCAGTCCGGCTTCTGCCCCGGTCACAGCACGGAGACGGCCTTGGTCGCGTTGGTGGATGATCTCTGGAGGGCCAGAGATAGAGATTGTTCCTCTATCCTGGTCCTATTAGACCTCTCGGCGGCTTTTGATACCATTGACCATGGTATCCTGCTGCGCCGGCTGGAGGGGTTGGGGGTCCGGGGCACCGTTTTGCGGTGGTTCGGCTCCTACCTTTCTGGCCGGACGCAGCGTGTGTTGGCAGGAGAAGAGAGGTCGACCCTACGCCCCCTTACTTGTGGGGTGCCACAGGGGTCGGTCCTCTCGCCACTCCTGTTCAACACATATATGAAGCCGCTGGGTGAGATCATCCGTGGTTTCGGGGTGGGATACCACCTGTACGCTGATGATACTCAGCTGTACTTTTCCACCCCGAACCACCCCAACGAGGCCATCGAAGTGATGTCCCGGTGTGTGGAAGCCGTACGGATCTGGATGGATGACAACCGACTCAAGCTCAACCCCTCCAAGACAGAGTGGCTGTGGGTACCGGCTCCCCGGTTCAGCCAATTAACTCCATCATTGGCCATTGGGGGCATTCAACTTGCCCCCGTGGAGCGGGCGCGCAATTTGGGCGTCCTCCTGGATGCCCGGCTGTCCATGGATGACCATGTGACAGCCGTGGCAAGGGGGGCGTTCCACCAGGTTCGCCTGGTGCGCCAATTGCGCCCCCTACTGGACCGGGGCGCCTTACGCACAGTCACTCATGCGCTGGTGACGTCTCGCTTGGACTACTGTAATGCTCTCTACATGGGGCTTCCCTTGAAATGCACCCGGAGGCTACAGTTGGTCCAAAACGCAGCCGCGTGGGTAATTATGGGGAGTACTAGGTACTCCCATGTGACACCGTTCCTGCGCGAGCTGCACTGGCTTCCTGTGGTCTATCGGGTGTGTTTCAAGGTCTTGATAACAATCTTTAAAGCGCTCCATGGCTCAGGACCTAGTTACTTGCGAGATCGTATTCTGCCCCATACATCCCTGCGACCAATCCGCTCGCACAGAGAGGGCCTCCTCCAGGTGCCGTCCACTAGACAGTGTCGGGGGGCGGCGCCTAGGAGTAGAGCCTTCTCTGTGGCGGGCCCAGCCCTGTGGAATGACCTCCCTCCGGATATTAGGAATACCTCTGACCTCCGCTCCTTTCGTATTAAGCTTAAGACCCACCTATTCCAAGTAGCTGGCCTGGCTCAACTTTGATCTAACCATATCGCTCCTGACGGGTTTTTAATTGGGTATTTTAATTATATTTAATTATTTAGGGGTTTTTTAATCACTGTATTCTAATTGTTTTTTATTCATCAGCCGACCTCCTCCTTGTGTATGTCTCGGTATATGTCTCTGTTATATGTTTGTTTTGTCCACATATTTATTTCATATGTTTCATTGTACGCCGCCCCGAGTCCTTCGGGAGAGGGTGCGGCTAAGAAATAAATATTTATTTATTTATTATTATTTATATAAGTCTAAGTGCTATTGCTTAGAGCAGAGGTGTCAAACTCAAGGCCCAGGGGCTGGATTTGGTCCGCAGGCTGCTTAGATCTGGCCCGTAGGGCCATCCTAGAAACAACAAAGGGTTAGTGTCTTTGCCAGTGAAAATGGAACTTGGGAGAGCTGCACGTTGCCCTCCCAGGTTCTGTTTTCAGCCGCAACAGCTTCCTTCCACCCTCTGTCAGTGAAAACAGAGCTCAGGGGGCCCGCACACACTCCCTCAAGCTCTGTTTTCACTGGCAGAGGTCAGCAGGAGGCCATCACAACTGAAAATGGAGCTCAGGAGCCCGTTTTGCTGGCAGAGTGCTCGGGCCATCACAAATGCCCCCAACATGAGTGATGTGAAGCTGGCCATACCCACCATGACCATGCCCACCTCAGCCCCTGAAGTCAAACACAACAATGCAGCTCTCACTGAAATCGAGTTTGACACCCCTGGCTTAGAGGGTTTCCAAAAAGTAGTAGACTGTTTAAAACCAGAAAGACAATTTAAACTAGAAGTATCAGGTTCTGATGGCTGTATTTGCTGGCTCTTTTCCATTCGTGTTTTTTTACTGCTTCTGCTGACAAAAGGTTTTATCTGGACATGTTTTCTACTATTTTCATTACTTGTAGGGCTACTTTAAGAAAAAACCCTAAGGAGCCAATACAACCATTAACATGACTATAATGAAGAGGAAATTCACACCATTAATCAAAATGACAGCTTCTGGGACTATTGTATGTATAGCTTTACATAACTGCCATTTTGTACAGTATATTAAAAATATTTATTTTTAAAACAAAAAAAAAACTATAATGAAACCTTAAGAACAGTCTTGTAAGTCACTAATTTCTTTGCAATAAAAGGATATGCAGTCTAAGCATTTTGATTCCTGTAGGTTTCATTCCTTAAAAGTGTCTCATGACTTTACTTTAAAGTCATTTAAAGCAATTCCTCTCACAACTTTAAAGCCTGCACTTGCTCTCCCAGCTCCATAAAGGGCATGGGTGGGAGTAAAAACTGAACTCTTCTACTGCATAGGTTTCTCTGCCCACCTCCCCTGAGGCTTTGCCTCAGGCATTTATTTTCCTGGTGGCAGTCTTTGAAATCAGAAGCAACTCTCTGTCCACCAGTAAAATTAAGGATCAACCCAAAGTAGCTCAAGCTACACCTTAGATCATCATCCCTTAAATGAATTCAGCACAGTTGGAGTTGGATGGTGTGCTATCAGGTTTAGCTTTCAATAGCTATATTCTGGAACAATACAGCTAATGAATGCAATATGGTGTCATTCAGAGATGTTTATTTTATGTCTTTAATTTGTATAACTTTATTTATGCGCACAGCTAGATGATATACGACAAAACAACTTGGTGGTCTGGACATAAAAGTCTTAAAACAAAGTATCTCCCATCCTGCTGTCCCATGCTTGTTCTTTTGAGATAGTGCTTCCTTTAAAAAAACATCCAAAAATAGTGAGCTGTGTCTACATTCCCATTCTGTAAATAATTAACATAAGAGTGTATATAGGCATTTCTCCCCTATCTCCAACACTACATGGGCAGTTCTTTATTTGCAGTAACCATTCATTACTTCAAAAGTACTTGCTTAAAAAAAAGCCTAAGTCTCTTTTTTAAACAAGAACATTTAATATAGAATAAATGGACCAAATATTGGCAATGGGTCAGGTAATAGAAGTAATGCTAATGTACCCAATGCTGATTGTACTCACCAGACAAAAAAGATAACCAAGGAGGAGCTGGCAAATATTTTTCCTTCTTAAATTTTCTCTGCTGCATAGAGGCTACAACTCAACTGATCCTTTGGGCATTATGTTCTAGATAACTGAGGGAATTGTATTGTTCATCATTAAGAAAGACCATCCTGCATTTGAAAATTTTTAGATTTTGCTTTCCCTAAAGATTATTGTTACAGCATGAATAAATGGATGAAATGTTTTAAAATACTGGATTTCAACAAAGTCTCAATGATTTATCTTATTAAAGCGTTTGCTTTCGAGGCCCTAATATCATAATATCAACTATCTGGCATATGCACTTTTGAAGGAGAAGAAGATCAAATGTAGACATAAAACCGCAATTTCAGAACTGTGTACAAGGAAAAAGCATATGAAAGATTTCATCTGAGTTATATTGCTGAAATGTAGAAAAATGTCCAGATGAGCTCTTGATGTTATATCCCATGATTCCCTGTGAAACTGTATCCATATTTATACATCTCAGTTTTCCAATGCTTAGGCCAACAGTGAAGGGGTACCATGGGGAGGCTCCCTTTCATGCTATTACAACATTCACAATAAACTATAGTCATCTAAACTATACTGAATGTCAAAAAGAAATATTAATAAATATGGCCACTTGGTCAAAATATAGAATAATGGATTACAGGTCATATCAGCAATGAGTGTTCATGATTAAGTGTGGGCTCCAACCTTGGTCTCTCAGCCCCATTACACTATCCTAACTCTCCATTCTCCTCTGGGATGACTTAAGAAACAAATTTGTCTTCCTCTCCTGAGTGTTTATGATTTTATTTTATTACTTCTTTATGTGTCCCCCCCCCCAATAACTTTGACCTGCTCAAACCCTGTGCTATTTAGATCTCAAATTTCCCACCTTGAAAACAGGTGTGCAAAATCACTTGTCAGATTTCTAGAAGCATCCAGATCAGCATCCACCCTGCATAGCCACTATGCAGAGGAAAAGATAGTTTAAGGAAGAAATATAGTATGTTTTCCAGTTCCTCTTTGTTTATCTTATATCTGATTATATATCTATTATATATCTTATATCTGATTGCATACAATCAGCACTGGGTATATGACACTACTTTTATTACCTAATCCATTGCCAATTTTGGTGCATTTATTCAATATTAAAAGTTCTTATATTGACTCTTTAGTTATCCCATGTAATTGATAACAGCCACTCCCTGTTTTTTTCTGCAGCCCTCCTCAACCCTTAGATCTAATTAAACAAATTCTTTTATTAAGTGCATGATCCTATGTTTTAACCTTTTTTACCTGTTTAAAAATTGCTCAGGTAAAGAGGAAGAGAACAAAATGGCAAACGATCCAGCCATGTAAAGTCTTGTGGGATCAGAAGCAGAATTTGCTAAGATTTTAGTTTTGTGATGGTTAACTCAAACCTAGGTCCAACTTTGTAGGAAAGAGCCGACAAGGACAAAATTTCAGATGTGATAGCTATTGCAGTGTTACCACATCTTTGTCATTATAAGGTTTGAAATAGTAGACCTAAATAAATAAATATTCATTTCCATCTTTTATATATTGTATATATTTTAAAGGTTTAGAGTACTATTTAGCTGCAGAATTTCTTTTGAGAAATTGTGTTTGTACTGTAAGAGACTGTCTTTTAAAATGAATTCATGTGAGAGAAAAGAAATAGTCAATGACTGTGGAATCCTACATGTTGTTATTATGCTCTGCCAGGAGCAATATTTTCCCTGTGAATATAAATCCAATCTGATTGAATCCAAATGGAAAAGACACAGAAGTACCTAAATAGACTTCTGGCTTTCAAACACCTTGTGACAGTCTCCAATCCCTTTCCAGCTGTTGACATCTATAGCTGTATATCTTTTGTTTCATTGTATAATTTTGTTAATGTATCTTGCTTATTGTTTTAATAATTAACAGAAACCACTGTCTAAATATTATGTATGTACTATAAACACTCTAAATAATAGAGTGTTTTAGTGATGCTAAACAACTCCATATGATGAAGCCAGAAAAAGGATATTGATGGAACGCCCTTTAGCTGTAATAGTCATAGAGAAATCAATCACGCTCTTAATAACTGCATTGCGCATCTTCTCTGTGCTACGCTAAGCAGACAGTTCTCTATATTGAAAGACACATTTTTCTTATGTTGAAGATAATTTTATTTCCTCAGGATTTATAACTTTTAAACTTTAATTCTTTTAATCCTGTTGGATGTTAGTTTGTATTTAGATTTTATGCCTTTCTTTTATGTAAATAAGATTTCCTTTAATAGTAGACAGCGTATGTTGTTAAATATACTGAAATCTTCTTTTACCATGAAAATATAGTGAATCAAATAGGATGTGGGAATCTGATTATCCACAAATTGTTTAGGCAATGCAGTTACATAGTAACTAGAGAGAGATTTAGTGGCTACTAAATATAAGAATGAGGCAGACTGATCTATCTCATATTTTCCCCCAAAATTACCTTGAGGTTGGATTGATCACCCATACCTGTGACAATGGAGCTTCTTTGTGCAAGTTTCAAGGGTCCTCCTTCTTCTTATTTATTTGTTCCTTTGTTTGCTTATAGTGCAGGATTTGTATACTGCCCCATTTGGTAAGCCATTCCCTGGTGCACAGGCCAAGCCACTGCCAATAAATATCAATTCCAAAAACAAAATAAAAATGAACCCAGTCGTTCATTTTATACTAATGTCTGAAGGTCTGGCTGAAGGTAATCAGATACATATACATTTGGAAATCAGACACGTGTACATTTGTTCCTGTTCTTGACTTGACAAAAAAAATGCCAATATAAATTTTCCCACCTTCTTTGCTAGGCCCAATTCAGCTGCTGGAAGGCAGCTAATGGTGCTGTCTCTCAGGGATTTAATGTGGGGAAAGTTGAAAAAAGCCACTGATTGATTTGTCTGGCTTTGTTTGCCCTTCCATCAAATGTCATTAGATGGAGGTAATCACATCAACAAACCACTTTCCTTTGTGTAGGATGGGGCAGGAGAGGGGATGGGTTTTGCAAGATGGCTTGTCTTGCAGTACAGGTGGTTTCAAAAGGAACCTTTCAGAAATAGTGCTAAACCCATCATTTAAAAGTACCTTGAAAGTACTGCTGATAGGGAGGTGCCTGTTTTGAATTGAAGTGGGAAGGAACTTCATCTTGCAACTTCACCCCTGCTCAGCTTTAAGTGGTTGAAAGGACTGTAAAGACACCAGCACTCACCCATCCCATTGGACTAGCTACTTTGCGATCCCATCCATTGGAAGCTGGGTTGAAACTCTGTTATAAGGCAAGGTGAGCAAGTACTAAGCTTTTCCTTGAATCAGGGTCTGCAGTTGATCCCCTGGGTGGAATGGCACACCTGGCTTTACCACTCATAGGTGCTGTGAGCCCAGCACCTAATCCATAAAATGAATTGGGCTCCTATTTAAAAAAAGAGGGTTTTTCATTGGAGGAGGGCGAACTAAATGTCTACCAACTACAGCACTCCAAGTATGCCACTCCTATTAGATGTTTCAGGGGCTTTTAAAGACAAGTTTTGCAGAGCATTAAATCCTTGTTTACAAAGTTCTAAGAGGAACTAGCACCTTGGCATAATTGTGATGCACAATGGCAGAGCTCCTTCCCCTTTTACCTCACAACTTCTGCCTCCCACTACGGTCAATGCCCAGGACCAGAGGGGAGGAGAGGTGTAATCTCAACTCTGCACTGCATCACTGAATCAATCACCCAGGAGATGACACAGATTGTACAACAAGATTGGTGTCAATAGGGTGGAAGCTGTATCTGGTGGGCTGCAGATGCAGTGAGGATAAATCCTTTAAAAATGATTAGCAAGGTATTTTTATGCCATTGCTAGTGGGTTCTGAAGATGGGTCCACAGCTGTTGCTTATAAGTTAACTTAGGAAATATGACTATGGCTTGTTATGAGAAAAATAAAAAGGCAAAGGCACTTTTCATTTGTATCAAACAGATGTAAGGAGGAAGGATTAAAGAGAGACGTGTAGTGCAGAAGAAATATTCTGTAGGTTCCCAAGAGACATTTGCCTGAAACAGTTAGCAGGGATTTTAAAAACTGAATCAATAGAAATTCAACCTTTGTTGTTGTAAAGCTAGTGATGGGTAATGGGATTTAAACAAATGTTTTCTCTCTTTTTAAATCCTTTCATTTAAATATGCAACTATCTTTGTTCTAACCTGGAGATACCCCAGTGATCAAATGAAGGAAATCCTGTATAAACATATATACTGAAATTCTTGACTTATAGATCCCAGAGCTCAAGTCTGGTAAAGCTATAGACTAAAATCAGAGGGTTGATGGAGGTTAGGGAGAAAAAAGGAAGCATCTTGTGTTCAAAGTCTGAACAAATCAGTATATCAGATGCAGGTGATTTTCTATCAACTAGTATTGTTCCCAATGTAATTGAAGAGACTGCTGGCATCGATTATAACCTGCCTAATTCAATTCATCTGTATATTTAACAATATATATATTGTTTTGTTGTATTCGGGTCTTTTCCTGTGTAAGATTGAGATTGTCTTTGCAACGTTTCGGCAAGATCTCACCTGCCATCTTCAGGCTTGGGCTTAAAATGGGAACGGAGCTGCCGTCTTTTGGTAAATCTTGGTGGGAGGGGATGGGGTGCTGGCTTTGTTTCAGTAAGTGGAATGATTGGTTGTGTGGTTGTATCATGATTGGTAGATTGGTGCTGATTGGTGCTGGCTGTGTGTGCATTGTTGTTTTGTATTGTAATGGCCTGGGCGGTGGGTAGTGTTCATTTGTTGACTAGGGCTGGTTTCCAGATGTTTGGTAGGGGGGAGGTATCATCATGTTTATTCATGTTGTGGGGGTGTTTCTCTATTTCAATGGCTTCCATAATTATTCTCTTGTTGAGGTGTTCTGTTTTGGAGATTAACCTGGCTCCTTCAAAGTTGATTTCATGTCCTGTAGCTTTAAGGTGCTGGAAAAGGGAGGAAGTTTTTTCTTTTTTTCTTACTGCGTTCTTGTGTTCTGTGATGCCTGCATTTATCCTCCTGTTTGTTTGTCCTATATATGTTGCCGGGCAGATTTTGCATGGTATTTCATAGACTCCTTGGTTTTCTAGCTGGATTTTGTCTTTGGGGTTTCTTAAGATGTTGGCTATTTTTTGGTCAGTGGTGAAAGCTGTCCTGATATTGTGCTTGTGGAGAATTTTGCTGATTTTATCTGTGGTGCCTTTGATGTAAGGGAGGAGGGCGATGCCATTGTCCTGTTCTGTGTCTTGGTTTTTGGGGGGAGTCTCCTTTTGGATTAGGTTGGTGATTGTTTTTCTTTGGAATCCGTTGGAGATTAATACATTTGTGAGTTTGTGTAATTCAGTTTTCAGGTGGTCTTTGTCCGCTAGGCATTTGGTTCTGGAGATGAGGGTCTTGGCTACAGAGTTGATCTGTGCAGGGTGGTGATGGGATTGTGCATTTAAGTAGCAGTTGCTGTGTGTTTTTTTCTGGTGGATGGTGTGTCCTAGGGAGCCATTGGGTTTTTTGTAGATTAGGACATCCAGAAAGGGAAGTTGGTTGTTTGCTTCTATTTCCATGGTGAATTGTATTTTGGGGTGTAGGCTGTTGAGATGTGTGAGGAAGTTGTCCAGTTTTTCTTTCCCATGTGGCCAAATCACAAAAGTGTCATCAACATATCTAAGCCAGAGTTTGGGTTTGTGTTCAGATTTATCTAACGCATTGGTTTCAAAATGTTCCATGTATAAGTTTGCAATGACGGGTGAGAGGGGTGATCCCATGGGTGCTCCTTCTATCTGTTTGTATCTTTGTCCATTATGGATGAAGTATGTGTTGGTTAGGCAGCGGTTGGTCAGGTCCAGGATGTGTTTAGGGGGGTTGTGTTTGTTCTGGATAGCTGTCAAGGCTTCTTTTATGGGCACTTGGGTGAAGAGGGATATGACATTGAAACTCAGGAGTAGGTCCCTGTGTTATAGGTTTTGTTTCTTTATTGTTTCTATGAAGTGCAGTGAGTTTTGTACATGTGAGGTGATGGATTCTGCATAGGGTTGGAGTTGTTTGGCAAGGAATTTGGCAAGATTCTGTAGAGGTGAGCCTATGGAGCTGACTATGGGTCTGAGTGGTATTCCTTCTTTGTGTTTCTTGGGGAGGCCATAGAGTTTGGGGCATCTGGAAGATTTCTCTCTGGGGATCTCTTCACTGATGGCAGAGGCTTTTATTTTGGATTTGGTGGTTTTTTCCAGTTAGGTGGTGGGGTCTGTGTTTATAGGTTTGTAAGCAGGGTCTTGGAGTAGGTTGGATAGTTTGGCTTGGTAGTCAGATGTGTTCATTACCACTGTGGCATTTCCTTTGTCTGCTGGGAGAATGATTATGTTGTTGTCTTTCCTCAGGTTGGTGAGTGCTTTTTCTTCTTGTTGCTGTAAGTTGCTTCTGGGTGGATTGCTGGAGCAAAGGAGCTGACTGCAAGTCTGATTTTATTGGCTTCATCTGGGTTGATTTTGATGAGTGTAGCTTCAACTCCGCATATGAAGTCTTCAGTGGGGATGTGTTTAGAAGCAACTGCAAAGTTGAATCCTCTGGAAAGGACATTGGTTTCAGCTGTGGTGAGGGTTCTGTCTGATATGTTGTGTACTGTTTGTTTCATGAGTTGCTGAGGAGGGGGGTTAGGCTTCTGTCGTTTTTCTAGTCTGTAGAGTTTGTTGGAGTGTTTTTCTGTCTTAAGGAGGTTTCTGTTTCTGCTCTCCAGAGGGCTAGTTGTTTGAATTTGTCCCAGAGTGCTGGGTGGATTTTTTTGCTGAGTTTGAGGTGAAGAGTGAGTAGGTCCCGGTTGGTTTGGTCTAGTAGGAATCTTTTCCTGTGGAGTTCGTTTCTGATTAGGGCTAATTCAGTTCTTTTCAAGATCCTTTCGGTGGCTGAGGTTTGTGAATGGAATTTTAGTTGGAAGTATGTGGGGATCAGGCTTTTGTCTCGGCAGTTGCGTAGGAATGTTAGGTCACATAAGATGGTGGCTCTTCGGACTTCAAGCCTCTCATAGGATCTGGTGAGCAAGGTTTCCTCCCTGTAGAGGTAAGATATTTGTTTTCATAGATTTTCACGGGTGTAGGTATGCTGGTTTTGTTGTATTCGGGTCTTTTCCCGTGTAAGATTGAGATTGTCTTTGCAACGTTTCAGCAAGATCTCACCTGCCATCTTCAGGTTTGGGTTTAAAATGGGAACGGAGCTGCCGTTTTTCAGTAAATCTTGGTGGGAGGGGATGGGGTGCTGGCTTTGTTTCAGTAAGTGGAATGATTGGTTGTGTGGTTGTATATCTATATCTATATATCTATATCTATATATTTATATCTATATATCTATATATCTATATCTATATATCTATATCTATATATCATCTATCTATCTATCTATCTATCTATCTATCATCTATCTATCTATCATCTATCTATCTATCTATCTATCTATCTATCTATCTATCATCTATCTATATATATAATTTTTCTTCTCCAATTTTGCTCTCTAGATTGTTGGATTTTAGAATTCATAAATCTGCATTCAAATGGCTGTTTAACCCAGTACTACCCATATTGTTTGTTCCTCCTCTGATAGCTGAGCATTTGCCCACAATATAATAAGGGAACTCCGTGAGAACACTCAAGTATGATAACTCTGAATCTGGCACTAGGAAACACAATACTGGAGCAGATGGCATTGCGAGTACTAAAAACTACATTTTCTTCCTACCTCAATTCATGTTGCAGAAACTTTTGCATTGAAGAAAAGTTCAATTTCTTTCTGTAATGCATTTTTTAAAAATCACTAGTTAACTCAAATGAAATTATGGCTTTCTTAGGTAACTAAGAGAGTTTTCTTTAAACATTCTGCAATGTGCAGAGAATAACATTCAATGTAGTTATGATTGAAGATGGTTTCAGTATTTACCACAAAGATACCAATAAGGAATATCTATAAATGGGAAGATTTCTGGAATTGTAAAGTTAGAAGGGGACATTTTGAATCTATCTAATCAGAGAATTAAATGTTTCATTTTTGTAGGCATTTTCAGTTCTAAAAATTCATCAGTTTTTTTTCTGCAAATGACTTCTATATTCAGTCACTTATAAACTCCAAGCTTGGTTAAATGCAAAATTACTACTATATCTGATAATATCTCCTCTCAACAAAAGTGTTCTATGTTCAAATCAAATCAAACCATTTTCATTCCAATAGTTCTTTTGTTGAACCACTAACAGGAATGATTTGAGAGATTAACAGAATTCCTCCTCAGCATTCAAAACTATGAGTATGATTTTCACTTTTATTCTTGGTTGTATTTCTATTCCTTTGTTATTCTCAATTTAAAAAATAGAGAAATGTCTGGCACTTAAATCTAACTTTACTGAAATTTAACATAAATTTAGAAGCTCAAGTGCTTTTTGGCAGAATTATTCATGAATTTCTGCCTTAAATCCCTTTGGAATGAATGAAAATTGAGTATCACTCTACTTTTATGCTATGTCCTTTCATTTACAATTTATCTCACACAAGAGGGCTTTGCTTTAGAAGTAGCTATTGTTAAGTCTGGAATGGACTATTACAAGCTTTATGACAAAGGAGTGCATGGTGGAAAATATGAGTCTTTGGGATGGAAGAGATTGGGGAAGGGAAAGAACCAAACAACAGAGAGGTTGGTGATAAGAGATCAAGTAAGAAAGAGGGGGTGACACAGAGAGGCAGTGGAAGCAGACAAGGAAGCAGTGAGGGACTACTAAGTTTGGGCCCTTCTTAAGGCAAGAATGGACTATGCCAGGGAGTCCATCCCAAGGCGGCCAACTCGTGAAATGCTGTGGAGGTATTCAAGTAGTTTTCTAGTTGCAGACAAGCTGCTTCCAGGCAACTAGACCCTAAAGGCTCCAATAGCTAGAGATCAGCAGCAGCAACAGCAGCTCCCAGATATCCTGGGGGGAGGGGGGAGACAGAGTTTTATCTACCAAGACTGTGTGAACATATACTTCAAGTTCCATGTTTGACACCTGAGGTAATCTTCACCAGATATTCTCAGTCAACCTTCACGTCGTACACATCAAGTTTCATGAACTTGTAATTTTTTATTTTATGATCAACAAAAATCCACAAAATGAAACACGAAACACATAAACTCCGTAATAATATGAACATTATATAAATGGTCATAAAAATGCTGTTACCTAGCTTCAATTTAAACTGAAATTTAAAAATTTAATTTGCAAACAAATTTCAAATCGTTAGTCACAAATACACATACATTTTACATTCCAGATTCACAGTAATTAGTGGCACAAAGGACTGTTTTAAATGTATACTTTTCCTTGATCTCAGGTGAAATTCTAAAGGGACGAGGAAACAATAACTTGAACAAAATAATTGTGTGATGAATTAAAAGGTGCGTGTGGAATGTTTACCCTGTATAGCATTTTTACAGCATGCAAATTATGCTTGATAGATCAGGATATATGCATTTCTGCTTCTTTCTTCCAAACGAAAAGGTACATGACCAAGTGGTACAAAGCATCTTCTTAAAATACAATATAAATTTACTAGCACATTTGCTTGTGCTTAATGGGAGACGTATCATAATTTATCAGCTGCATCTGAAAAATGTTACAAACAATGGTGTCACAGTAAAAGCAAAATAGGAGGCTTAATATTTTGACTGAAATGTTTCTTTATCCAGCATGAATTCTGCAAATCTCTGCTGAAGTTCTTTTTCTCTTTCCTGTTGCCGTTGAACATCTTCTTTTAGGCACTGTAAGAGCAAATGTAATAAAGTTAGCATGAAATAACCAGAAAGGAATAGGATGCTATCCTCAGTATGAAAGGAAAGGATTATAGTAAAACTTTCCTAATAAGCCACACAGAAGTCTTTACTTTCAATAGAAAGTGAGAGAAATCTGTACTTCAGCATTTCTATGCAAAGAGAGATAATTTCTAAGAAGTTATAAAATGTTCAAAAAAATAGGAAGAATAAAATGACATGCACAGGCAAATCTAAAAGGAAATCTAAATATAATGATTGTGATATACAAATTTAAAAAATGGTTTTACAAGTACTGCATTACTTAGTTTATTTCTTTTACCGCTGTCATTCTTTTTAGATATGTCCTGTAGATTAACACTCCACAATTTTACCTCCAGTCGCCTTGGGATAGCTGCATCTTCATGCTTCTTTAATTCTTCAAATGTGCACAGTTCAAGATGAGCTTGTTCAATTTGATCCCACAAGTCATTTAATTGCTTTATGAGTCCCATGGCTCGAGACTGATAACCACCAAGCAATATCTTTAGCTTTTTTTCCATTTTGGCAGCTCTCTTAGCTTCAGTAGTCATGTGACCTCGGTTAATCTGTTGACAAATGCAATCAAGAATGTGGTATGATTATCTAATCATTACATCTCTCTCTCTCTCTCTCTCTCTCACACACACACACACACACACACACACACACACACCACTGAGCTGTAAAAGAAGGGATGTTATATCTTACATTTATTTTCTTCCCTGAGATAGTACACACAGATTTTATATAGGAGAATTTTAAGTAGTTACATATGTAACATATCTTTGCAAATCAACCCTTCCACACTGTTCAACAGTGCAAACGTGGGATTCTGGAAGTATGAAATAAGAGAACAGAACAGACAGGGAAGTCCAAGTTTAAAAAAGAACATACAAAAGACACTGGATGGTAGCAAAGTTAAAGATAGCAAAGCTAGAGATATTAGTAACGTTAAAGATCAGTCATAAAGATAATAAATTTATCCTTGTGGAATTAATGTATTTATCTTTTTTCACGCACATTCTTGAGAAAATTCTGAGGCAAACACAACACTACAGTATAGTTGAAGAATCTGATAGGATTCAGTGTTTTATATATAGCCTAAGTTCTATCTGGATGAATTTTAAACAGTCTTTTCATGAAGCCAATAAAGGTTCTGAAAACCATTTCAGGACCTAAAGGATCAATTCAAGATGAATCCTGGAATGTTAAAATCATGAACTTTTACAGACTGAAATAAATGTTAGTACTTAAGGATGTTGGCTACAGTCTAAAAAGGCAATTCTCCCAAAATAACTGTTGAATCCCACTCTTCATCATATCATAGTACAAACGTTGATGGGAAATTAAAAATGATGGGTACAATGTTAAAAAGCCATTTCTTAAACAAATGGAAATCTTTTTTGTCAATTCCTATTGCAACTCTAACAAGCATATTCTAAAAGTGAGTTTGTTTTTTCCCCTCCAGAATCCTCCCTGAACAAGCCAGCATCAGAACCCCGATTCATTTGCAAAGCTGAACACTTAGTTGCTTCTATCAGGAAAATGAATCAAGCAGAAGCACCTGGCATCATTTCTGATAAACCACAATGATAAAGAAGCTATGTGTTTAATTGAGAGAGATTGCCATTTATTATTGACATTAGTTTCTAAAAGCCAGCATGCTGTGTTTAAAAAACCTCCTTAATTTTAACTGTAAACCGCTCTGTTAGAATGTGGCATATAAATGTAGCAAGTTCAATAATAAAATTTAAAAAATGGAAAACAGGTGAAAATTCATACTGATAGTCACAAATCAATGGATTGTGAAAGTAAAGGCAAATAGAATGAAATGAATAGAATAGAGAAGCATAGTATTAGATACATTCATACATAAGCCACAGTGGCACAGTAGTTAGAGTGCAGAACTGCAGGCTACTTCTGCTGACTGCTAGGTGCCTGCAATTTGGCAGTTCAAATCTCACCAGGCTCAAGGTTAACTTCCATCCTTCTGTGAGGGTAAAATGAGGACCCAGATTATTGGAGGCAATATACTGACTTTGTAAACCGCTTCGAGAGGGCTGTAAAGCACTGTAAAGCGGTATATAAGTCTAAATGTTATTGCTCTTGATCAGTATCTATATTCAAAGTGAGTCTAAATAGAATACAAAGTTAATTATGTTCAGCAACACTACTTTGTTTATTAAACATAAGCACACGTCACAAAGCCATCTGAATTTGAGTAATGGAAAAATTATCTTATTCAAAATGTTCAGAAAAATGCATTTTCTCTTTTCCTGAATATTATTTGAAACTTTTAACTGGTAGAGTTGAAGATGCATCTTGACATTGCAAATTAGGGGCCCGTGAGATTTTTTTAAAAAAACCACCACCATCATTTGCTCAAATTCTGCGCCAAGGTTTTGCACTAAATTACTACTCTTTTGTTCTGTAAAGCCTGAATTTTATACTACCCACTTGGGGAAGGAATAGAACATCCCAAAAACAAACATGGTACCAACACTTCAAAACCTATGTGAAGATTAATATCAGCAAACAACTATTTACTCTTGTCACAAGGTGTGACAGAACTGCCTGTTATCAGGGCCTACTTGACAATAACAATGAAGCAGAAATAAAAAGATAGTAAGTGAAAAGAAATGAATGTACTTTAAAAATAATGTCCATTGAAAAAGAGAATTTGACACGGATTCCGGCAAAGACAATGCAGACTGAAATGAAGCAACCAAAAGAAAAACCAACAGGACCTTGGAGGGAATGAAAAGTGCTAAAAGTAAAGAATTAAATTGAAAGACTGATTTATGGGAGAGTGCAGTACTTAGGTATGCATTCCAATCAGGGATAGGGAGAAAAAGCACTATATTCACTGCAGTTAACCAGTCAGGATTCCTTTATTAGGACACTAAATTGTACTATATCTTTTTAGGAGTTTAAATCTATATTGGGCACGTTGACTCAAAGGAAAATAATTTTGGGTAATGTAGAGAAATTCCAGTCTTAAAAAAAATGACGAGGAACTTGATTAGCAATACTGGGGGGGGGGGGGTGTTGCCCATATTTCATGTAAACAGCATATGCCAGAAGAATAGAAAGGAAGGACAATCACAGAAAATTGGATTCTTCCTTCCCAGCTGCATACATATACATACATACTATATAATATTATCTATATTATATATTACATTACATTACTATATTATATTAATATTATATTATTATTATATTATATTATTATATAATATTATATTATATTATAGCATGAAGCCCTGCACTGATATCCCACAAAATAGGTTTTAGCAGATTTCAGCAAAAATGGAGTATATTTTCTAACAATTTGAAGTAAACAAATTCATGTATCTGTGTGTGTGTGTGTACACACACACAAACACACACTTAGGTGGTCATAATCTATACACTTATGTAAAATCAGAGAACTCATCTTACTTGTATGTATACTTTAATAAAATGGTACAATAAATAATTCAGTTTGTGTGCTATTATTTGCTGAAAGCAGAATACTAAGGGGCATGTAGGAGAATCAAAGAAAGATTAAAGATCATTTTCTAAATTCTAGCCAAGACTAACGAACAATGCACATTAAGACATGTGAAAACAATAGCTTTTAAAAAATAAAGTACTTCATTTGTAGCCTAGTTTAAGATTGCAATCCAATATGTGTGTCTGTATATTAAGAAATAAACCTTATTGAATTTGATGTTTTCTTTCAAGTAAATGTCAACAAATTAGGAGCCCTAACCTACATGGTCACAAATCCGAGTGAATATTTAATATTCATATTTAAGACACCACATAATTTTCATTTGGTGAAAAAAAATATGCTGGAATATTAAAGAAAGCAATTCATCTTCCATATTATATGACCATGTAATGGAAGACACTGAAGAGCAATAGTGCACTCTGCTGGATTATATGTATGTTCTATATATTGCAAGTTCTTTGAAAAACAAACAGACTATTTTCACCTTTTACCAGGCATTTTTGCTAATTTCAGCTATATCTTCCACATAGAATATACTTCAATGCAATATTCATAAATAAACTATTTATATCTGTCACCCCTAAATCGCTAGATCCACACATATTCATTTAGATGACACAAATACTAATTTTAGGCAAATGTAGTTACATAAAACAAAGTCACAGGTAATCTATCATACAATAGCACTGCTACATATTTGCAAACCTTTTGCAAATTTGCAAAATTGTTAGACTTGAGTATGGTTTTGGATGATCACAACATCCATTTAAAATCTTAACTCTCCAGGTCATAAGCACAGAAGCTTGAGTACTTTATACAAGACCTTATGTATCATGCATAGTCAATCAATTGTCTTTGAAACTTGAGAGAAACATCCATTATCATGACAGACTAGCAAAAAACAGTGCTTCTGGTTTAAACATAACATTAATATTATTGATGATTTAACTCGAATTCAGAGGCTAATGTTTTTCTCAATATCCAACTTTGTGGAATCCCATTCAATAGTCATATCTAGGCTTTAAGGTTATGAAATGCAAAGGAATTTGTTCAGTGCAAAGGTGAGATTTTTTGCAAGTCAGCCAGACATGATAAAGTCTATATTTTTCACATTTCCACATCCGATGTAAATTTGAAGCACTTTTATACATTCTAAATAATTTTTGGGCTTATGTACCAATAGTGAATTAACTGTTTCTAGCACAAGAGTATTAGCTAAACTAACCCTTGTGCTGGCATTCAGTAATGTCTTCCTATGAGCAAGAGGATAGCGATAAATTGTCATTCCACTGGAGAACATTTAAAACGCATCTTATTCATCCCCCCCCCCGACTAATATATAAGCTGAAAGGATTTTAGGTAAAACTATAAGGAATTTGGTTGCTATACTATACGTTTTGCTTTTTAATTTTGTATTATCTTTCTCTCTCCCCAGAACCTCCCTTTTTTCTCTCTTAGTAACAGTGCAGAAAAAGTTTACCATTGCCTTCATCCAGGATCTAAATTATACTTATTTTAACTAATAAAAACTGCCACAGAATCAGGAAAAAAAGATCATACTAACCTCTAATCTCTTCTCAAGTGATTCAATCCTGTCCTTTTTACTGGCCAAATTGGCTCGTGTGTAGCGACTCTGCCCAGGAAGGAACAGTACCTGGCTGTAACATTCTTCCCACACCTGATTATAAGCTTCACTTGAAAGCTCTCCATGGCTCATCCCTTGCTTCACAACTTCCATCTCCTGGGACAGAAAGTCTTCAGCCTGTTCAGAATAAAAAAAGTTGTAGTAAACTTTTTGCTGCACTTCCTATGACTTTGAGCCAGTTACTCTGAGATCAACTTCCTCACAGAGGGGGGGGGGGGGATAGGAGACTGCCATGGCCATCACCTTGACCTTCTGAAAGAAATGGTAGGATTTAAATCTAATTAAGTATATACATACAAAGAAAGTTTATAAGGCCATTTTTGCTATATGAAGAACATTCCAGTAGTCCTCAACCTATGTCCACAATTGAGCCCAGAATTTGTTAAGTGACTTTTGCCCTGTTTTACAACTTTTCTCACATTGTTAAGTCACCGCAGTTCTTAAATTAGTAACATGGTTGTTAAGTGACTCTGGCTTCCCCATTGACTTTGGTTGTTCAAAGGTTGCAAAAGGGGATCACATGACTCATGGACACAGCAATCGTCATAAGTTGTCAAGCATCCTAATGTAAATCACATGACTATGGGAATGCTGCAATGTTCATAAATGTGAAAAATGGTCATAAGTCACATTTTTCAGTGCTGTTGTAACTAAATGAACTGTTGTAAGTCGAACAGGCCAATTACATGGTCAATACATTTAAAAATAAAATTCATTCCCCTTTCAAGTTTCCTGTCCTTAACATTTTGGAATCAATTTTCAGTGTTAACAGATCTAATCACTACTGAAAATTGATTTTGTACAGTTCTATCATTTTGGCATCATAGATCAACATGAGCAGTGTCAGGATCTAGTTGGATGTATAAAAAGGACCAATGAGAGATGGTCCCACTGTATTCACATTATGGGATTATAAAGTCATGAAACTGACACCTGGATCTATTAGGCCTAACTGGGGTACTGCTTAACATAGCTTAGATAAAAATCTGAAAGAATGTTTTAGAGAAAGACTTTATCTGAGATAACCAGAAAATTTGATCCGAGAAACTGAAATACAAGTTTTAATTTCCTTTCTTTTTTCATTATTTCCCCCTCAAACCAGGCACTCAATTCCAGCACTAAATAAAAATCTAAAAGCCTTAGGCTGCTTATTTATAATGAGCCATATCAAATATGTTGTATTAATAAAATGGTTAGAAAGTCACTTAAAATATTATGAAATCCAAATGATCAAGTGGCAACTTCTTAATATAAGCTAGGTATATAATGAATTTTTGGTACAAGTTCTAAACATTCTCAGGAAAATATTTTACATCAGAAATGTGGAATAGGACTAACTTAAAAATTTTGCGCCAGTCCCTTAGTTCAATACATGTCCCAGGGAGAATGGGAAGGAGAAGTTGCAAAACAAGAAGACAACAGTTGGGGTTAAGTGAAATGTAGTTTCTGCTAATTCTGGCTACTTCATGCCATTCCTCTTTGGATAAGGTACAGGAGAGATGAAAAAAGCTGCGAGTTCCAGCTGGGTTATGTGCAAGCATAATTTTATCAACTAGTACAACCTCAAGTCCTCATATTTTAGAGAACGTAAACATAGACCTATATAAAGGTGGTCCAACTAGAATCTTTTGATATTCCATTCCCCAATTTAGACAAAGTATGATGTAGCTGAAACAAAAACTACATTGGGAGGAAGAGTTGGCATACATAGGGAAGGTTGAAGGTTTCTGAGGAGACAAACCTCTGCTCAAGACTGTGGACCAGATGTTTAGATGAATTAGACCTGCGAACTATAGGTTATCCATCCTAAATTTTGAGTACCTGGTAGTTGCAGAAGTACATTGCTATACTAGACAGCGGAATATCGGGAGAATCTTCAGACAGACTCACATACCTAACACCACAGTGTACCCCAATAGCCTGCTAATCAACTGTTTGGTTGCAGCAGTAGATTAATAAATTGTCTTTTCTAGCACAGCTTGTGAGGCCATACTTTTAAACACAAATATGCATATTCAGCCCTACTCACCCTGGTACCAAAACAATTGCTCAACCCATGCTTTATATATGTTCTCAACTTGAAAGAGGCATTTAAAAAAAAACTTTTCTTGTAAAATACAGTTATGGTAAGCAGACAAAACAGGGACCCAAATGATACCAATAAATATTATGTGACCTTCTTCAGCTCTTCTTTTGAAAACTTTTCATACGGATTGTGTTCAAGATATGCTATATGTTCTGTGCTACTGCTTCCCAGTCCTGGAACTTTCATCTTCTTGCTACCGGGAACCTCCCCATAAGGATGATGCACAAGATCGAAGTGAAGCATAGTGATCATCTCTTTCTTAATCAGTTCTTCACTCTTCTGTAAATCGGTTAGAGGTGGCTCTACATTTAAAGGTCTCAGAATTGTTTCATTTACCTATAACAAACCAATAAAAAATCATTCACATTGTCACTTAGGAGCAATCTCTTATAATCTAAATTCTACTTTTATTAGATTCATGCACTCTGCAACTGGAGCACAGATAGGAACATTTTAAGCTTACAAAAATATTTTACTGTTTTTTAAAAAAACATTTTAATCTATCAAAACTACAGCAGTGGGTTTTCTGAAAGGGATGCTTTAAAAAGTAAGGACGATCCCAGTGCGACCTTTCTCCACCTCAGACCTCTGACTAACTCCTATTTGCAAGATCTATTCTTTTACCTTCTTATGGAGATAGATACATATTTATTAGAGTTAGGAATAACTTACTTCAGAAGGTCTTGGTAGATCTTTCTGAACAGCTTTGTGCATTCGCTTTAAAGCCTTTAGACGCTCCATTTCCCGAATGGTCTGGAAAGAGATTTCAGCAGTTAGGGTGAGTTTTTGTAAGACTTTTCAGCAACACAGAGCACAGTGAAAAGCCAACAAAATCTGTTAGAGAAATCTGTCCTAAACCAACAGGATTACAACTCACAGCCTCCTGGTTTCTAGGCTAGCAAATAAAAGCTACCATATTATAGGAAATCTACATTGCCAAATCCAAATTACAACTGACAGGACCCAGAAGAAGAAACCACCTCACTACCCGTACTGTCTGGGTTTATACACAATAGTTAGTATCAGTCTCTGTATTGTCCTAATCCCAAAATTATGGTTCAGAAAGTCAGTAACTGAACAGTTTCCCATTTTAAAATGAATATATCTCCAACTGTCTTTCTGTGAACCAGCAATTTAGCAGTTGTTTTTTCACTGATAATGAAGAAGTACATAGGTGGTTTACATAACTGTCTCCTAAATATTTATTGGTTTAGGAAGTGATCATTATCTTAGTCAGTTACTTACCTATGATTTACTGGAAAGTTTCCTGGGATTGCATAATACAGTGAGTCAAAGTCTAACCACAATGGTGGAATTCATGCAGTGTGCAAGGTTACGATGTAGTTAGGTATAAGCTTTCAAATAACGACAGAGAGATGCCTGAACATAGGCCAAGATTCTTAATTTAAAAATTATCTTCAACAACAGGATAAGAACTCAAAATGATCCATTTATATCTAACAACTGAAGAACTACAAAGCTCAACCTGCATGTTCTTCTAACAATCAGAAAGTCTGCTGGATCTTGCCTGTTGAATGCTTTTTGAAGGATCCTCTTCCTAATCCCATTCATATGTTTCCATGCCCCAGGCAGAGATCTGATACTCAGATCTCTAATATTTTTAATTGCATTTTTTGCAATTTATCATTTTAACAGAGTTTGAACTTATTTATCGCTAGCTCTGTGAGAGAATATTCCTTAGAAGCAGGAAATATAATCTAATCATTAATACCTGAGAACATGTATTATAAGCACCCTTTTGTTCTATGACAAATTAATTGCTGCCAACTCCTCTTTTATATGCTTTACCTGTTTGCGAGCATCTGCATCAGCTGCATCTTCTATGTATGTATCATCTGCATTATGATCCTCAAGCTCCTTCTCTGCATTTTCTGGTAGAACAATTTCAAAGTCGTTCTTTGGAGCAGGAAGGCCCATCAATCCAAGACGCAAATTTTCACGAGATTCTCTTTCCTACAAAATGTTAAAAGAACTTAATAAAGGCAATACAAGAAAAAAAATTGCTTTCCTAAAATCAAATATACTTTTTTTCTCTGGAAGAATGATTGAAATCATTTTCAGGTCTCAGATAATCTCTATATAAAAATGACAAAATTATGAAAAATTCACAATACAATACACTTCTTAATTAAACAAACCACATTTTATAATATCTTTCTTCTTTTGTTTCTTTTTATCCTCGCATTTATTTTTACAAGTAGGTAGCGAATGTATATAATACTCTTTCCTCCTTCTGTTTTCCCCACAACCACTCTGTGAGGTGGATTGGGCTGAGAGTGACTCGCCTAAAGTCACCCAGCTGGTTTTTATGGCTAATGTGGGACTTGAACTCATGGTCTCTCACTTTCTAGCTTGGTGCCTTAACCACTAGGGTAAGATTGTAACTGGGTATGTTTGTTCAGTTTGTTCTCAAGTGCTAGTATTGCAAAGTTTAAAATATGTTTATTCTTTTTCAATCACAATTTCGTGCAATATTACTACCGTGTTTCCCCGAAAATACGACATGTCCTGATAATAAGGCCATGCCACATTTTTTGGGTGGACAAAAATGTAAGCCTTCCCCCGAAAATAAGCCACCTGGACACCCCCCCCCCTCCGGCCAGGCAGAGCGCCGCTCACTGACCTAGCGATATCCCGAAGGTGCGGGAACGAGGTGGGGGGCAAAGGCTTGTGTTGATTGGAGCCTTCGGGATACTGCTAGGTCGGTGAGTGGCGCTGTGCCCAGCTGGAGAGGGGGGTTGCCGGGCAGCTGCTCTCTTGCGAGCTGGCTCCCGAAGAGCCAGGCGCACCCTCAAGGTCGAGCAGCTGTGTTGCTCTGTTGCAGCAGCACTACACAGCAGCCATGCAATGACCATGCTCACGAGCAGCCGCCTGGCAACCCCCCCTTTCCAGCCGGGCACAATGCCATTCACTGACCTAGGGGTACCGCCACGCCGCAAGAGCGCCCGTTCGCTGTTTTGGGCACAATTTTTTAAAGTAGATGTGATTATAGAAAAAGTTTTCCAACTCCGCAATGTCACTAGGGCCCTATTACTTAATACAAGATTCTTGAATAATTTTGAAAAATATTTCAACAGTGTACTAAATTGCTCTTCTAGGCTTTTGTCTTCTAATTATTATATTATAGTGTTCAGAAATTCCTCATCATTTAATCACAAGCACAGTTTTTAAGCCAGCTCTCAAACTGACATGGATTTTCATAAGAGTTAAAGTTCAACCAACAGGAAAGTTATCAAGCGATCAATGCAATTAACTCATTAGGTAATTCATTCTCCCAATATCACTATTTTATTTTACTATATTTTAGTAAACACAAAAGAAAAATTATATTCCTAATGTGGATGAATCCAATCATGTACTGACCCTTGGTGGTTAAATACTACTGCTTTAAAAGATATGCACTGAATCTGTCTTGCTATGAAGTTTCAAACTAAATCCTATTGGATTTACAATTTTGTGAGCTTCATCTAATGAAATATGATATTACATTACAAATAATATATTGCATGTTATGTATATGAAGATATTTTCTTACCTACCATATGTTTTGTATAGGACGGATCACTGTAATCTGCCATCCCCTCCTCAGGATTAATATTTAGTTTATCCCGCAGTGGAGTCCTGCCTGGTGTCACTCCTATCACTGGTTTGGGGGTCATTCCACTATGAGGAGTCAGACTTTCAGCTCCATGACTAGGAGTCCTAGAAAAGTACAAAATTGGAAGAATGCGTCAGTTCTCAGGCAATGTTTAAACCACTTAAATATATTCATCACAGAACTTGCTAATATGACTGTGTTTTTAAGTTTTGAATCAGCAGTTAACAAAACTATAAGGGCATTTGAAAAGAGATGGCAGAAAAGGAATTTTGTTTGATGAACAAAGTAGATGCGATTGGGCAGACATAGTAAACAAAAGATTTGGGAAAAAAAGAGCAGTTCTATCTTGGGTATATCAGAGACAGTCCCCCGTCTCTGAATCACAATCCTTATCTTTAAATAAATCTTGAATCTCAAGAAACCAATTTACAGCCTTTTCAAAAATATATCTCTTAATACTATCTTGAATGGTTGAACATACTCTTGTATCTTGTTGAGTTTCATATTTCAGTGGACTCTGCATATTTCTCTGACTTGCTGATGTTGAATTTTCACTCAGATTGAATTTGAAAATAAAGACTTCAATTTTGTTTTGTATTACAGGAGCTTACTGTGTGTGCATACTGCATGTTTTTGAACTTGGTTGCCAGTGATTTTCAGGTTGCATTTAAATGCAGATTTTGCTAGTTTATACTGATTGGTGCCTGTGAATGTAGTATTTTTGTCTGTTTTTGCTACTGAGATATTACTATTTATTCATACAACTAAACAGAAACTTTTCTTTTCTTTGGTTATAAGGCGAGCAAAAATGTCTAATAATAACAATTACAATAATGTATTGTAATAATAATAAACCAGCCATGATTCTAATGTTTTCTGCCACACAGGGCATATACCAAAAAGTTTGGACACCCCCGCGCATTGATAAATTTTCCATCTATCAAATACCAAAGGCCACTCTGCATCCATACATGTACTATACTGATACATTGCGGCATCTTATTGATGTGTATAAAAGCCAAAACCACCTAAACAACTGAGAGTTGTGATTTCACATTGTTGTGTATATAATAATAAAGCATGAATTGTTCTGAAAGATAAACAGGCTTCTTGTTCTTTTTCGAATTTGTTTAACATATACTTTACATTAGATTAAAATTGTGACTAGGAGCCAAACCAGCATAAAAGTTAGGCAAGGGTAATTCTTGATATTTCAAAATATTTTTGAAAACATTAAAAAACATTTATGAGCTGCTCACTCTTATAGCTGAGGTAAACTCACAAAGGAACAAGGAACTCTTTTCAGGGTCCCATGAAATCTATGCATGCAAACCTCAACTTGTTTTGAACAGAATTCAGAATATTAGCATTATCTCAAATTTTGTTTTATCAAAATGAGCCAATTTAGAATGTTCTAAACAAGCATTGCAGGAAGGTTATTCTGTTCTTACCTAAATTGAGGACACTTTTGCATTTCGCATGTACCTTTATTTTCTTTATAACGATCCTTAAGAATACAACTCTGTATATGAAAATACCACTTCACCATTACTGCAGGATGCTTCAGTGATGTTGTTCAGTACACTGAACCACAACTACTTTTCCATTCAAATTTCCTCTGTGTAAAGGAGCCCTATTTGTTAAGAGGCTTCTGGAAATTGTCTTAGGAATCAACCTAATCAGCCAAGCAGAAAATGACCTTCATTTTTTACAAGAAAATCTAAAATACCCTTCTCAACAACTTAAGAATCTAATTTACCTGAAGGGAGTGGAAAGCACAGTATTTGGTGTCTGAACAACTTGTCTCTGAGGTGTTATTCCAGAGAAATCACTTTCATGTAAGGGTGTATTAAGACCCCCTTTCAAGGGGGTATCAACATTTGTGAGTGCCATTAAATTCTGAGCTTCCTGTAGGGAAGACATACAAAGTACATAATAAACATTTTTCAAAATCACAAAATAATTACAATAACAATTGTAAAACAACAATTATACAGGCACACAGAGAATTACCAACAGATATATAATGTCCTTTAACAAGGAAGGTGGTCTCTTAACCACCATCTAAATGTTTTAAATTAGAGTTCATTTTGGTTACAAAAAAATTTTTTTTACCCTTATACTTGAGCTGCTTCTCTCTTTCCCTCTCTGTCTCCCTCTCCCAACCCCCAACCCCTTTTCACTCTCTGGATAGGTTTGGGATGTCTCCACTCCTCAAAAAGGAGAACATGCCAAAATTGTTTCCATAAAGCCACAATCATTATCTATCAATATATAGAAACTGAATAAAAATGTAAACTATTATCAGCTGCTATTTACCTCATGGTAGGCAGAATTGTAGTAATGGAAGTTTCAGGACAATTTGCAAGTAAATCAGTGTTTGTTTAGGCATTACCTGTAGGATTCTGTCCTGTGCAGCAGGTGTTTTAGGTGTTCGAAGGGCAATGCTGTTGTTGGTTACATTGTATTCTGATAAGAGTGTGCTGGAAGCAGAATTTGTAATTCCAGATTCTTCTGCTGTTTGACGGGCAATTTCACTTGCTTGACCAACTTTAACTACTTCCTCGAGTTCTGTATCTGAAATCTTAAATAAAGAGCAAATGAAATAAGAAACAATATTGCATGTTTGTAATATAGAGACTGGCAACAGTTAGTAATAATTCCAACTTTAACCTCAGAGAAAAATTGTATGTTATGAAAGAAGACAGTGCTTGTGCTGCATATTCCACCTAGAGGCAATGAAGAACAAAACCCTCATTTAAAAATATTAAGAATACCTTCTCACACCAAATGGTAACCTCAGCAATCCCAACATCTGGAACAGTGATATTGAGTGCAAATAAGTATATGCAAAATATTTCTCAGAAGAAAAATCCTGTGCTCTGTAATTTTTTTAAACAATGAGAGGTGAAAAAAGGGAACTATAAAATGAATCCATGACAATAAGAAAATAAAGGGGAAAGATTTGCCTAATGATCTGAAGGACAAAATGGTGTTATGTAAGCTAACCAGATCACCTGTCTTCCTGCCACTTTTCCCAATCTCTTAATAATACAGCCATAATAGTATAGTCTTTATTGTCATTGTACAAAATAAATACTACAAAATTGGTTATTTTGGTTATAATGAGGTTTAGAAGGCAAACCATGGCATTAACAAGTAGAAAAGATAACTGGAAGTGAGGAAAACTATGGAAAACAAGGTCAAGACAGATAACACTTCGAAATAATGCTTAGATAACACTTAGAAATAATGCATTAAACAGTAACATTTATTCTAATACACAATCTCTTATCCATATATTACTAAAACTCTTGTCATTCCTTTAACTGGGAGAAATTATACCTTATAAGGCAACAATTTTTGAACCAAGACATTTCAAATGGGGTAACCTATGGAAGTTAGCCCACTTGAGATATCTAGGAACCATGACTTCTGAGGGAATGAAATTCTTCAGTGCTACTTCTTCATTTTCAATGTTCCATGATAGTTTCCCAGCCAATCTGAGAAATAGTTTCCCTTCCCAATCTCTCCCTTCCCCATCCAGTAGTAGCAATGTATTTACCTGCTGAGAAGGGGAGATTTCCAATGCTCCTTGCCAGATTCCCACAAAGAAACTCCATGGGAAAGCTGGTAGGAAGCTAGAAATCACACCTATTCCTATTGCTTTTTTGCTAGCACTTGGTCATTCTGTTTCTTTGTTTAGATAAGGATATGTCTCTGAAATGATAACCCAAGAGGATGTTTGTTGTCTAGTTCTTAAAAGAACCATTGCCTTTATAGTTCTACTTTCATTATCTCATTACCTCTGACCACATGGATTACACACATACAGACACAAAGGGACAGACTGATTTGCGTAAACTGATATAAGGAACTGCATCACAATTTATGTGTTTGTTATTGCAGCCTCCAATACTAAATGAAAGACAATTTGTGCTTCTACTGATGAGCATTCTGTTTCAATTCTTAAACAAACTTGGAAGACATTTCTTTTTCTCACCAATAGAAGAACCACTAGCGGCAATACCAAGCAATGTACCTGAGGAGCTGGAAGCACCAGTTTACTTCTTTTTTTAGTAAATTCTGAAACACCACTAGTCTGAAGAATTGCTGATGGTAAATCAGATTCTTTTTTCCGTTTCAGCTGTTGCTTATCTTTTTTTCGCTCTCTTCCTTCTTTTTCCCTAAAAAGTAAAAAAAAGGCGAATTAAATACAAGAGTTTTGCAAAGATCATCTGACATACTTCAGAACTGGATAGGAAAAGATGAAATTGATAGAAAGATTATTGTTCATAGGAGCTATCATATTCCAAATTTCAATGATTCCAGTTGTTTGCAAATCCTTTTACAATCTTGGTTATTAGCATGTATTATATTTTATTTTTCATCAAAATGGAATGAGAGCAACATCATATGACCCTAGTGAAAGCAATCATGGATATGTCCTAGTTGCTGTTGTAATTTCAGGACCACGCGGGTCAAATGGGAAGAGATGGAGAGTCTCAGGCAACCAACTGGCAGAAGTGGGTGTGCAAGTGCCATGGGCAGACACTATTAAATGCAGGTGGACAAAAAAGCAGTGAGGATGGGAACAACTTCAAACTTTCTGCTAGCTTCCCTGTTGACTCTGTTTGTCAAAAGCAGGTAAGAAATATTGGAAAATGCAATCATGTGTCTGTGACTCACTGCAACATCATAACTGCAGGTGGGTGCTGTTAGGGATGTAACCCTAGGCTTGGCTTGGCAATGTATATAAGCTATGATTACTTTACTGTTACTTTAAATGCTTAACAGATGTAATTGGCTTGTTACCTCAAGCAGCCATAAGAGGGAGCCAGAATGGTTGTTAGATCTCTCTCTGTTTTGTTAGATGCTGGCCGGTATATTTTGAGGTATTGTGGTTTGCTACTGTTTAGCTATACTTTGTGTGTTAGACTGACTATTTTGATAACTGGATTACTGAACCGTGTATGACTTGGACTGTTAACCGGACTCCGAATACCTCTATATTTCTACATAATAAACTACTATATTTTTATACTATTCAGTGTCTCTGTATGCTGGTTTGTGCGTGTTATTCCATATCACTCTCATTACGCTTCTCTGCATACTCGCTCTTCTAACGGGGAGCTCAATTGCTTAACACGTGCCAAGCACCTGGACTGAAACAACTGGAATTCTGAGGACAGGTTGAAAAAAATCCCTCATTCACTATCACTGTAACTTTGATATGCTGCTCACTGTTGGTGCTGCTCTAAAGATGTGGGGGGAAAGGGAGAGAGTGGAAGAAGAGGGAGAAGGGAAGGTAAATCAGCACTGGGTACCTAAGCAGGAGCAAAAGGGAGATGACAGGAACAGTGTAAAAGTATATAAAAGAGAGAGGTGAGTTTGAGAATGATGGAGAAGAGCAGAAAAAAAGTGGGGTGAAGAGAGAGGGAGACCAGACAAAGGGCAAAGAGAAAGACAGGGGAGGAAAAGGAAAAGAGAGAGAACATGCTTTGTTGCTCTTTTTCTCTTGGGCTCCTTCCTGCTCTACCCTGACCTGCCTTTCCTGCCTCCAGGCCACCACTGTTTCTAAGCAGTTACACAAGTGGAGGTTTAATATGCTTAGTTTTTGGCAGGGAGGTTTTCAGCACCAGAGCCCAGAGGCAGCCAGAATGGGGAGGTAGCAGTAAAATAAGGAGCATGGGGTGCCTTAGGTTCCTGGGAGGCCCAGGACAGACCATGCACAAATGCCTCTCCATCACAGTAAGCACTGATTTCCTGGCAAAGCCAATAGAGAAGATTATAAATGGCAATCATATAATCACAATTGGTTTCAAGTGCGAACTGGTTCCCAAGTGCTCAATTATGTTGTTGCCATTTTTTTCAGGAAGACTTAGCACCGATAAATGTTAAGATGGTTAAAATTATAAGATCAAAATGATTTTTTTTAAAAGAATAATTTATTATTTTAGAGCTGCCACAAATGGGAGCACAAATAGAGGGCAGCCCTTTCAGATATCTTTTGAAGAAGTTGTACAAAATATAGTTATGCTATGTTTACAAAAAGATAAAAATGAGTGATTAACCCTAAAAAAAATCCAGCACAAGTGCTTTATTATTACTTTTAAATTATAGGGATTAGCAAATGCAAGGGGCTAGAAATAGTTTTAAAATAGTCAGAGAAAAAATGTTATATCATTAATTATATGCAAAAATAATATTCCCATTCTTCTGCAATCCTCATATTTTCCTAAACAACTAGAAACCCTCAGGAGATAAATGGCTGCTCTTGCTGTGTGAAGAGAAACACTTACAACTTGAACATAATCAATGTTTAAGTTTTGTGAGGGCCTCAGACAGAATTTGATATAAGATTTTGCTCCATGTAATACTTTAATCCAAATTCTACTTACGATCTCAGTTCCCCCTCCAAATCTTGTTGTCTTAGTTTCCTAAAATCTGCATCCAGTGCCTGATAGTTTTCTTCTGATGTATCGTAAAAACCAGGAGCAGGTTTTTTCTCAAATGGGATTTCAGCATTGTAATCTACTCCTCTTTTCTTTTTTCTTTTTTTCTGGATCTCAATTCCTGCAGCTCGGAGTTCTCTCCTTTTTTGTAGAGCAGCAAGACGCCTGAGGAGTAAAATCAAATTTGAAGCGAATGTTAAAGACAATATATAACATATAGAAGTTGAACTGTTGTTGAAGGCAACAGAATATCCATACTTTTTTTAAAAAAAAAAAAAACCTCAAATCTCCATTCAATTGTTGAATTTTAAAAGACAAAAAATCTTTGTGAAGTAAGATTTATTAAAAACTCTAGGTTTAAATTCAATATTTCAAATATGTGATTGGTTCTACTAGCTTTATCACAATTATGAAGTCTTGAAACATGCACTAGTCAACTTTAATGACAAATTCAGTAGATGTATTTTATTTCATATACAGAATCTTGTAATTTCAAACTAAAGTCCCTCACATCTCCCAAATATGTACAATGATAAACTACAATGATTTTCCTGTCCACTCTGAAAACATAAGAAACCAGTAAGACAAGTTCAAGAGTTGCATATATCTAGGATCAAATTAACTCTTTCATTACAATTAACACTGTTTTCAACATATTTCAGACTTTTCTCATAAATGTACAAGGCTGCTTAAATATTGTATGTGAGCTAGGTCTCTATAACTAAGCTATTATTCAAAACTCCTGGTTTAGTATGATGTTTTGTGTGAACCTAATCAGTCAATGGGATGCGCTATCAGACTTCAGTACTGGTTTCTCAAAATCAAATTCAACATTCCAGCCACTAAATGTAATTAATTACATAATGTTCAACCTTATGGCTTTACCACATTAAACCAGCAATTTGGCTTTACCACAAATAAATGGGAGATAAAGGTAATACTGCTGAGCTAAAATCCCATCTCAATTTTAATTTATCTTTAATGATTTAGCATCAATTACTCAAATTAGCAAATTAGCAAAAGGTGAATCAGAAGGAGATGGAGTCTGTTTATCTAAATTCAAATGTATTAGGAGCTGCAAGGAGTTAGCCTTAGAACCCATCACATAGATTTGCTATATATACAAAACAAATCCTGAAAAACCCAAGCTATCTATGCCAAACTGGAGTATGAAAACTTTGTTATGATTAAGACAATCATAACAAAGATTATGATTCTAAATAAGATTAGAAGCAACAAGAGTTCAATGAAAGTACTTGAGATGTAGGCTGTTATCTACCTGGCTTCTTCCAACTGCTTCTCTCTTGCTTTCCTTTTGGCTTTCTTTCCCTGAGTGTTAGCCAACCGAGCTCTAGCTTCAGAAAGCATCTCAAGTTCATCTGCAAAACAAATATACAAAGTTACCATTCATTCATTTACAAATGGGCAACACAGGATAGTATCGAAAACCTTTCAAAAGTTGAAAAAAACCTATAGATTAATACAAATTCTACTTTGACCTCATTTAGCTTGACATAATTCTTTTTTTTTTTTTCAAAAAGTTTTATTGGTTTTTTTTAAAACATTTATGCGGAAAAGGGTAAGTGGAATGATTACAAATTTTGGCAGTTGCAAGTGTGGCAGACGCCCCCTCCCTCCAGACTCCTAGGTTACATCAAAATATCAAACCTTAATACATAATCATAAAGAATCAGCATATTAATTCTAGAAAAGATAATTTTCAATCAATTTATATAATTATAATATATAGTCTAGTTATAAATTCATTATTACTTTCGGTCTGTTTATAGCATTGTGGTTTTCTTATTTATTTTTGTGATCTGAGCTTTCTTGGTGTTGACCCTTCACCCCCCGCTGGCAGAGCTCCGGCCCCTCCCGTGTCCTGTATGACCGTTGTAGTGTCTTCTGTTTTTTCTAGGTTCGCTTTATTTTTTTCCATAAAGGCCTGTGCCTCTATGGGTGTGTTAATTCTAATTCTTGTCTCCTCCCAGAATATCAACATACCTTCAGGCATCAACCATCTAAACCACACCCCCTTCTGGTATAATTTATTCGCCAATTGCGAATAGCTTTTCCTTTTTTCCCTAATTTTTTTGGGAATCTGCTTTAGAATGGTTATCTCCCTGTCGTGGTATGTCAGTGTTTGCCCCCTTTGTACACCCAGGATTTCATCTCTTGTGGTTTTCCTAAGGAATTTAATGTGAACCTCCCTGGGTACATTATGTGTTCTGGCATATGCTGAATTCACTCTATAGGCTAGGTCTATCTCCCATTCCATCTGCTGTTTATCTTTGTGTATGTATTCAGCTAAAATATTAGTCATAATGTCCCTTATGTTTTCCCCATCTGCTTCTATTACATTTTGAAATCTAAGATAAAAGGACATTCTCTCAAACTCTATTTTCATTTGTTGGATGTCGAGTTCTTTGTTCCCCTTCTGTAAAGCCTCTACCCCCCCCTCGCCTCCGCCACCCCACCCTCCACAAGGTCCAGTATCTGTGAGTTCTTAAAGATTTGGGCTTGGTTCTGTTTAATTTCATCTTTCATTTCCCTTAACTGTTTCTTAATTTCCTCCTGGCCCTGTAGAATTTGTTGAAGCATTTGTTGAAAGTCTATCTCTGTAGTCTTGGGTTGCATCAGTTCTGTTATCTTTGACTGTGTAGCTGGACTGGACGTTGCAGACGTTGGGGCAGAAGTAGCAAAACCAGGCTTTCCAGGAGGTGGTCTTTTTGGAGACATGGTTTATGAAGCAAGGAGATCAGTCAGAGTAGAAACTGGGCAGCTGGAGGAGTAGAGCAGGCAGGCGAATTCAGAAGGCAGAGGATCCAAACAGATGGGGGTTTCTTTAGTCACTCTAGCAATAGATGAAAGTTTTTTCTCCCAAGAGTTCAGAAAAGAACAATCCACAAGAGATTCCTCTGGGTGACTCGGAGACAAAGACCGGAAGCCTGAATTTTAAAGGTGGAGTCAGGTTTCACAGTTCATGAAGACAACGGAAGTGTGCCATCTTGCCCTGCCAGCTTTGGGCTCAGAGGCATAATAAAATTTTAAAAGTTCAGAAAGTTCTCAGTTCACCCATAAGTTCTGGAGCTAAGTCCAATGAAAGTCACTTTTATGAGGGTGAGGCATCATTAGTTGGCTCTCCCCCCTCCTCCTTCCCCTGGGGGCGAAAGCAGAATCTTCTCAAGCCGCTTGTCCAAGGGAGGGGGGGAAATCCCCCTCCCTCTAGCCGCACCTCTAGCAGAAATCCGAAAGTTTAACTTTTTTTTTAAAAAAAGCTGAAAAGTCCATAAATTCAAAACAGAGGGAGTGAAGAAGGGAAGCCTCTCACCATACTGCCGCTGCTTCGTTCAAGAGTGCGTTCTCCGATCGGCATGGGGCGAGGCGCGCGCACACGGGCGCCCTCCGAGACTGCTCCCCGGTGCCTAGAACGAAGCGGAGAAGCCCCCGCCAGCCGACGCCGACGCCAGGGCCCTCCGCGAGCCGTTCCCTCGGCAGGACGCCTCTCCGGGGCGTCCTGTGCCCCCCCAGAAGCGGGGGAAGCCCACCGGGAGAGCGGGAGCAGGCAAAGGCTTGCCTGTCGCCGTAGCCGCCGGAACCGGAGAGCTTGACATAATTCTTAACTTATATCCACTATAGCTTTATATTCAAGGGAAAATTTTAACTCTATATTAAAGAATAATTTACGTTTGCTTCTACATTACTGAGGCTAGGATCTTAGAATGAAAATTTTCAGGCATAAAAGATCTGCAAACACCATTTTCTATAACAGTCTACATTCAGCTTCTCCTTTCTAATTTGTTAAGCTCAGTATTTTGACAATATTCAGAAAACTGCATTGCAAGACCGCTGGCAACATCACACACATGAATTAGAGAAGCTACTGTAAACTATAATCTAAAATGTACCCATCATCATTGGATAAGATCATGTATTTGCTCAAACCAATTTTGAGGCTCCCCAACTCTTTGATGAGTTTGGATGGCTTACATATAAAAATAGAACAATAAATTTAAATGTAAGTGAAGAGATGCTGGCTAACCAAAAAAGCAATACACCCACTATAAGCAGAAGTAACTAATGGGTACTCTATGACCACCATATCATACAGTCTGGAAGAACAATCATATTTTCAACAGTTTTCCTAAATCTCTGGGAGGATACTGTTCTAGAGGATCGGCATTGCAATAGAATTGGAATGTTTCCTGGATACCACAAGGGGATCTTGTTTGAATGGAACTAGAATACAGCCATCCTGCTTGGTCTTACTGGGATGGGCAGAAACAAATGAAAATAAGCAATTCCTTAGATAGCCAGATGCCCTGCCATGAACAGCTTTAAATGTAATAATTAGCAACCTGAAGTGCTTCTGGAAGCTGACTGGTAACTAGAACAACTGATGAAGCAGTGAGATTGTGTGAGCATAATATACCAATACTGCCTGTGTGTGTCATTCTGGACCAGCTTAGCTTCTGAATGGTCTGCAAGGGCAGCTCTATATACAACCCTGTATACAATTCAATCATAAGGTGATTGAATGACTTGAATGACTGTCTGAAGAGCTCCCAGTCCAGTAAAAGTGCAATTGGCACACTAGATGTTCCTGTGCAAAAAGCTTTTTTGGTCACAGCTGCCACCTGCTCTTTGAATAAGCACTGGAGGTTCCAAGATTATCATTAAGCTGCCCCAGAGTCATAATGTATAAGTAATCATGAACTGATGAATGAAGTCATCTAACAGTTTTATGCAGTGTTAAAACAGAATGGGAGGAAGCATCAAACCCTGTAGTATTCTGTAAGTATAGGATGATATGTATAGTCTCTCCTTATCTGTCAATACTGAATAAAACTTTCTGGGTCTAACACGAAGGTGACTAAGCTAACATTCTGTTAATTTGGTGACTGGAGAACCCTACTCATTTTTTTCATTTTGGGACTTTGGCAATCAGAAAATCAAACTCACTTTAGCTTATTTCATAAGGCCTTGACATTTCAACTAGATCTGTCTAGTCACAGTCCAATTCCTCACAATGGCCTGGTAGATGGTCTGTGACCCATTCTCCCTAATAGGACTCAAGATAGTTTTAAACAGGGCAGCTATCAGCATACATAAAAAAGAGAAGTGATGTTTTGTCACCATGGTGTAATCCCTAACATGGATTCTTAGTCATCCTGTTTGTTCACTCTGTAAGAGTGGATTGTGCACACACGTGCAGCGTCAGAGGTGCGTGCAAATGGAATACACATGTGCAATCAGTGAACCGGTAGTGACGGTAAGTGCAATCCACCACTGACTCCAAGTATCCTAACACTAACACTAATTGTATTTCCCAGAGATTCTTCAAAAACAATGAGCGCATCAGGATATGCATAGGGAGAAAGTCACATTTAGAGGCAACCCAGCCCAAAGCCGTTATTATCAGCCCATTCTGTGTTTATAAGAGAAAGACTCTCTCAAGTCTAGCTTTACCAACCTTCTTTCCCCCCCCCCTCCTTCCCTCTTGTAGATAAAACTATCATACTATTGATTTAATGAAGTAAATGAATAGCACAAACATTAATTTAAAAACATAAAACACAAAAGAAAAATTACTCAGGGACTGCTTTGACCAAAGGGAGACATAATTTGAAAAAAAAATTCAAGCATACCCTCATCCATATCAATAGGATCTGGTCTCGCTGGCTTAGTTTCTGGGTTTGGATCAATTTCTCCAGGTTTAAGTTTTCTAGGATCATCAGCAGTTTCTTCCTCATTGTCCCTTTGAGCAGCTTTATCTCTACCAAGATAATACCAAAAACAGCTCCAAGATAAGAAAACAACACTGCTAAGAAAATTACATAATTTAGTAATCACTGCAATTTCCAGAATGCCATAAGAAAAAGAATCAAAGCAAAAGTTTAGGAATAGTATAATTCCTACTCTATTATTAAGCACTTCAAAGTTTTCTTCACTACGTTTAGGCCATTTCTATAGAAGGAAGTCTTCCAATATCTAAGAATCTATCCTCCCGTTACAATGAAACATTACTCACAATAAGAATTCATAATGCTCCAAACACTGGGCAGCTGTTCGTCCAATAATTGGTGCAATAGTTCTCCACTGAGTTGGCATAAGTTTGGCCAAATGGAGCAATTTCTCTTCTTCCTCTCGTGACCATTCTGTCTTCTTAATACTTGGGTCCAGCCATTCATACCTTATTCAAAATGAAAACGTTGTTGCTTAACAGTAAATTTCTATCAAATATAAGAATACATTAAAATATCAGCACTGACCTTCAGTATTAAGAAATAAATTTCTTGCTTGGATTTCTTTGGTATAATTTTTTTACATGTATTACTGGCATTAGTTTACTCCCAAAACAATTTTTTCTTGTACAAGTAATTAACTTTTAGAAGGTCTCTGCCTTCTAAATTTCTCGCCAACATTTACTTTAAAATTACATGAAATTACATTACCATCTAGCTTTGCATTGTTTTGCTGATTTTCTGTGCAACAAAGAGGCAATACGAGACCACTGGTTTTTGCCATATTTCATTACAGCTGCTTTAAGAATTTCATCCTTAAAAAAAAAGAAGAGTTTTGTTTATTACAGTATTTATTTAATATGTTTTGTTTTCAGTTCCAATCAATTTTTTTTTGTAAAAATGGAGCCAGGATTTCACAAAAAGTCAATTTTGTTCCCTTTCATAACCCACACCCTTTTCTTTCCCCCTTCCTCCCTTAATATAAGAACAAAAGATTAAATGAAATTGAAAATGAAAGATTTGGGATTGTTTACTAAGAAATACGAGGAAGGTGAGCTGGACATTGTATGGACAATCATGTTCCAGTAGATCAAACTGATGGAGCAGACTTCTGTGATGGCTCTTTATTAGAATGTTCAGGTACAGTTATGACTATTGTTAGTAGACACGTCCCTCTATGACTGCCAAATACAACTGAATATGTAACTAGCCAAATGCTTTTCAACCCTGGCAGGTTGATGATGTGTTCTGCCAAGTTTGAGAAACACTGAACAATCAATTTCCTTCTTATTTAACTGAATGCATTATCTGTGTGAAATGAATTCCAAAATACTTTTTGCAATTTACCTGCCTTTTCCTTATAGACAATTTTGACAAGATAGTACAAAATGTCAGGTATGTACTGCTTTGGCTCCATTATAGATAGTCCTCAATTTACAATGATTCATTCAGTGACCATTTAACGTTGCAATGGCACTGAAAAAAGTGATTTATGAACGGTTTTCACACTTATGATAGTTGCAGCATCCTAACGGTCACATGATGTCATGCAGTGATCATGTGAACGGTTGCATTGTCCCAGGGTCATGTGATCACCATTTGTAACTTTCCCAGCTGGCTTCCAACAAGCAAAGTCAATGGGGGAACACTCCTCACTTAACAACCAGAAGATTCACTTAAGATCTGCAGTGATTTGCTTAACTGTGGCAAAAATGTTCATAAAATGGGGCAAAAATCATTTGTATTACTTAACAACGGAAATGTTGGGCTCCCTTGTGGTGATAAGTCAAGAACTATGTATACCTAAAACAAATCTCTGGAAAAGCATGCACGGAATTGACATAATTAAGTGTTCATTCCAAATTATGCAATTTTTTAATGTTCGCTCACATATTCCATTTATAAATGGAACAGCAAGAATGTACTAAGGATACAAACATTCAAATGATGGCTAGATGGCAGCAAACACATTCAGAAAATTCTCTGCCACATCAAATAGATTTTTGCAATCCAGCTACAATATCCCTAGCTGAACATTCATATAAATTTATACTTCAGGCTCACATTTTCCCTCTTTCAAAACAGAACTATCATGGAATTGGCTTCAGTCTTTCTTAAAGCCCTGGCCACATTTAGTGAAACTGAAGTGAAGATCCACGGGTTTCCTACCATGCATTAACGTCTGGCCAACAGTTAGAACATACAAGATGGCCAATTTGAAACAACCATCAAAAATGGTTCAAAATCTTATCAGCACTTATATGAGAGAAAACTATGGGAGAACAGAAAACTATTCCTTGAGGATGAACTCCAGTCAGAGTCCGAAAATTCAGAAGACTAAAATATCTGGTCCTCAATGACCAATCGATTGGATCCTAAAAGTAAAGGTTCCCCTTGCACATATGTGCTCATCTCTGTTTCAAAGGCTGTCCAAAGATCTCTTCGTGGTCATGTGGCCAGCAAGACTAAATGCCGAAGGCGCACGGAATGCTGTTACCTTCCCACCAAAGGTGGTTCCTATTTTTCTATTTGCATTTTTACGTGCTTTCGAACTGCTAGGTTGGCAGAAGCTTGATTGGATCCTGCACTTAGATATATTTGATTTGTATCTACAGGAACTAAAGATCGTTTTCTCTTCTGCCCCCCTCCTTCCACACACAACACAAATCCTATGAAGTAGGTTAGGGAGAGCGGCCAAAATCACCCAGGAGGCTTCAGTGGACCAGAGCCAGTGCTTCCTACTCCTTGTCCAACTTATTAGTACGCTACCTGTCATTGAGATCGGAGACGAAGCTCCAGTCCCCAATATAGAGAAGCAAACAGACCCCTGATTTAGCTTCGCTTGTTAGTACACTTGTAGATACTTATTTGGCATCATGGGAGAGCAAGATGTAAGCTTCCATCCCGACGTAGTAGCAGTAATAATACTAATAATAATACTGCTAACAACAAGAAGCCGCTAGCCAGATCCATTTTCTCTTCCACGCAAGCTCAAGGCCTTTTGCGCCTGCGCTTGTCCGCCGCCATGGCCATAACCGCAGAGGCCCTACATAGAAATAGAGCAACTCTGCCCCGAAAAAGGTTGGGAAACCGTGAGAACGTTACCTCTGTATTCCGCCACACTCCCCCTTTTATCATGATCCGCGGCATCTTGACGGTGGGCGAGTAAAGCTCCGCAAAGGGAGACAAACAGTATCGGCGGAAAACGCAAACCCCCAACGACTCGAGAAGAGCTGGGACAACTTGCACAGGCGCACTCTTGCCAAGTGAACGCCTCCTGCGAGGACTCTCTAACAAGACTCGGGATTGGGCAAGAGGAAGCCCCGCCCACGTGTGGGCGGGGACGGGGTTCCTTCCCGGTTGTTCGTGCGTGCGTGTTAAGTAAGGCGGGACCGATTCTCTTTGCACTGAAGGCTTCACTGAAGCTGGATGGCTTTTCACACGACAGTGTCGATTAATCTACGAATTCCACGGTGCTGCTTCTTTCTCTCCAGAACATAATCCTGTCAGTGCTGATTTATGCATAGGAATTTAATTTGTTTGGGTTTGCCTTACTGCTATACGGGAGCCCAACACCAACATTTCTGCTCTGTAGATTTCCTTTTTTAAAGTCTTGTTTGTCCTCATTTCCCTCTCTGTGTGCGCGTGTGCGTGAAACACTTCGTGCATCGTATGAAGTCCGAATCAAAAGTGAAAATAGCTCAAGGTCTCCCGCACGCAGCCCCCCCCCGGCAGTCCTTCCCAGTTGCGCTAAGTCCCTTCAGGGTCCCTCCGTCTTCAAAGAAACCCTCCCGGCTCTGCTCAGGAGCTGGGACCCGAGCTCCTCAACCGCAGGCGAAGCGTCCCTCCCGTCGGAAGCCGTGGAGAGGCGCCACTTCGCGCCTGCAGTGCCCACATGCCTATTTGGGGAGCTTAATCCCAAGAGCTCTCAAAGCTTGAAAAGCGAGCGGGAGCGATTGGCGGCTCTTTCGTGCCTCTGATTCGGCTGACTGAGTCGTGGTAGCGGAGGAGCTGGTGCCCCTGCCACAAGAAGGGAAGCGGCGATGAGGGATTGGCCTTCTCTCCTGTTTCAGCTTACTCTAGTCTAGAGGTTGAGTAAGCGGCCTCCAGTTGGACCAAGCGTGATTTACCAGCCCCTGAGTAATGTTATCAAAAACAGGGACGGGTTGTTTCAATGTGCCTTATATATAGCGACGCAAAAGAGAGAGAGAGAGAGAATGAATGAATGAATGAATGAATGAATAAAACGTTGCACCTTCTGACTCTCCACTTCATCAACCAGAAAATACATTAATAGATTCCCTTAGGATGAGAGCTGCAGTGTCCCACTGTCAAGACACACAACAGGGACTTTGTTAGCACCAAATAACAAAACCCAATGCAAACTTAATCAGATTCTCACCAAGCAGGCAAAAGAGGTTGAAGGAGCCAAACGACACACAACTTGACTTCCACTTGGCAGATTCATAGATGGAAATGAAGCTGCAATAAACAGCCCAGGAGGAGCAGAAGATCGGTAAATTATTTGAACGGGAAATGAATTTTTTCACAGCCACTAGTTTAGTTAGTTGCTTGAAAGTGGATCCTTGCTTCGGTTTCAGGGGAATTATTTGAGGTTGTGTCCTCTCCCCATTATCGCAGAAGGAATTAAATAGAATAAGCAAGAAACAATAGGGAATGATGTGTAGTGCACTCAGAAGTGCAAATGCATTCCTTTCAGTATTTAGTCCCCACCGTATATTTGTCATTGTGTCTTAGTCACCCTCTTGTAATCCCTTCCTCTCCTATCCATCTGCATATACCCTGTCTGCAAGGAAGGCAAAAAGAAAAGAAACAAAGAGGCCAGGTAGAGATAAGCATAGTGAGTCTAATGGCAATCACAAGACTGAAGGAAGCTTCAAAGTTTATAAATGCAGGCATTGGTCATAAATCTGTTTTCCAGGACCATGGTAATTTCAAACAATTGCTGGTTGAGGCAGTTGGTAAACAAGGATGACGTGTACAAACATTAATTCTCTTCTTTTTAATCATCCTGGCACTAGAATGAACAGTCCAAAGGGCAGGGCAGCAGGGTGTTGAAAGAAATATCCTTCTGGGTTCGGCTCCAAGTGGGGAAAAAGACACTGGAGACATGGAGGCTGCTTGGAAAGATGGTTTTAATGGTGGACAGGATCACATGGCCTGAGCCCTGAACAGAAAAGGTGATCACATACTTCAATGTTGGGGAGAAGAAGAGAAGGAAGGACTGAGATGCTGAGTCCCTGGTTTTATGCCCTCTCTGGCCTTTGATCTTGAGCTTGTCTTCTAATTGGTTGTCAGACTCCCATGGAGCCATGCAGGGGCAACTCTCTAGACTGCGTTTTGAATCTAGGTTTGATTGAGTTCTCAGATGCCATGTAGTGAGTTGGGTAAAGGGCCAATATTATCATGCCTTAATCCCATCCCCCTGGATCTGAAGGGGAGAACTCTTTATTATGTAAAGGGATTGGCTTGGCCTCCTTAATGGCCCATTGACAAAGTGGGTGGGGGCAGGAAGCTATAAGGAGCTATTCTCTCTTTAAACATGTTTCTTCCTTTTCACATCCAGGGAAATGTAATATTCTGCCTTTTCAATATTTCCTAGGATATTTCATTTTTCTGGGAGAGGGCTGGGTGATAACTTTCCACAAGGGAAAAGGGAAGTACAGGCACAGTCATATAATTTCCCATTTAGCGACTGCTTCACTTAACAGCAGAGCTGCTGGTCACAATTTTTGCCTATTGAAGACTACCTATAATGGAGATTGGAAGTCTACTCCTTGTCTTTTGTCAGAAATTCAAAAGTTGTATGTGTTTCATACAAGCATGAATGTTTAAAAGCCAAATTGTTTACATTTATTAAGGGATGGCAGGATAGAAGTGATTTTCTGTTATTTAGTTGGAGTATTGAAGTGCTTGAACTCAAAATAAAGTGAATTTTGTGGCACATATTCCATTTTTTTCATTGTTTCAATTATTTACCTGTAAAATGAACTATCAGGAATGTGTACTTCTAATACCCAAAAAATACATAGATGCCTTAAGAACTATTTATTTTTATAATCTATTTTGCAGCCTGTTAAACTGTTAAACTGAAATAAATACAAAGCACTGATAAGTTTAAGAACAGAAACTAAACTTTAATTATAGTAATAATTCTATAAGCCATGTGAAAGCTTATCAAGATCTCCAAAATTATGAGCATGCCAAAATATTTTCCTTTCCTTTCTGCTGCAGCAACACAAAGTTTCTTACAAGTACTCTGTGACATATTCTTAAATCATGCAGTTTCTTCCATATTTATATATTTGCTCACTGAGATTTATTAAGCCAATATTCATGAATTAATGTATTGTAAAGCTAAGACAACTGAGGCCTATTCAATAAATGATTTAAAATTTAATATTATCATAACTTGTGTTAAGTGATACATCTCTTCTGTGTTGAAGAACTCCTGAAGACTTCTGGTAATTGGTTTCTTACAGATAATGGTACAGACCATTGGCTTACCTGATCATATGCTTTGGCATGTCCCATGCTTGGATTCTCCAAGTGGCGCAAGGGAGAAAGACCGTTGGCTAACCTGAACAGTTGTTCTATGTGCACCGTGGAAGAATCCAAGCATGGGTTTAACTTTTGTCCAATAGCCTTGTGACTGAGTTAGAAAAGTCTTGGCCATGCCCCCTCTAGCTGGTAGAGCCCAGTTTTGTACGAAGGCACAGCCGATTTGAGAGATGTAAATAAGGTAAGTTCTGAAAAATACAACTTGAAAGGTAAGCCATTCCTCGAGACCGCCTGATGTGTCTTGCGAAGAGTCATCTCCATTTTGTGGTCCTCTGCCTTTAAACCATCCAACACATCGGAAGGCACAATAGTTGGTGGATCCATTGGAGGAACTTGTAATAAAGTTTCCAATTCTGAGCTAGCACTACAAAGCTTCCTATCATTATTGCTTAGAGGAGGCACTGAACTGAGTTGGGCCCACTGTCTTTGAATGACATCAAGAAAGTTTGGGCCCTGGAATTGCTTCTCGTTCTGGTGTCTGCTCTGCGAATAGGCGCAGTGGAGTCTAACCCCAACGCTGATCCAGCAGGATTAGCAGTACCCCCCATGTTAGCTGTGGTCTTGGCCTTGTAAAGTAAGGACTTAAACAGATGGTGACGAAATAGGCCTGAGAAGGCTGCTTTTTCAGGGACCCAGCCTTCATTGTCTGAGAATTCCTGATCCCTAAGTCGTCCTCTGCAATCAGTGAATCATCACTGCGCAGAGAATGAGCTAGTGAAGAAGGCTCCTGAGTGACTGTTAATGGTCTAGTTGATGACCGTGACCTGGACCCTTGTTCCCTGCGTTATAATTCAGATTCCACCCCTTGTGCTATGGCTGTAGAAATGAGGTGGTGGATCTCTCTAGGCAGGTCCATGGCTTGACTTTCCACAGGTGGAGCCCCGCCACTGTGGAGCTGAGGGAAGTCAAAGGAACCGATTGTTCTGGTTCATTGTCTAGCGATGGACCTACACCCAAAAGGCCGGATGGAGAACCAGGGCCCAGACCAACCTCCTCTGCTAACAATCCCTGTGAAACAACATCAGGAGACCACCATTCCTGTGTGGCCTGCAGAGGAGGAGATGCAGGTGGAGAATGAGATGAAAGGTTCTCCAATACTAAGGCCGGGGGGGGGGGGGGGGCGGAATCCTGGCCTCGTACTTCTCTGATGGACTTGGAGGAATGCTTTCCAGAGATTTTCTGCTTGGCTCTAGACTCCCTATTAGCTGCTGCTGTGGGAACTCGAGACACAGATCTACTGGCTCTAGGCCTGGTGGAAGAGCTCCTGGTGGTAGCTCTGACTGCCCTGGTATTGAAAGTGCCAGGAATGGCTTGAGAACTTGGGGAAACCTCCACTCTTGTGTTACTCTCAGAAATGGAGCGATCAGCCATGATAGGGAGAAATACCCTTCCTAAATAAACCATTAATGTGGGCAAAAATTAGCAGTAATTTCCTCTGCACAGGAGTCCTGAATTTCCACAATTTTCTTTTTGCAAATTTCCGCAGGTGAGGAAAAGGAACTGTGGCTGGCAAAGTCTCTGCAGTTTTTCCCCCACTCCAAACCTCAGTCAACAAATAAATGCAATGTCCAGAAGCAAAGCTGCGGTTTCACCGTACTTAAAGGAGATGATGAAATCGTGCCACACTGAAGCAAGACGATCCACGCAATGGTGAGATCGGTTTCCTGGCGCTGAAAAGGAACTTCCTGGTGCCAAATAAAACGGCCTCCTTGCATTCAAATTAGCTCCAAAATGGCTAACCGTCACTCAAGCAGTAGCCGCTCTCTGTCGGTACATGATTTGAATCTTTTTTCCTCAGAGTGTGAAAAACATGGTGCACCGGGTCTTTCGGCTCCCAATTGTGCAGCATTGGCTCTAAAGGCAATCCCAGTAATAGGCGGCAAGAGAGTGGCGTACCTGACTCTCGAAACCTCGCCTGCTGCACTTGCGTCAATTAAGAGACCTGTCTGAGTGATTGGACAATGCTCTGGCTACAAATAGATTGCCTCTGGTCGCTGAATCTACTAATCGATCTCTATTTGTGGCGGTTCTATCCAGCAGACCGGGGGAAACCAGCGCACGCAACTGCAGCCAAACAAACACAAGTAATCCTTAGCAATTCATAATTAATTCAGAGAAATTACAGAAACAAATTAAAAACTGAAAATAAATACACTAATTCAAATAAGTTTTCTTAGAAAAATTATTTACGTCTTTCCAAGGCTGGACTGAGTTAAAAAATTGGGTTCTACCAGCTAGAGGGGGGCGTGGCCAAGACTTTTCTAACTCAGTCTCAAGGCTATTTGGACAAAAGTTAAACCTATGCTTGGATTCTCCAAGTGGCGCAGGAGAACGTAGCTCATTCTTTCATTTCATTTCATTCATTTATTCTCTATCGCTGCCTATTTCAATAACTCTGGGCGGCTTACAAGTCGAAAAATGTAATACAATTAAAACATTTACAACTTTATAAAACAATGTGTCTCTCATTAACATGTAAGGACTAACATCCACATGAATATTTATTTCTCTGCATATTGCTCATGTTACATCAGTAAAGTTTCCATCACATTGTATAAACTATCCCAACAACATATTTGTGCTAAAAGTTTAACAGCTAAATTTGAATACATTTGAGATGTTGCCTCTACTCAATTTTCGCAGCTTTATTTTATAATTTGTTTAAATGCAGAGATTGTAAAATAAAGCTGCTAGAATATATGTATATATGAAACAACTTCTATGCAATAGCTATTTAAACATTCAATTGAACTTTTGTTGAGCCATTTTGATTTTATTGATACATTTTATACATCCCCATTCATAAAATAATTTCTCATGTTTAACCCCACATACATTTTCTACTTTCTTAGAAAGCACAACAAAATTTCAGATATTGAAGCTGATTTAAATTGATTATTTTCCTTGCAATTGATCATATCACATTCATATAATAAATCTGTACATGTATATAATATGAAGAATGAATTATTAAATGATAATGGTTTATAGTGATTGCTGCCTCTTATCCAGACATTTTTCAATATCATCAAGAACCTGGACAGCTGCTTTAGGGATTCGAGTTCCTGGACCAAATATATTGGAAACCCCAGTGTCATACAGGTAGTCATAATCCTATTCAGGGAGAAAAAAAGACAGATCAACATATATAGATAAGATTTTGTTAGTAAAGTTCTGCAGAACATGTACTGCAAGATGACACTTTCATGGTGGCCTGCTGAGATGGCAGCAAGTGGGAAAACAACATAGTAACTGGGCTAGAACAGAGGTTCCCAATCTTTTTCGGTTTGCGGCTCCCATAACACTTCGGATTTTTTCCGCGGCTCCCTTAATAGGTACATCCGATTTTTTTTAATTTTTGACTTTTTAAGGATTTGGAAATCTACTTTTTAGTTCGTTAAGGTTAGGTTAATTGAAAAATAAATTAAACACGAGCTTTAAATTCACAATTTATTGAACATCATTTAATGATTTAAAATTATTAATGGGATGGATGGGCTTGTTGTTCGCTGCACAACTTCTCAAATCTTGGATCAGAAAAATAGCTTTTGAAAAGTAACTTAACCACCACACTAGCCCAGTGGTGGGCAACCTTTTTTTTCAACTGAGCCAAATCTCGCCAAAACCACGATTGAAATTTATTTGGAGAGCCGCTCTTGCTTAGCAACCAAAATTTTGGGCTCAATTGTGGTCATATGTTGTTTTTCTTTCTTTCTTTCATCTCTCTCTCCCACTTTCTTTCTTTTTTTCTTTTTCTTTCTCTCTCTCCTTCTGGCTCTTTGTCTCTCTCTCCCTCCCTCTCTGTCTCCCTCTGTCATTTTCTCTGGGTGTCGATCTGTCTCTCTCTCTCTCTCTCTCTCTCTCTCTGTATCTCTGTCTCTCTCCTCCTTCCCCCATCTCTGTCACTCTGTGTGTGTGGGTGTGTCTGTCTCTCACTCATTCACTTAATCACTCACTCTGTGTGTGTCTCTCTGTCTATCTTTCTCTCCCTCCCTCCCCCTCTCTGTCTCTCTCTCTCTCTCTCTCTCTCTCTGTGTGTGTCTCCCTCTGTCTCTCTCCCCTCCCTTCCTCTTTCTCTGTCACTCTGTGTATGTGGGTGTGTCTGTCTCTCACTCATTCACTTAATCACTCACTCTGTGTGTCTCTCTCTCTCTGTCTGTCTATCTTTCTCTCCCTCCCTCCCCCCCTCTCTCTCTCTGTGTGTGTCTGTCTGTCAGTCTCTCTCTGATTCCCTCCCTCACTCCCTCTCTCTGTTCCTCTCTCTGTCTGTCTGTCTGACTCACACACACACACACTGTGGTCACCACAGTGTGTGTGTGTGTGAGACAGACAGACAGAGAGAGGAACAGAGAGAGGGAGTGAGAGAGGGAATCAGAGAGAGACTGACAGAGACGAATCAGAGACGTACTTTTAGCTACCTGGCAGCGGCGTTTTGCCTTGGGGGGCTCCTCAGAACTTCCCAAGACTTCGGAGGGAAGTTTACAGCCCTCCCTCGGAACGCTTCGGAGGGAAGTTTCTGCAAAGGCGAGTGGCAACAAGTCTCCCAGGCTTTAATTTGCCGAGCTGTGCGCACGCGCCTGTTTTCCACGGCATGGAGCAGCGGCGAGATTCTGCGCGGCGAGCGATGATTCCAGGGGCCATCCGGGAAGATGAGGAACGCGAGGGGGACCCTGCCCCCCCCCACTGATGCCCCCCGGAATCATCGCTCGCCGCCCAGAATCTCGCCGCTGCTCCACACCGTGGAAAACAGGCGCGCGCGTACAGCTCGGCAAATTTCAGCCTGGGAGACTTGTCATGCCCGGGCTTTTGCAGAAGCTTCCCTCCAAAGCCCGAGAGGAGGGAGGGAAGCGGGCGCCCGGCTTCGCGGCGCCCTTATGACGATAGCGCGGCTCCCCAGGGAGCCGCGGCGCACAGTTTGGGAATCATTGGGCTAGAACATTGATGCTCTTATTACAAATTCTCTGAGTTTGCATAGTCATAGTGAGGATGCACTGCTTGAAGCCATTGAGAAGTCTGCAATTTCTAAGCAAGTATTAATCTAATCTAAAATTAAAAATCCTCAGAAAAGTGCATATTACCTCCTGCATAAGAAGGCTACCATGATTAGGAGGTCCACAACTATTAAAGTAAAGAATGCTCAAAGAAAAAAAAACACTGAAAAAATAGGCTTTGTATTCAATATAGTTTTACATTAGTTTCTTTGTTTATATATATCTTTAAAAATGATCTATGGGTACACTATCGACTTAGAAGATTTTGTACCCAAAGGTACGGTATGTTTTCACAACTATGTAACTGCAGAACATTTTGTCGAGGTAACTCAGTTAATGTGAGAGGTTGTTATGCAGCTGGATATACTTTGTACCTTTAGTATTTTGAAAATATTCAACATCAGGTTATTATTTAATAAGATATATTAGATGGAAAAAAATCCTTGAATGATATTAATAATTTGTAAGAAATGAAAAAGATAGAAAAATGTAAAAACAATGCACCAACATACCACAAACAAATCACCCCAGATGCAAAATAAAACTTCTCCCAAAGTTTATAATACAAGAGGAACTGAATAATCTCCCAGTTAGCCTGTGTCCTTAGATGTGCAATGTATGGTACTCAATACCTGAGGAGGGATGACACCTCCACACATGACAAGAATATCTGGGCGTCCAAGGTAATTTAGCTGTTTGATAAGTTCAGGAACAAGAGTTTTGTGACCAGCAGCTAATGTGCTCACCCCTACACAGTGCACATCAGCATCTACAGCCTGCTGGGCAACTTCAAGGGGTGTCTAAGCAAGAAAGAGCAAATAAAGAATATGTAAAAATTAACAGTTTGTTTATTTTTCATATACAACAGCAGAACTAAAACACTGTATGAATTACTGCAGCAAATTGGTTCTTATTTTTCTAAAATCTTTTAAAAATTATTTAATATTTTAGCATTTTTGAGTCACTTGGATCGGAGAGATTATAGATTGATTTAATCTGTCAATCAGAAAGCAAGCAACAAAACAATTAAAAGGCTAAATACCTGGAATAGTGGACCTATATCTACATCAAAACCAAGGTCAGCAAATCCTGTAGCAATTACTTTGGCTCCTCTGTCATGGCCATCCTGGCCCATTTTAGCAACCAGAAGACGTGGTCTACGACCTTCCCGTTCTAGAAACTTGTTAACTCTAAAAATATAAATAGCAGACAGAGTACTATGGAACCACTGAACATGTTCACTGTTAGTCGAAGAAAATATTAAAAAATCATTAAGGACGAAAATTGGGGGTGCACTATTACAAGCACCACACATGCATTGTAATGGCATGTTGAGGGCTGCCCTGCAAAAGAGGACAAGATTTTAAATGAGATATTTTTGAATTTTCTATGATTTATTATTTTCTTCCTCATACACATATCTTCAATGTAAGTGCAGGTAGACCCCAACGTACTACTATAATTGAGCTCCAAATTTCTTTCTTTCTTTATTAATTTTTTTTATTTTAAATTTTCAAAACAAACACAATACATCCTTCTTTACATACTGTAGAAAGTATATCAGTTAGTTACAAAAAGGCTTTCATGCATCTCTTCCACAGACAACAAACATAATTCATATTAACTCAAGTATTTTAACTAAGATATTTATACATGTTACCATCATCATACCTCCATTTTCATTTGACTATAATTGTTTAAACGACCTTCATCATAAAATATACCAAGTTTTAATACATAACCACATACTGACATTTCATTTACTATTTCTAAAATCCTCCAATAACACTGGATACTTATATCCTATTCTAGCTAAACATCCATAATATTTAATAACAAAGTTTTCTAATCCTCCTTTCCAAATCACTGTTTACAATTTACATCCAGTTTCCTTATGTTGTACCCATACCTATATATACGTTGTTATCATTATCCCTCCGTTATTTAACTATATCCTGCATCATAACATTTTCCCCCTAATAATCAAGACTTAACTGTATCTTAGTTCTTTTTTTATTAACCTTTATATATAATCCAAAAGGATTTCTAATCTTCCTTTCATGGGTACCATTCAATATTCATATCCAATTATTACTTATCATAACACTACACATTGTATACATTATTATCATTATCAATTATGTATTTAACTATATCTATTGTCACTAAATTTCACTAAGTTTAACTACTTTTAAATTATACTCTTCCATCTATCAACCTTTATCTTTCCAGTAGCAAAACAATCTCATATCTTCTGCCATTTGTGGTGTCAGTCCTATAATCATCTCCTTAATCAACTTTGTATGGACTTCTCTTAGCAACTCTTTGCTTATAAAATCTCTCATGTAATTTCGATGCCCTACTTGTTTCCTTAATCAGCTTATCTTTGATTGTCGGTAGTGTTATCAGTGATATTGCTAATAAAATTTATCTCTTTAAATCCATAAATTCTTTTGTTTTTTCTTCTGTATCTTGCCATCTGGAGTAGATTTCCCCTCCATTTAATTCCTCTTTCAGTATTCCACTCTTTCCATTTTCAGAGACAAACCAATCACCATAAATATCAACAATTTTAATTTCTTTATATTCATTTTCCCCTTTGATTTTTAGGATTTTAACCACCACTTATTCCATTTGATAAACATCTCCAACTTCTTCATCATATTTTGCTGTTAAATACTCTTAAGTCTTCCAACTTCTTCTCTATCCTCTCATATGTGTTTGATAATTTCTGTATTTCTGAGAATATCTTTTGCAGGCTTAAAATTTCTTTCTGCTGTTGAAATTGTGCCAATATCTCCAGCTAACACTGCTGCTCTAGCTTGGAAGGTTTTAACAAGATTAAGCATAGATTCACAATAATATTTCATTTTCACCTTTCTCTGGTTCAAGATTTATAAACAAGCTGTTTAAGGCCTGCAGAGGTTCCTTTAAGAATCTTTGGCCCGCCACACATTCTTATAATTTCCAATGCTGTTTCATTAGTGTAGTAACTGGGAGGGGGGAATAGAAAGGAGTAGAATTGTGGAATGTGTGTTGTCATTCCTTTCTAGAAGCCAAGGTCATCTTTTGTCTCTGCACCTCGACACTTGACCGGAAGAAGCTGGGTGGAGATGCTAGCGTGGAAGAAGAAGATTGGGCCATGTGATTGATTTATGGGTGTGGGGATAGATCATGAACTTTCAACTGGGTGGAATTCCAGGATGTAAATCAGAGTTGGAATTCTACAGATGTGCCAACATACCTGTATTATTAAATTGGAACTTTAAGGATGATTCTGCCTTGGACTTTGATTTATTCATGCATGGTATTTGGAACACTGACATTATTCCAACTCTCCTTTAAATTATTTTTTTTTACTTTTTTTACTTTTATAGGGGTACTGAATGCCAGAACTGGGATTCAGTTCTGACCCAATCCTGGGCAGGACGAAATTTCAGTGAAGATGGAGGAAGAAAAGAATGCAGCAGAGAAGGATAAGGATAACAGATCGCTTGTATTTGTTGATACTATCTATGCACCTTCTAAAGAAATAGTTGAGGCTGCAGAAGCAAGGGGGAGAGAACTTTAGCTGGGCGCCTGGCGAAAGGAACTAAAACCCAGGCTTCCCTCGCAGACGGAATTAGACCTGCGAGATGAAGCTTCAGGATTTATAGCTTCTCGGGAATGCCTGCTAGAAGGAGAGCCCCCACCCCCCAAGGGAACTCCGACAGATGACTGGATGATGGCCAGAAGGTCTAATGAATGGAGATCTCAGCCACCCTCACACGGTCATTCTTTGATGGGCCTCCAAGACCAATTCGGACAGCTAAAAGTGAGTGAAATCAAACCCCTCGGCCCCCCAGGACCACCTACGTGGAGCCTGGCAAAGCCCACATTATCCTTTCCCAGCAGAGAAACTGCTGCACAGTGGAGTGGAGATCTTGGCTCCTTCCACACAGCCACCAGCGAATCAGCACCCCCCCTCCTGGAGTGCAACAAAATTGGGAAGTTAAAGCCAGCCAGCCAAAAGGGGCCTGGAACATATTCACCTCCCCCCCTCTGCAAAGCGGTGGCTCTGAACCCATGAATCAAGCAACCCCAGGGTGGGCTTTCTTCCCGGGTCATGGATGGGCTCAATGTCAGTGGACGCCTGCCCCTTCCCAGCAGATGGCGCCATCCCAGATAGCTGCCCCTAGGCAGAAACAGGGTCTGGGACCACCACTGGGCCTAGCCCCCTCAGCAATGCCTCAACAGGCTTTTGCCCAACCGATGGGTGTGGCCCAACAAAGGGGCTTACCACCCCAGTCAGCAGGCCAACAGGCTGCTCCAGTTCAACCTCCAACACCCCCACGTTTTCATGCAACGTTCAATGGGACCCCAGACAAGCTAGCTTACTTCATGAATCAAGTATTGGCATACGTTGACCAAGTAGGCCCACAATACCCGTTGGATCAAGAGTTGATCCAAGAAATAGCAGAGGGGATGAATGAAGGAGAGGCTGCACAATGGATAGCGAAGCTCCATGAAGAAGCAGCTCCTGAGTTAAATGATGTAACAGGGCTCATCCAACTGATGCGTGCCTGATTTTACAATGTGGCCCAACATGTGGATCCTGAAGATCAGATCCAGGAATTACGACAGGGTGGTCGTCCCGTGAAAGAACTAGTTTGGGAGTTCCGGAGAATAGCTGGGAAACTACTATACTGGCCAGAAAGACTCTTGGTCAATACGTTCAAAAAGGCCTTAGATCCCAAACTGAAAGAAGCTTGTGCCGTAAGGGGGACCTCAGATCATCTCCAAGATTGGTACACCACTGCAGTCATACTGGACAACGAAATTAACACCTATCCAAAGCCTGGTACCAGAACCCCTGCCAAAAAATCTTCGGCCCTCCGAACGCAGAGGCAGCAACCTGAAGAAACCCCACCAATCCCTCGTTCCGGGGACCCCAAAATAAAGTGCTACCGATGTGGTCAGCTTGGCCACCGGGCATCAAAATGCCGGGCTCCAGCCCCGGTTCCACAATCGCGCCAACCACCTGCCGGAGCAATGAAGAAAAAAACCAGAAAACCACCAGAAAAGAGTTGTCTGGTACAATAGCCAATGGAGGCGGACAGCAATGCTAATGAAAATGACCCTGCCGCCTCGGTGGAGGAGGAGGAAGGAAATCCCGAAGACGACCCAATGGTGAGTGCACCTTTTATCTGGCTTCCAGATAAAAGCCAAACTCCTAATACCAAAAATGGAGATAGAAGGGGAAGTTGGGTTGATTATAGATACTGGCTGCACCCGATGCTTAATCAGCATGTCAATAGTGGAGCAACTAGGTATACGCACAAAACCCCTAAAACATCCCATTCCGTTTGAGCAAGTAGATGGAACCCTAATTGGGGGAGCTCCAGCTACAAAGATCACTGAGTTAGTAAAGCTGGTGATAGGCCACCACTGTGAGTTCCTCAGATTCATCGTGGCCCCTGGAATGCAGGAGTCAATTATCCTGGGACTTGCACGGTTGGACAAGTGGGCACCTACTATAAAGTGGGAGGACGGCGTTAGGAAGTTGATTGGGTTTGGGCCCTTACCACTGGTGGAACCAAAAGGCCACCCAGAAACGATTGAACCCAACAGCCCAACCCATCCAGAACCTACAGCAACCGCAGCAAACACTAAACCTCCGGGAATCCAACGAGTCCCAAAGATCTATTGGGATCTGGCTCTGGGTTCAGTGAGGAAGACGGAAACTAACTTCCACCTCACCGCCCCACAGACTGTGCAATAGACTTCAAACCTGGGGCAACCTTACCAAAGCCAAAAATGTACTCTATGACTCCCAAGGAGATGATAGAATTGAGGAACTACATCAACACCAATTTAAAAAGAAGTTTTATTGAACCAGCAAAATCTAAAGTAGCAGCCCCAGTGCTCTTCAGAGAAAAGAAAGATGGCGGAGTTCACCTCTGTGTGGATTTATGAGCTTTGAATGCGGTATGCGAAAAGAACACCTATCCCCTCCCTCTCATGAAAGATATGTTAAACAACTTGGCTAAAGGCAAGAACTTCACCAAGCTGAACTTGAGAGAGGCGTATTACCATATACGAATCCGGAAAGGGGATGAGTGGAAGACCGCTTTTAACATTCCCCTGGGCAGCTTCCAGTATAAAGTCATGCCTTTTGGACTACAAGGAGCACCCGCAGTATTCATGCAGTACATAAATGAAGTGCTATATGACCACCTGTACTGCGGAGTACTCGTCTATTTAGATGACATCTTGATCTTCTCTGAGACCCTGGAAAAACATGTGAAACTGGTACGGCAAGTCCTGAAAAAACTTCTAGCTGCCAAACTATACGCGAAATTGTTGAAGTGTGAGTTCCACAAGATCTCATTAGATTACCTGGGGTATCGTATCTCCAATGAAGGAGTAGAAATGGATCCAGGAAAAGTGAAAGCGGTGTTAGATTGGAAACCTCCAAGCACTCACAAACAATTGCAAAGCTTCCTTGGATTTGCAAATTTTTATAGACAGTTTATTCCGACATTTGCTGAAATTGCCTTACCATTGACTGAACTATTAAAGACGGCTTCCCCAACTAAGCCGAAAGCAAACCAACCATTAAAATGGACAATGGACTGTCAAAAGGCCTTTGAGAAATTAAAATGGATGCCAGTGATGTCGCGATAGCCACGGTGCTACTGCAAAAGAGTAAAGAAGGCCACCTCTTGCCATGCGCCTACATCTCCAAGAAACTCACCTCTACGGAAAGAAAGTGGGCCATTTGGGAGAAAGAGGCATTCATGATCAGGTGGAGCATGCTTACCTGGAGATATCTCCTGGAAGGGGAGGCTATACCATTCAAGGTATGGACTGATCATAAAAACCTCAAAGCTCTCCTTGCCCATCGGAAGTTATCCCCCAAACAAGTTCGTTGGGCCCAATATTTCCAAAGGTTCAAATTTGAAATTAAACACATCCCCGCAGGAAAGAACTTGTTAGCAGATGCGCTGTCGAGAAAACCCCAGTTTGACAGTAAGAAGGAAGAAGTTGTCCACTCCATTATATCTCCTTCTCACCAAAAGGCAGCTCAAGTCACCACTCGAAGCCAAGATAAGCTGAAAACTGAGCTGAAAGCGGCCCTCCAGACAGTCCCGTGGTTCAACAACAACGACATCCTAACGATGAATGATGGCGTAGCCTGGAAGGGGTCCAAACTGGACGTCCCTGCAGAGATGAGACTGCAAGTGCTACAGCGGAGTCATGATGTGAAACTAGGAGGTCATTTCAGATTCCTGAAAACTCTCCACCTCGCCAGGAGTCTATTTTGGTGGCCAAAGATGAGATCAGAGGTGGAAGATTATGTAAAAAGCTGTGCTACTTGTGCCACGATGAAAACCCGGCCAGGAAAGCCCTCTGGACTACTACAACAAGTGGCCAGCCCTAGCCGACCATGGAAAGAGATAGCAATGGATTTAATCATCAAGCTTCCAGATAGCAGCGGTAATAGAGTAATCTGGACAGTTACTGATTTGTTTTCCAAGCAAGCGCATTTTATCGGTTGCTCAGGCCTGCCATCCGCAAAGAAATTAGCGAAAATGTTTGTGAAACACATTTATTGCCTGCATGGGGTGCCAAAAGGGATCATTTCAGATCACGGAGTTCAGTTCACCGCCAAGTTCTGGAGATAATTCCTTAAATCGATCGGGTCCACACAGGGAATCAGCTCAGCATTTCATCCCAGCACAAATGGGGCAGCAGAGAGGACCAATGTGATGGTGGAACAATACATCCAGTGTTATGTGGACTATCAGCAAGACAATTGGTTGGACTTGCTACCATTCGCCGAAGTAGCATATAATAATGCGGTCCACAGCAGTACCGGATTAACTCCTTTCCAGATTACCAGTGGCATGGAATTCGTTCCCATGCCTGAACTACCTAAAGAACCTCCCTCCTCCATGTCTCTAAATGAATGGCTGGAGACACTAAAGGGATGGGAAAATACGAAAAAGGCCCTAGCAGATGCGGCAGAAGCCTACAAGAAGCAAGCTGATAAACATCGCTCCCTCCAACCCCCCCTTTTGAGTGGGGGCAAAGTTTTTGTGTCTACTAAATACATACAATTAAGGATGCCTAGTAAGAAATTAGGTCCAAAATTTCTAGGTCCTTTCCCAATAGAAAAGATAATTAACCCAGTTACAGCCTACCCAGACTCCAAGGGAAGATTTACCCGGTATTCCATTGTAGCTTACTGAAGCCAGTAATGGGGTCTATCATAAGGCCATCCACCCAAGCTCCCCCTCCTCCTGTAGTGGTAGAAGGGGAAACACATTATGAGGTGAAAAAAATCTCAGATTCCAGGCTGTATAAAGGTCGCTTACAGTATTTAGTGCATTGGAAGGGGTACCCTTTGTCTGAAGCTACGTGGGTGAAAAGTTGGGATCTGAAAGCGGATAACTTAGTGAAACAATTCCATGAGAAGTTCCCTGATAAGCCAAATGGTCCCCCTGGGGGAGGCAGAGGTGGTTAATTGAATATAATTTCTACTTTTACTTCTTTTGCAGAAAACGTGGTTTTTTTTTGTAGAGAGGCCACCTGTCAGGCCTGCAGAGGTTCCTTTAAGAATCTTTGGCCCGCCACACATTCTTATAATTTCCAATGCTGTTTCATTAGTGTAGTAACTGGGAGGGGGGAATAGGAAGGAGTAGAATTGTGGAATGTGTGTTGTCATTCCTTTCTAGAAGCCAAGGTCATATTTTGTCTCCGCACCTCGACACTTGACTGGAAGAAGCCTGGTGGAGATGCCAGTGTGGAAGAAGATTGGGCCATGTGATTGATTTATGGGTGTGGGGATAGATCATGAACTTTCAACTGGGTGGAATTCCAGGATGTAAATCAGAGTTGGAATTCCACAGATGTGCCAACATACCTGTATTATTAAATTGGAACTTTAAGGATGATTCTGCCTTGGACTTTGATTTATTCATGCATGGTATTTGGAACGCTGACACAAGCAGTGAGAACTTGGAGTGCCAAGCCAGATAATCAGTGAGAAAAGTAAGAGTGTTTTGTTTCCAAAACACAAACCACCAGCCTCTGAATAGCAGTGTTATTGTTGCAATCTTCTTTGATTTTTTTGTATCTTTTTTGCATTTCAAGAAAAAAAAAAGTCCGATTCTTGAATGAGTTAGAAGAATACCCACAGTAATGAAAGAGGAGAATTTTAGTCCATAGGTTACAAAGAATAATAAAAGAAAAAAAATTGAAGAAAACTTAATCCATTCTTTTAAAAGGCTTGCGTAAATTCCATGCATAAATTCCATCCATAAAGATAGCATTTAAAAAGATAACCCGCTATCCAAAACCATTCCAAATTTAATTCTGCCACTTATTTCTTCTGTTCTCCAATTTAAATTAGTTTTAAGTTTTTTATAGGCAGTCTCTTTTAAAATGGTAAAAATTCCTCACCAGCTGGAAACACTTTCTCTTTCCGTATTCTTCCGTTTTGGAGCCGACTTCATCAGCCTAATGGCTGGATTTTTTGTCGCCGGCTTCAAGAACTTCTCTTGGATCGATCAGGGACTTTGCGATGTCCCTGAGATCAGCAAGACGTATTCTTCCTGTTCACCGTCTCTGCGGGAAGGTTTACGTCCGTTTGGACCACCCAGGGGCAAAAGTATCAACAGCAATCTCAGAGCATTGAGATCGCACATTGTCTCGTCGCAACATTGGCTCCTCCTCCAACAATTGAGCTACAAATTTCTATTGTAAGCGAGACAGTTGTTAAGTGAATTTAGCCCCATTTTACAATGTTTCTTGCCACAGTTGTTAAATGAATCACTGCAGTTGTTCAGTTAGTAATATGGCTAAGTTTCCCCATTGACTTTGCTTATCAGAAGATAGCAAACAGTGATCACATGACACTGGAATACTGTAACTATCATAAAAATGAATCAGTTGCCAAGTGTCTGAATCTTCATCATGTGACCATGGTGATGGTACAACAGTCATAAGTATGAAAAACAGTGATAAATCACTTTTTTCAGGGCCATTTTAACTTAAAATAGTCACTAAATGAACAAAGTAAACAAGGTTTGTTGTTTCTAGCTCCAGCTATGTGTGTATTATACAGTTTGTTGTATTGATTTTATACTGGTTGGGTTTTCATTCTTTGTTTATTACTAATACCCCCCCCCCCCCGTTATTGCTGTGTATTTTAAAAATAGTGCAGAATTGTGTCACTATTAAGGTAGCTGTAAATGCAATTGTTTTTTAAACTAATGAGGATAAAAATTGCTGAGGGTTTCTGTTCTTTTGAAACAATGAAATAAAGCATGTTTGCTCTCGTCATTAAGGTACCTGAGGAACCTTAAAGTTGAAACCTGGAGACTGAATTCTAATCCCACTTTAGGCCTGAAAGCTGGCTGGGTAATTTTAGGTCAGTCAGTCTCTCAGATCAATATACTACACAGGATTGTTGTTATAGGGAACGTAGGATGAGAAAGGAGTATTAGGTTTTGTTCACTGCCTTGAGTTATTTATGAAAGTAACAAAAGCAAAATATAAATAAACAATAAAGCAAAGGAAAAGGGGAGAAGAGGGGATAAAGGAGTGGGTATAGACCGAATGGAAAAGTAGAGGAAATAGATGGAAGCAGAGAAAGAGAGCTGATAGAAGGAAATTTAGTGAAGAATATAAGCAGGAAAAAGAAAAGGCTTTAAGGAAATGAAGGGACATGGCAATTCATGTCACACATATCCTGGAAACCATAGAGTTATTATTTCCAATGTACAGACATAACTTTGAATTGTGTAAACACTATGAGCATAAAATTACATGTATATATCACTTTATAGTTTTGAAACTGAAAATTAAGAAAATATGCTTTTAAAATCTTATTAAAATATACTTATTTGCTAAATTTTAATTTCAAAATATTCTCAAATCTCATTAGGAAAATGGTAGACTGTGAATGAATTATTAAACAATTAAACTAAAAAATAATGTGGAGTCCCTACATAGAAACAGTAAACATTCTTTAGATGTACAAAAAGATACAAAAGCTTTAAAAGTATTAGTGGATCTTACAAAATTTTGAAGAATTACATTTACTAAAGAAATATAATTGTCTTAAAGAATGGAAAAGAGAGAAAGCAATTTCCTAATTTAATAATGAAGAGAATATATATAAGACCTAAGATATACTGCTGGTAATCCTCAATGTATAACCATAAGTTGTACCAATCATAAAGTGAGTCACCATGTGAGTGTGCTCAATTTTATGAGCTCTTGCAGTGGTCATTAAGCAAACTCCATGGTTGCTAATTAATTGTGGTGGTTGTTAAGCAAGCCCATTTAGACATTTTTTTCTTGGAAGGTGGAATTAAACACTATTTTCAAGTTAAAAAGTCATAAATCACTATCACACGGCCAAACAGCTGTAAATATGGGCAGTTGCCAACCCCCAAAATGCAATTGTGAGATCATGCGGAGAGGCCATTGGAACTTTGAAACTGGGTTGTAAGTTCCTTTTGGAGATATGTCTTTGCTTCCCTAAGCAAGCAGTCGTAAATCAAGGGAAATTGACTTTGGGAATTTGAACTCTTGGAAAATAAGACACATAAACACAAAGGAAAAGAGTACATGTCATACCTGTTGATGGCTTGAGTAATCTCATCACTCTCTCCAAATTCCTGACGGTAAGCACCACTCACCATGCGATCACTGGCTCTATGCTCACCAAACACCTTTTTCATGGAATCTGTTATTTCACCAACTGTACATCTGAAGCAAGTATACAATCAAAACATTAGATTTATTTCTTTTGAAGAGGTATAATCTATCAAAAATACCATTAGCAAAATATGTATGCTTGTACTATAGCAGTATGCTATACGAATAGCATACTTATTCACATGTTTTCCAGTTCAATATTTAAAATTATAATAGTTTACATATATATATGCATAATATTTTAAGATATGTATCTTGATTTTTGTTCAAAAATGCAAGGAAATATATACCATGCTCCTGCTTCTCACCTCCCCCCTCCTGAAAATCCCCCCCCCCCCCCGAGGTAGGTGGACTGATAAGATGCCTAGCCTAGGGTCACTCAGTGAGCGTCTCTGGATAAGGATGGATTTATGCTGTTAATCCACACTTTTATTGCTAAATCACTCTGCCTCCTAGTTCAGTTTTGTGGGATTAAATACTCTCAAGGAGAACTGTTTTTGAAGTGATTAACAGAAATTTACTGTTTTCAGCGGAATGCATTACAATGAATAGCATGATTGGGATATGTGATTATATCAGTTTCTCAACTACAGTATGGGCTTTTACAGTTCTTGTGAAGGCTTTCATGTCAACATGGTGGCAGGCATTCAGAATTGCAGGGAAATAAATTAAAGCTAGGTTTTAGCACATCCAACTACTAAATCTAGCCTGGTGCCTTAACCACTAGACCAAATTCTTTTGTATATAATCTCATATGTCTATGGAGATTCTCCATGGAGAGTCATGGTTATTCCAAAGGTGTGTCCCCCGTTTCCCCAAGACAACTGGGCTTTGTTTTTCCTTGAAGATGTTTCTCTTCTCATCCAAGAAGCTTCTTCAGTTCTGCAGTAATCTCTTTTGTATACATTTTGGGAAAAGCAATGGACACACTGGGTATTCTAAACATATTCTAGTATTATCTCCATGTTCCTTCATACCACAAAAACTCTTAGTGAGCCTCAAATGTTGCTTTGCAGATTGAGTGCAGGGAGGCACTGTGCTTGTCAAGTATAGTCAACTCCACTATGAAACAAAAGTATAGCTCTAAAGTCCACTTAGATAAATGTGCACAATCCTTTCCACCTACCTTGCACGTGCTGCGTCTACTGCCAGGGCCAGCAAGTTACCTTGGCTTGTAGCCGCACATTCAGTTAAAGCAGTGAGGCATTTTTGGGCTGCTACTTCATCTCTGCAAGCTTTCACCTTTAAGGGGAAGTATGAAAGAAAAGTAATATTGTACACTACTAATCCCAGCCCATTCCACCCTGACTTTCCTCAATATCTGCCATATTTTTTGAAGTATAAGACGCACCAAGGTTTTGAAGGAGCAAATAAATTTTTTTTGCACTCTGCAAACGTCCCAAAAACAGCCTGCTTTTCGCAAAAATGGAGCCGTTTTCTGACAAAAAAAGGGCATTAGGAAGCAAAATTGAGCAAAAAAAGGCCCATTTTCCCCTCATTTCTGCTCTCCCCAGCCCCCAGGAGCTCTCTGAAAACCTCCTACAAGCTACACACGGCCATTTTGGTAAAGGGGCAGGGCTTCAGGAGGCAAAGAAATGCTGTATTCAGTGTATAAGACGCACCCAGATTTTCAGCCTTTTTTTTGAGGGAAAAAGGTGCGTCTTATACTCCGAAAAATACAGTATGATGAAAAAAGACATATTGAACCTCTCTGTTACAAAATACGTGTATGTCTGAAACTGGGATTTGAAGCCAAGCAATTCAGTTGCAATCACAAACTAAAAGATTGATAAGTTTGCAAATCAACTGTTCTTAAACTGCTAAAACCGTTGGTCCTTGACTTACAACCACAATTGAACCCAAATTTTATATTGTTAAACATGACATTTGTTAAATGAGTTTTGGCCCGTGTTATGACTTTTTCTTGCCACAACTGTTAAGTTAATCATTGCAGTTGTTAAATTAGTAACATAGTTGTTAAGTGAATTTGGCTTCCTCATTGACTTTGCTTGTCAGAAATTTGCAAAATATGATTACATGATCTCAGGACACTGCAACTGTCATAAATATGAACCAGTTGCCAGACTTCTGAATTTTGATCACGTGACCATGGGGATGCTGCAATGGTCATGTGAAAAATGTTCATAAGTCACTTTTTTAAGGGCCATTTTACTTTTGAATGGTTACTAAATGAATGGTTTTAAGTTAAGAACTACCTGTAGGCATAAATTCTGAGATTCGTAACCTGTCCAATATTGAGGCCCATTAAATAATCAATAAAATGTATAGATTTTTACTATTTTTAAAATCAAAGCCATCTTCAGAATATTATTTTCCTTGTATCTAAGGTATAACAATTGATTTGGAGCGTGTGCAATTTTTATCAATTTAAAAAACCAAATCACATGATTTCCCAGCACTTATATTCATTCATTTTAACTTTTTTAAATATTAAAGTGTTATATGTATTGTGAATCCTGACCACTACCTATCAACTATACACTTCACAAAAAATAACAAGCTCCCATGAAATGTGCTGAGATATATCTGAATATAATAAGGAAGCAATTATTTCCTATAGTTTCTATGGTTAATGAAAGCATGTTATTTCTCATTAGAGTTGTTCTGAGCTGTTGTTTTAAACTAGGCTAACCTTTTGTACCTTACTATAAAGCCATATTATAGATGGCTAAAACCTAAGGTTTATTTCATGAATTATGCAACCATGTTCTTCAAAGCAAATTTCTGTTTAACAATGGAATGTAATCAGTAGGTTTGTTCTCCTGCCTTCAAAATAATTTCAAACATCCAAAACAAAGTTTAGTCTTTGCACAATAATTTATTAAGCTATTTGAGTCATTCCCTATACCACGTTCCTGAAGATCAGTTTTAGTTGGCTGTTAGGGTCAAGGTAAATAAAATGGGGGGGGGGGGGGAGACTCAAAGCAGACAAAATGTCTCAAATGTTTATAAATCTGAATTCAGATTTAAGTGGTCCAAAATAAGCCCCTGTCTCCCACAACTGTTCATTAGTTCCTCTGCTGAAATGTTACAGGATATTTACAAACATTTCCAATATTTACAAAATTGATCTTAAAACTAGAAAATGTAAGAGATAGATAGTGCTTTAAGGCAGTGGTGAAATTCATTTTTTTTACTACCGGTTCTGTGGGTGTGGCTTGGTGGGTGTGGCAGAGGAAGGATACTGCAAAATCTCCATTCCCACCCTACCCCAGGGGAAGGATATTGCAAAATCTCCATTATCACCCCATTCTGGGGCCAGTCAGAGGTAGTATTTGCCGGTTCTCAGAACTACAGAAAATGTCCGCTACCGGTTCCCTAGAACCTGCTGAATTTCACCCCTGCTTTAAGGTATTCATAGGGTGATCTTCAGCAAAATAAGGAACAGACAAAGCTCAGTACTGAAAAGCTGCTTCTTTCAAGTTGTATATATGAATATTATATATAGCAATAACATGCAATGTGTAAACAACACTCTTGGCGCTATGAGGAAGGGGAATCAGATTTTTTGCATGTATTTACTATAAACCTGCACTGTAAAATTCAGATTCCATACATTTACAGTCTTCTGGAAACTTCTGTAGAAAAGACCAGAGCTGTGATAGCTGGGGCTAAGAGATTGTACTAGAAATCTCCAATACAAACCTCAACCATAAATAAGGAACAGATTAAGATAGTTCATATAAAACACTCTTAAAAAAGACTATGAAGCATTCTTTAAAAAAAAAATCATCTGTTGCTGAGCAATTTGACCATAACCCTATTCCTCAGCACAACCCAGTTTTTGTTGAGAAAATGAAAAACAAAACATCTTTCTTCTTCTTAAAAGAACTGCACAGCTTTTACCTTTATCAGCTTCTCAATTTGTTTGTTACGGACAGATGTATTATCAATTGCCAAAACTTCAACAGTCTCTTCTTTTTCTAATTGGTATTTGTTTACTCCAACGATTACTTCTGAACCTGTTATTTTTCAAATATTTAAAAAATAATAATGTTTGTTATTCTGTACCTGCGATCAGCTGAAATGAGTTCACAAAGTGAAATCAGTTCAAATACACATTCAATATAAAATAACTTTTACACACAGACCCACATATAGAGAAGCTAAGATATTTCAATGTACAGTGCATTCAGAAAGCATTCCGACTACCTTCACTTTTCTCCATTTGTTATGATGCAGCCTGATTCTACAGTTGTTGAAATTCATTTTTTCTCATTAATCTACATTCAGTACCCCATAATGACTGAAAGCAGAATTTTAGAAATGTCTCTACATTACTAAAAAGAAAAAAACTGAAATATCACATTGGCATAATAATTAGACCCTTTACTCAGTACTTCGTTGAAGCACCTTTGGCAGAAATTACAGCCTCAGGACTTTTGGGGTATGACGCGACAAGCTTTGCACACCTGGATTCTGCCACTCTTTCTTGCAAATCCTCTCAAGCTCAGTCAGGTTAGATGGCAACCATCAGTGGACAGCCATTTTCAGGTCCCTCCAGATATATGTTCCATAGGGTTCAACAGGGCTCTGGCTTGGCCACTATAGGGCAATCACAGAATTTTCACTAAGCCATTCCTGTGTTAGGATCTTTGTCATTTTCTCATGTACTTTGCTTCATTCAGCTTTCCCTCAACCTTGACCAGTCTCCCAGTCCCTGCTGCTGAAAAACACCTCCACAGCACAATTCTGCCACCCTGCTTCATTTTTGGAAAGATATTGGGCAGGTGACGAGCGGTGCCTGGCTTCTTCCAGACATAACATTTAAAATAGAGGCCAAACAGTTCAAATTTGGTATCATCATATCAGAGAATATTTTTCCTCACAATCTGAGAGTCCTTCAGGCCAGGGGTGTGTTCCTACCTGCTGAACAACCAGTTCGCTTCACGTGCGTTTTGGCCGTGCGCTCTCACTTCTCTCGCTGAATTCCCGTAACTATTCTACTTCAAAGAATGTTTGTGCACATATGGTAAGTGTAGTTATCATACTACAGGATCATTTTCAAATGTTGGAATTTGGATTATATATCATATACATAATGGAAAAGTTAGAAGAACTTTTTGTGACTGTAATTTACAGAACAAAATAATAATATAGCTGTCTAATCACAATCACTTCAAACATATTTAAGTCTTGTAGAGCAATTATATATTTTGTCTTAATAAACTGTTGAGCAGGAAAGGAGCCAAATAATTGCTTAAGTGAACTTAAATGCTTTGGTCTGTCCAAGAAATTTGAGGATGGGAGTGGGAAACAGTCTTTATTTTTCTATTTAAAAGTTATGCAATATAGAAGACTGCTTGAGAAATATGAATAGTCTCCTTGGTCATACAAAACTAACAGCAGTCTTCATGCTAAACAATACAATGTTCCAATGCTCTTCTTTTATTCAAAATATTGCTAAAAGCCAAAACGTCTTCATTGTTTTACATTTATTTTGGAATAGAAGTTAAAACAGAAAGTTGAAATCAAATTCTTATTCATGCACATATATTAACTTCAGTGAGATAAGAGAAGATCTTCTAAATGCTTACATGGTTCAAGAATAAATAATTTTGATTTCCTTACCAGAATCAATCCTGGCTTGTCTTCGAGCAGCACATTCTTCAATGTGAAGTTTTGGTATTCCTTCAGCTACAGCTTTGGCCATTCCACCCATCTCCTCAATCTCATTGATGAGCTAACAAAGAAAAGCTGTTAATGACTATAAGTGTGCTTATTGTCTAATATTATATTTATTTAATAAAATTTCTAGGCTCCCTAGTACAGAAAAATTAAAAATTAATTACCAAAAAGGAAAAAATAAGAACCCTCTTTATAAACAAGTAGTTAATATAATACAATACAATAGTAGAGTTGGAAGGGACCTTGGAGGTCTTCTAGTCCAACCCCCTGCCTAGGCAGGAAACCCTATAGCGTTTCAGACAAATAGCTATCCAACATCTTCTTAAAGACTTCCAGTGTTGGGGCATTCACAACTTCTGGAGGCAAGCTGTTCCACTGATTAATTGTTCAAACTGTCAGGAAATTTCTCCTCAGTTCTAAGTTGCTTCTCTCCTTGATTAGTTTCCACCCATTGCTTCTTGTTCTACCCTCAGGTACCTTGGAGAATAGTTTGACTCCCTCTTCTTTGTGGCAACGCCTGAGATATTGGAACACTGCTATCATGTCTCCCCTAGTCCTTCTTTCTCTTAAGCTAAACATACCCAGTTCCTGCAACCGGTCGTCATATGTTTTAGTCTCCAGTCCCCTAATCATCTTTGTTGCTCACCTCCGCACTCTTTCTAGAGTCTCCACATCTTTTTTACATCGTGGCGACCAGAACTGAATGCAGTATTCCAAGTGTGGCCTTACCAAGGCATTATAAAGTGGTATTAACACTTCACGTGATCTTGATTCTATCCCTCTGTTGATGCAACCTAGAACTGTGTTGGCTTTTTTGGCAGCTGCTGCACACTGCTGGCTCATATTTAAATGGTTGTCCACTAGGACTTCAAGATCCCTTTCACAGTTACTACTACTGAGCAAGGTATCACCTATACTGTACCTGTGCATTCCATTTTTGTTGCCTAAATGTAGAACCTTACTCTTTTCACCATTGAATTTCATTTTATTAGATAGTGCCCAATGTTCAAGTTTGTCAAGATCCTTCTGTATCTTAAGCCTATCTTCTGGAGTGTTGGCTATTCCTGCCAGCTTGGTGTCATCTGCAAATTTGATGAGTTCCCCATTTATTCCCTCATCCAAATCATTGATGAAGATGTTGAAGAGTACTGGGCCTAAAACAGAGCCTTGGGGTACTCCACTGCATACTTCCCTCCATGTAGATGCAGTTCCATTGAGAACTACATGTTGAGTGCCGTTGGAAAAGAAAATACTTTTCCTAATTCTTAAAAGGATTGATGTCCCATGATAGTTTAAAAGTAGCTCAAACTCAAAATGAAAGAACCTAAAAGTTCTTCTACAAATGGTACATACCTAACTCCCAAATTCAACATATTAAGTATGTTCTTAACTTAAGACTTAACTGGTTTGAAGTAGAGAGGCTTGATGTCGCAACAACACGACATGCAATCTTGGGGCTCCAGGATTGTTGCCGATATCTCTGTTCCTGGACGGTCCTTTTGGACCTAAACTGTTCTGAAGGAACAGTGATAGAGAAGAGCATCCTGCTGATCTCAGGGAAATCGCAAAGTCCCTGATTGATCCAGGAGAAAGCTCTTTTTGCCAGCTACAAGAGAAGCAGCCAAAATGGCTGCAGAAGGTTGGGACAAGCCCCTGAAACAGAAGCAGTACAGGAGAGACAGTGTGTCAAAATGGTGAGAAAATTTTTTATTATTAGAGAAGGAAAAACCCAAAAGACTTGGAGTTTAAAATAAAATTGAAGACAGAAGAAAATAAGCGGCGAATTAACCCTGGTTCAAAACTATCATGTTATCTTTTCCACCTTAATCTTCTTTGTTTTCTATCGATGGACTTTTTACAAATGCCTCTTACTTTTAAACTGGACTAGTCTCTTTTCTTCCTTCTTCCTCTATACTTTTTCAATTTTTTGTATTCGTGGATTAAAAGTTCCTTCTCTCGTAAGGCTTGGTTGGAGTGTAATGTTTAAACATTTTTTTTCCTCTTCTGGAGCTTGGAGTTTATAGAGGCAAAAAGGTACAGAGGCAAAGAGGTAACACTGTCATCTAGTGGCTAGAGGCTTCGCAATATCTGATATTACAAAACTATAGGCTTTGTTTACTGAAAGGGTTAGTGGAAAACATTTTGTTTATACAGGTGTTCCTTTGAAGGAAAGAGAAAGCTTTGATTTGAAAAGCTCCACTGAATTTGTTTGAAACCTAAAAAGTCTCGGATGTTTTGGCAGTATTTATAACCTGGAAAATGGCACAATGTGAAGAAGAAAAGGCACTAACTTTGCAAATAATTTTCTTAGAAATTCAAAAAGTTTTAATAATCACAGAGAGAATTGAAAAGAGACTTGAAATTATAGGTCAAAATACAGAAAGTACGGGGACAGTGATGAAGTTTGAGGACAGAGCTCAAGAAATCACAGAGACATATGAAAGTGATAAGAAAATTGTTGACACTGACAGCAAACTGAGAGTGGAAGGAAATGACAAGTGTGAAATATGGAAAGGAAAGATCGATGAACCGGAACTTTATTTCAAATGTCAGAACATAGATGAAGAAAGGAGAGAAAATTTAGCAGAAATAATGAGAGTAATCTCGGCAGAAGCACTGATGATAACAAAAGTTAAGCTGATAAAAGGAGTAGATAGAGGGTTTCGAATCCTTATAAGACATGCAATGAACAACAAGTTCTTAAGAGAAGTCCACATAAGACTTATCAAGAAAACACTTAGAATACAGACTTTACAAATTGCAAGAGATATTGGGCTACACTATTTCTGGAAGGATACAGGATTATGAAATGAAATGTCACAATAAAATTCAGTTAAATGTAGTTAAATTTTGAGTGCTATGTACAACGTAATAACAGCTATAGTCAAATAAATGATTAATAATGATAACAAAGCATTTATATATACTAGATAATATGAAATTTTATACAAACTGTAAGTGAGGATTATGGAGATGACGTTGAAAAGCCTTTTTATAAAAGATAAACAATTCTATATAGAATAGAATATAAAGATGTAATATCATTGGATGATTTCAGGATGATGTAATGAAATGCCATAATATAAATTTACTTCAAATCTAATATGCCTTATGTTGATAGGATGTAATAATAGCTAGGCTTAATGGATGTTTAATAATTATAACAATATGTATACATGTATATTAGATTGATGATCCTAATAATGGGGAAAAACATGGAATTGAAAATTACTAGAGAATGTTATCAATGCTAAAATAATAGAATGACTTAGAATAGGATAAAAAAATAACTCTTTATTATTGGATATATTGAAGATGATATAATGAATCATTATAATATTAATGGTTATATATTTAGAATACCTTGTCTAAAATGGAGAAACAATAGTGATAATCAAACAAAGGAAGCATAATAACAACGTATACAAAGATATCTTGATTGACAATATGTGAATTTTGATAAAATTCAAGTGATGACTATGGAAAGGACGCAGAAAGACCTTGTAACCAATCGACAAATGTAGTTGAAAAAGCTTTTGTGTTATATGTGTTTGTTTGAAAATAAAAAATTTATTATAAAAAAAAAGACTTAACTGGTTTTTCCCTTAATCCACAAACCTGTCTATTTGGCCTAAAGCCAGTTGGAGTGACTGGAGTCCAGTTGCACTCCTTTTCAGTCCTAGTAAGAAAATGTCAAACAACTTCTGAAAATGTTTCCAAGAAAACTGGGTGGATTTGTACAAAGCCATCTGCTGACTCATCAGTGGAAAAAGTAAAAAAAAATTGCTAAAATTTGGTGTGTGTGTGTGTGTATTATGTTGGGTAGATAGGAATCTACAGAGCTGTTAAAGAGGAAATATATCTATATAAAAAAGCAAGCTAGTTTCTGAACTCATATAAAAGAATACAAAAGCATCTTCTTATTCTCCATTCTCTATACTAAAGAAACTAACCTTTAAAGCGGCTTCATAAACATCATTGGTAAGAGATTCCATTAGAAATGAACCACCCCATGGATCAGCAACTTTAGGTATGCCAGATTCTTCTTGTATTATTATCTGTGTATTCCTTGCAATTCGTGCACTTTTCACAGTTGGTAGTCCTAAAGCTTCATCAAATGAATTTGTATGCAAGGACTGGGTACCACCAAACACAGCTGCCATTGCTTCAACTGTGGTGCGGATAATGTTATTGTAAGGATCCTATTACAAAAATAATAACTTTATTTTTTAAAAAATGAAACAGATGCAGAGTAATACATGTTGTCTTTTGAGCACAGCAATGTTCTGAATAATATTATTGAATTAGACTTTGACATCAGTTATGTCCTGGAAACTTTTAACAATATCGGATTAAAAAATACACTATGGTAATATAAATATTACTTCTACAGGTTGAACCTATCATAATCAAATGAAAGTGAGTTACTTACATTGGATTGGGATGCTCCCAATGATGAAATGGAGGGTGGAGAATCAGAAGATCAAATACATTATAAGGGAAACTATTTTTATGAGACATCTTAAACTAGCTTTCCCTAACATGAAGTCTTTCAGATGTGTCAAGAACACTCCTAGGAATTCCTACCTGAATTGCCACTTGGCTGGCCTAGAACATATCTACTAAACGTCAAGCAGATGCTTCAAACTTGTCTCTGGTTGTTTGTGAATCTGTTTGTATGTATAACAGTACTAATGCTAAAATTGGCAGAGAAGCAACTGACAGTCTTCAAATCAATGACCCAAAGACTGTAGTTGCTGCAAATGCTTCTCTCACTAATGTGAAACACCACCTTTTTCTACTCTGAACAGTTCTAACACTCCTGAGTGCCTAAGTTCTGTTTCTTAATTTATAAAATTTTAATCAAATAAAATATGTATTACTCTTTAACACATCCGCAAACACAGGATAGTAGGTTGCAGGAAAATCTGGGCAAAGCTTTAATGATCAATGAAATAATTAAAATACTTGTGGAGAGTAATGTTTTCATTTTTTCTTATTCCAGCCATTATGCTGCAGATTCCAGGAAACTAACTTTGCCACCTCCTCATGTCCTCAGCTGATCCCAGAATCTTCCCCCAAATTCAGCAGTGGTGATCGGGGGAATGAATTGGATTTATCTCTAATTAAGTTATAAAGAAAAACACATTCAGGAGTGCAACATATTGAGTATATACTATATTTACTTCTTTAAAATTTGCTTGTCATCATAACTGATATTCTGATTTGTACCTGTTCAGTTAGTGACCATCCTGAAGTCTGACAATGAGCTCGAAGGAGAAGTGATTTGGTGTCCTTGGGCTGAAACATTTTCTCTATTAAGTGAGCCCAAAGCCGTCTTCCAGCTCTTAATTTAGCTATTTCCATATAGAAGTTCATACCAATTCCCCAGAAGAAAGAAAGTCTGCAATAAAATAACTTAAGATCATATCTAGAATAAGCAATAAATGATAATATAAAACCTATATTTTAAATAAACAACAGTTCAATTTAATTTTTTTTAAAAATCCTCATTTTCTTTCGGCTAGTAAAACTACAGGCAATTTACTAAAAGGTCACTGAATCATGGCTATAAACCTCGCTGTTTCTATGGAAGAACAACAAATACTATATTTTCAGAGGGATGGACATTATATGTAGTCCATAGTGAAAGCAGAAGTTTGATGAATGTTTTAATTTAAATTAGTAGTATAGTATTCCAAACACACTCACCTACAAAACCACGAATAAATATACACCATCTTTTAAAGTTAATAATTATATCTTATTGGACTATTCATGCACTGGGAATACTGATAGGAAGTATTTTAGTAAGATGTCGAATAAAAAAACAACCCCACCCCACCCCAATCTATAGTACTCCTAATAGAATAGAAAATAGTACCTATTTTATTTTTATTTTATTTTAATCCAGATAAGCAAAATGGAAAAAAAAAGTTCCTTTCTTGTTTATCTTTTCTCCCTCCCCACTAAATGAATAAAAATTCTGTTACATCATTCTGTTGTTCTAAATGGGTACAAATCAAGATAATAGCAAGTATTAAATTGAATCCAACTGTTAGAACTTCTATCTCTACCTCCAAGAACTGACTGGACTATATTAATACCATACTAAAAAAGATCACTTACCTAATTTATGTAAAAGGCAAGAAAATCCCAATACTATAATAGTAAGCCCTAGTAAGACTATGGAATATAACAGTTCAATTCACAATATGTGCTTTGACCCTGAGGATAGAGAAGGAGCCACCTCCCCCGCCACCCCAAAAAACCCTGAATTCATGTACCTTGGTGCAAATTGATCAATGGTAAGACCAGCTTTAAGTCCAGTTCTGCAGTACTCCAAGCCATCAGCTATTGTATATGCTAATTCCAAAATGGCATCAGCTCCAGCCTCTTGCATATGGTATCCACTGATAGAAATAGAATTAAATTTTGGCATGTGCTGTAAGAAAATATGTACAAATTTATTCTATAACAAACACTGATCCTTATAGACATGATAACTACTTGGTAATTAAAGGAAACAAAACTAAACAATACCTTTGATGTATATTGGAAGATGTCAGCAATTATTTGCATTGATGGTTCTGGTGGGAAAATGTACGTATTTCGAACCATGAATTCCTTCAATATATCGTTTTGTATTGTCCCTGTCAGCTTGGATTGAGGCACTCCTTGTTCTTCCCCAGTAACAATGAACGTGGCTAAGATAGGAATTACTGCCCCATTCATTGTCATTGAAACAGACATTTTCTCCAAGGGAATTCCATCAAAAAGAATCTTAGTATCTTCTACTGTGTCAATGGCAACTCCGGCCATTCCAACATCACCCCGAACTCGAGGATTATCCGAGTCATAACCACGATGAGTTGCTAAATCAAATGCGACGGATAAACCCTGCTGACCAGCTTGAAAATGAAATTAATAATTTAGTAAAAATATAAAATATGATGTATACAATTGTATCTTCATCTTTGTTAAATTGAATTTGACTGAAAATGGGTATTCATTGTTCAAAACAATACAGACCAAAGGAATCACATAAAAAATTAGGGAAGAATACAGTCTTGCACAAGCAAGTGTCCAATTACACAAGGCTTTCTTTCATCCTGCAGCCCCTCAATTTTCATCAAAGAACCCACAATCCTCCAACTCTGTTATTCTGAGTAATCACAGAGGGCTATTTGTTATAGCAGAACTGCTCTTCCTGATTATATTCTTGTAAGCAATTTTATTAACGAAAGAAATCCATCCTAAATATTTAAATAGATTTCATATCATGTATTTACAGGACTGCAATTTATTTTTGAGCAGAAAAATATTCAGCATTTCTTGGTCTTTCTAATGAAATAAATTACATCTCTTCTGAGCAAGTACTTACAAAAATTTAAAAAATGTAAACTGAATGCTGTATATCAGGGGTGTCAAACTTAATTGAGGGCTGCATCAGGGTTGTGTTTGACCTTGAGGGGCCACAGTGGACATGGGCAGGGTAGGCATGGCCAGCTCGAGGTCACTCATGTCTGGGGCACCTGTGGTAGCTAGAGAAAATGGGCTGCTGAGCTCCATTTTCAGCTGCGATGCTCTCCTGCAACCTTCTGCCAGTGAAAACAGAGCTCTCCTGAGCTCCATGTGCAGCCCTCCTGAGTTCCATTTTTGCTGGCAGAGGCACCGCGGACCAGTCCTTCACTGTTTCCAGGGCGGCCCCGCAGGCCAGATCTAAGCACACCACGGGACGGATCCAGCCCCTGGGCCTTGAGTTTGACATGCCTGCTGTATATGATCATCCGAACAGGATGCTATTAATTCCTAAGCAACTTATTTCTGATATGAATTACCTATACATATATGTAAAGAAAATTAATATAAATAAATACAGTTACAACTGAAAGCCAATTTGATTTAGTGGTTAAAGACATCTGGCTAGCAATTGGGGGACCATGACTTTTAGTCCTGCTTAGGCATGAAAACAGCTAGGTGACTTTAAGCCAGTTACTTTCAGCTCTAAAAAAAAGGAGCAGAAATTCACTTCTAAAAAGGTGGCCACGAAAACTGCAGGGATTCATCCAGAAGTCAAAACTGACTTACAGTTATAAAAATATATTAAAAATATCTGATTACAACCGCAACAGTGTTGTCCTTAATGCCCAATCCCTAAGGAAGACATCTCACCCTTGATGTTATCTTTATAAAACATGTTGCTTTCCTCCACAGTACTGAAGCCAGCATATTGGCGGATGGTCCAAGGCCTGTATGTATACATGGTAGGATAAGGACCTCTCGTGAAGGGCTTTACTCCAGGTAATTCTTCAGGAAAGCCTGCTGTGTCACGTGTAGAATACAGTGGCTTGATGGCAATTCCCTCTGGGGTGTGCCATATCAACTCTTCAGGGCTTTTGCCCTTTAGCTGCTTTTTAGCCATTGCAGTCCATTCAGGATGGAGTACATGCTGATGCAGCAAACGCCAACTTGGTTGGAGGGGAAACAGACTTGCTTCTCTCCTGCAACATAAGGGCCAATGATGCAGAAGTCCATTCTTGACCCGTAACATTTTCTACTAAAATAGTCGTGAAGATGTGCCTGTATTCCAAGAGCTGGATAAAATTAATGAAGCAATTCATTATTTTTAAGAAGGCCAAAGAGATAGTATATCTTCCTTTTATATACCCCTCATGTAAAATTAGATGCATCCATTTTGTTTCAAGAGAAGAACAAGTTGTGATTTACAGACTTCTGAGATTCTAATTTCAAATTAACTTTTACATTTGTTTTGCACAGACTGTCTCTTAACTGTTTTCGCAAGTTCACAACTCAGAACTTAAGTGCAATTCAGTTGTAGCATGCCTACAAATAATCTTTAAGATTGGGAGCACAAAAGGACCAGGAAGAACCAGGATTGTTTAGAGCTATTAAGCAAGCTACTTGATATCTCCACCTATCAGAATATGGAGGGAACAAAGAAAGAAAAACAGTGCCTGCTTTCATTTCAAACTGTTCACCATAACAGGTGACCTCAGTAAAAATGCCATAGGGAAGAATAGCTGTTAGGGTCACTGGGTGAGAGCAATATATACTAAGTTAGTAATAAAACATCTATATAAACTCATGATGCCTTTTTAATAAGGCACCAAACTTTTGATCAAACATAAAAAAGTAAAATGTGTGAATCTTGAGTGTAAACTGTTACCTCACATTTTACAAGGCAAATGAAGAGATTTGGCGCTTAAGGGCTGGCATTCATCATATCTCCCAGTGACCGACAGTAAAAATGTATAGGTCTGCATTGTTTTGATTGTCTAACTATTATTTCCAAAACATTGTATATATGCCCAAAGACACTTCCTTGCAAAAGAGGAAGACGGATTAAGAGTGGTGATAGCTCCGAGGTAGGAGAATATATCAAAGTAAACTAACACCAAATCACAAGCTGTGTTTACACGGCATACTGACCCATAGAAACGTATCTATAATTTCTAGAATTAGCCTAATTTTCTTGGGTACCGTGACACAATAAAGGAATCGCCGTACAATCTGGGTTCATGCAGCCCGCAAAACTTAAATTGGCCTAACTGGTTTGCGATTCCGTGTGTTAGGTTAAAAAAAAAAACAATGGCTAACGCACCTCAGCCACATCAACCAGCACTTGCGGCTGTCCAAACAATACCTATTAACCGACGCCACCACTTTTCACTGGCGAGGAAGATCGACTTCTTTGCGCAGGCGCTGTTGGGTTGAAAGCCCACTCAGACACGCAAGCGCAATTGCCCTTCCTTAACGCATGCGCACTAACATTTGCAGTGAAACCATGAGCGCCCGCATTTTTTGAATTCGCACGAACGGCCGATCTGGAGGGGGAGTAACCGTAGAAATAAAAACGGTGAGTTCTGGAATGGGTGGGTAGCCTGCATTGTGGCAAAACTGGCATTTCATTAGGGAGTTCAGGAAGAAGAAGAGCGCAGGCTTTCAGCCGCCGCGGATTACTTTTGTAGGATAAATTGCAGTGTGCGGCGTTTGAAAAGCGAATGGGTTTATTGGGGCATTGAAATAACGATGCTGGCATTAGGTAGAATAGCCTTATAGTCTAGTGGCGTTTTCAGCCGTAGAAGCCGTATTCAAAGGACAGGTTTAAGTAGCGGTGTACTTTGCCATGTTTGGCTGAATAAAGCATAGGGTTTTTTAAAATTTTTATTTGTTATGAAAATATATAAGACGCCAACCTCGCTAAGAGTCAACTCTAGGCGACTTACAATAAGTAAAAGCAACAGAATAAAGCATTAAAATATTACAATAACAAATATTGACATTAAAATTAACTTTAAAATTGACAAAGATAGCGAGAAAAGACTGCCAGCTGCCGAATCTCACCAGGCTCAAGGTTGATTCAGCCTTCCATCCTTCCGATGTGGGTAAAATGACTCAGGTTGTTGGGAGCAATATGCTGACTCTAAACCGCTTAGGCAAGGCTGCAAAGCGCTGTGAAGCAGTATATAAATCTAAGTGCTTTTTTCTGGCTCTTCTCACTGAAGCTGTTCTCACATAAAAATGTGATTTTGAAGGCTGGAAGAGATTTGATTAGTTGTGCAAGTTAATATGTAATAATAATAATAATAATAATAATAATAATAATAATAATAATAATAATAATAATAATAATAATAATAATAATTTATTTGATTAGCCGCAACCCTCTCCTGAAGGACTCAGGGCGGCGTACAATCAAAGCAAATAAAATACATATAAAGACAACATACATACATAAGAAACAAAGACATATACATGTGCATGGAGGAGGTAGACTAATAAGTGAAGACAATTAAAAACACAATTTAAAATCCCATTAAATAAAATTACCCAATTAAAAACCCGTCAGGAGCGTTAAGAAGTTATGGTTGAGCCAGGCCAGCTATTTGGAATAGGTGGGTCTTGAGCTTTATACGGAAGGAGCGGAGGTCAGTGGTGGTCCTAATATCCGGAGGGAGGTCATTCCACAGGGCTGGGCCCGCCACAGAGAAGGCTCTGCTCCTAGGCGCCGCCCCTCGGCACTGTCTGGTGGACGGCACCTGGAGAAGTCCCTCTCTGTGCAAGCGGATGGGTCGTAGGGATGTATGGGGCAGAATACGATCCCGCAGGTAACTAGGTCCTGAGCCATGGAGCGCTTTAAAGATCGTAATCAAGACCTTGAAACGCACCCGATAGACCACAGGAAGCCAGTGCAGCTCGCGCAGGAGAGGTGTCACATGGGAGTACCTAGTACTCCCCATAATCACCCGCGCGGCCGCATTCTGGACCAACTGCAGTCTCCGAGTGCATTTCAAGGGAAGCCCCATGTAGAGAGCGTTGCAGTAGTCCAGGCGAGACGTCACCAGCGCATGGGTGACTGTGCGTAGGGCGTCCCGGTCCAATAGGGCGCGCAATTGGCGCACCAGGCGAACCTGGTGGAACGCCCCCCTGGCCACGGCTGTCACATGGTCATCCATGGACAGCCTGGCATCCAGGAGGACGCCCAAATTGCGCGCCCGCTCCACGGGGGCGAGTTGAATGCCCCCAATGGCCAGAGATGGAATTAACTGGTTGAACCGGGGGGCCGGAGCCCACAGCCACTCCGTCTTGGAAGGGTTGAGCTTGAGTCGGTTGTCATCCATCCAGACCCGTACGGCTTCCACACACCGGGACATCATTTCGATGGCCTCGTTGGGGTGGTTCGGGGTGGAAATGTACAGCTGAGTATCATCAGCGTACAGATGATATCCCACCCCGAAACCACGGATGATCTCGCCCAGCGGCTTCATGTATGTGTTGAACAGGAGTGGCGAGAGGACCGACCCCTGTGGCACCCCACAAGTAAGGGGGCTTAGGGTCGACCTCTGCTCCCCTGCCAACACACGTTGCGTCCGGCCAGAAAGGTAGGAGCCGAACCACCGCAAAACGGTGCCCCGGACTCCCAACCCCTCCAGTCGGTGCAACAGGATACCATGGTCGATGGTATCAAAAGCCGCTGAGAGGTCTAATAGGACCAGGATAGAGGAACAACCCCTATCTCTGGCCCTCCAGAGGTCATCTACCAACGCGACCAAGGCCGTCTCTGTGCTGTGCCCGGGGCGAAAGCCGGACTGGCGCGGGTCTAGATAATCATTCTCCTCCAGATGTCGTGGGAACTGAGAAGCCACCACACTCTCTACAACCTTCGCCAGAAAGGGAAGGTTGGAGACAGGACGATAATTGGCCAGCTCCGTAGGGTCCAGGGAAGGCTTCTTGAGCAAGGGTCTCACCACCGCCTCTTTCAAGGCGGCCGGAAGAGACCCCTCACCCAACGAAGCGTTCACTAGGCCCAGGAGCCAGTCGCGTGTAACCTCCCAGGATGCCAGTACAAGCCAGGAGGGACACGGGTCCAGTAAACATGTGGTGGGTCGCAGTCGTCCACGCAATCTGTCCAAATCCTCGATGACAACCAAGTCAAACTCCTCCCAGAAAGGTTTCTCAAGACTCGCCACGGACGTCTTGACTGGGCCACTGAAGGGGACCCAATCCTTCCGGATTTGAGCGACTTTATCCTGCAGATATTTCCCAAATTCCTCTGCCCTACCCTGTAAAGGGGCCTCCCGCGGCCTCTGAAACAAGAGGGAGCGGGACACCCAAAACAGGGCGGTTCTCTGCGGATGCAATGAGAGTGGCGCAATATTGGCGTTTGGCCGTTCTCAATGCCACTAGTTACGTCCTTAAATGGGCTCGTACTTGTGCTCGGTCAAATTCGGATCGGGAGGATCTCCAACGACTCTCTAGGCATCTCTTGCGGCGCTTCATCACCCTTAGCTCCTCGGTGAACCAAGGAGCCAGGGTGGATCGTTGCCGCCGGAGAGGCCGCAAAGGCGCCACCTGGTTCAAGGCCCCGGTAGTCGAATTGTTCCACGCGGCCACCAGGTCCTCTACCCGAGGGCGGGTCAGGGCTGCAGGAGGTGGCCCAAGCTCCGTTTGGAACCTATCTGGTTCCATCAGGCGCCTGGGGTGGAACCATCTAGTGCTTTCCGGTTCCACCTCCCCGCAGCGGGGGGTAGCACCAGGGAAGTCAAGTCGGAGGAGTGAGTGGTCTGACCATGACAGGGGAGTGATGGTTAAGTTCACTCCTCCCAGATCACTCAACCACTGGCCAGAGACAAAAACAAGGTCCAAGGTGTGACCTCCCTCGTGTGTCGGGCCCTGAATCACCTGAGTCAGGTCCATGGCTATCATGGAAGCCATGAACTCCCGAACCCCCTCTGATGCTTCTCCCACCGATGGCAGGTTAAAATCCCCCATCACTAAAAGTTTGGGGGTCTCAACCGCCACCGATGCGATCAGCTCGAGGAGCTCAGGCAGGGTCGCTGATATATGGCGGGGAGCCAGGTATACTATCAGCAGGCCCAACTGCCTCCCAGGGCCCCATTTCACAACATCCGGACGTCTGTGGCACAGTGGACTCCCTCGGCTCTAAGTCCTCCCGGATAATCACTGCTACCCCACTGCCCCTTCCCCGGGCCCGGGGCTGGTGAAATGCTTGGTAACCTGGTGGGCACATTTCCACGAGGGGTAAACCTCCCTCGTGGCCCAACCAGGTTTCCGTTATTCCCGCGAGGTCCGGCTCCCCCTCCAAAATTAGATCATGAATGAGGGGGGCCTTATTGACAACGGACCTCGCATTGCATCTAGTTTCCTAGTTAAAAGCTAATACAAAAGTATTGCCTGCATCCTGAGCATATAAACTGCAGATGATATTACCTTTGATCATCAATCTTGCACAATCTGGTATTAAAAAATTCCCAACTATTGAATAGATGTTTAGAAAAAATAGAAATCAGCTGTAATGGTTTTGCTCAATGCAGAAAATGTCTGTAAACCACTTAGAGAGGGCTGTAAAGCACTATGAAGCGATACATAAATCTAAATGCTTTTGCTATTAGCCACCTCCAGCAGCTCCATTTGGGGTGGGGTGGGGGGCAATTGGCAAGCCCTTTCAGAATTTGCCAAAGATAACCTATTGTTTACAAGGCTGCACAAGGCTCCAGTGTCTTTGCTTTGTAGAGTGGGCTATGTTTCTGAATCCCCTAAATGGCACTGAGGATCCTACTCACCACTCCCCATTAATATCATTGGAAGTAGCCAAGACAGGGAAATGAAATGCACAACGTGCAACCTAGGATAATTCTTGCTTCAATTAGGGGCACTTGGCAGCAGAGATTCTACTGGAAATTGTTATAAGTAGACTTCTGCGACCTTCTGACAAGCAGAGTCAATGGGGAAACCAGATTCACTTAGCAAACCTGTTACTAAACTGCAGTGATTCACTTAACAACTGTGGCAAGGAAGGTCGTAAAATGAGGCAAAATTCACTTAACAACTATTTCACTTTTTTATGTCACCTTTTTATATATGACTTAATAATACCTGCCTATTCTTTTTTGCTGATATAGCTGCATGACTTTATGATGTTGATTTTTATCTAAAGGACTAGAATTTCATTCTAATACCCAGTCCTATATGTGTTTACTCAGAAGAAATTGCCATTGATTTCAGCAAGATCAAATGAGCAGGTGTAAAATTGTTGTTAAAATTCAGCTTTTTCAATAATACCATTTTCTGAGCATAACGTGTTGGAAATATACAAGTATATTTTCAAGATACAACAAATATATGCAAAGTGTTGAATTTCTTTTCTTTTTTTCCTTTTTTGCATAAATAAGACCATTGGAAAAGCACTAGGCATTGTTTATAATTACCGTATGTATTATTGAAGTAGATTGGCCACTAGGAGGTATAGAAGCTCTACAATGAACAAGCTGATTAGTTATTATACAAAGGGCTCAGTACTTTTGAAGTGTTGGTGAAAAGAATGGTGCTATAGCTATATATATATTTGGTGTGGACACATATTTTCTGTCCCGACCTTTTATTTATTTAATTATATTGTAAAGCAAACATTGCAGAGGCTAAGCAGCCAGTTGTAAGATGAAGTACCTATTTTTGTAAGTATCTATTTTTATATAGTTGACTGAGCTATTGAAATCTTTATTGGACATAATGTAGTAAAACAAAAGGTGAAGGCATTGCATGAATATGAACCTTATATAGGGATTTCAGTTTTGATTACTGGTCTATATAAACAAAAATGTAGCAAGACATGTTGCTATATGTATTGAAGCATGTGATCAACTTTTCTGTTCAGGACTCAAGCCATGTGGTCCTGTCCACCATTAAACCATCTTTCCAGACAGCCTCCATGTCTCCAGTGTCTTTTTCTCCACTTGGAGTCGAACCTAGAAGGACATTTCTTTCAACAACATAAAATTCAAACATCTCATAAATGCAACAGAACATGCTACCTATTTATAAAGGAAATTTATAAAGAATGGCAGAAGAAAGCTTCAGGCAGAAGAAAGCCCTGCTATTTGGTAGGACTTGATTCCAATGAGTATACACAGGATTGATAAAGAACAAGATTGAGTGGGCATATTAAAATACATAAAAAGATTAGCATAAGGTATCATGCAGGTTGATAAGCCAAGTTGTATAGAGCATACATTTTTTTAAAAAAACTGTTGCCTGTTTTTAAAATATGTCATGTTTTTCAATAGCAAGAAATACTGCTAGCTTGGAAGATGGAAGTGGAAGAGGAAACAACGTTTCTTGAAGGTATTATTTTACATTTCTTATCTCTAAAAACCCTGAAAATGAATAGCTAAGGCATATTAGTATTTATAATGCGGTTGTTTCAATTTATTCTTGCCTCTTGACTGTCTTTACCTTGTCCCACAGAATTTGGGACAAAACTGGGGCAATGATCGACAAAAGAAAATATTTGCCATGTTGATTTACAGACATTTCTAAAATTCTGTTTTCACTCTGTCATTATGGGGTACTGAGTGTAGACTAATGAGGAAAAAAATGAATTTCAACAATTGTAGAATCAGGCTGCAGCATAGCAAAATTGACAATAGTGAAGGGTCTGAATACTTTTTGAATGCACTGTATATGTAAGTTGGACAATAAGAAGAAAATTCTCATTCAAATACATTGTTATTTTAAAATCTCTGGGTCCTTTGCATCAAATAACTAACTATATGAATTAAAAATAAGTAATCATACATAGCAAAAGAAATTTAAAGTATGTCTCAAAATTCAAAGCAAATGATAGAAGATAATGTTAATTTTGTAAAAAAATATTTGACAGAACAAGTTAAACTAACAAAACCAAAGAGTCTTGTGTTGTTTTTATTCTTGGGAGACTTAAAAAAATCACTTCCCTATCAAACACATTAGCTAGTGTGCTCCCTTTCCTTGGTAATCCACAAAAGCTTTATGAAATTTTTTCACTAATCGTGCATACATTTTTGAAGCTTTTTCTTTTGTCGCCCTGTCAGAAATATAACTATAGTTATAAAACTATTATTAGAGCAAAAACCTTTATAACAGTAATTCTCCATGTAGAAAATAATTATTTCAGTGCTGCTGTCCAGCACTCCCTTCATTTATCAAGTTTTAAATGACAAATAGTTATTGAATTGCATGGTCTCACTCAACATTGAAATAAAATTTATATTTATTTATTTTGTAATATCTGTTATAAAATAAGATTTCTACAAGAATGTATCATGATTTTCTGGTACAGACATCATGTAACTGCAGCTGACAAGTAGACACGTGAGCTGTCATTCAACTCCACCGCACATGCATGGATGCCCCACCCCCCAGCCAACTGTTAGTTGGGTCTCTGCTGTGCATCCACGGAGTGCGTGGGGGGGGGTGTCTCTGCTACGCATGCACGGGGAGCAGGGCACGTGCATGAGAGCCGTGTGTGCATTGCATTTTGAGGGTTTGGACACATGCTTTGGGCACTTGCTTCGGAAAAGGTTAGCTATCACTGTTCTATAATTTTTATTGGTTGTTTCCTTAGGATTGTACTGCAAAAATGCTGATATAAAAATCTAAACAAACCCTAATATTTTGAGAACCAGTTCAGAATTTAGCCACATTGGTTTAAATTTATTGTTGTAATTTCTCTATTGTTTATAAAGGAAATCTTTTACTGAGAAAATACTGCCAACATTTCACTTGAATTGTATAACACTAAGTATGTGTTACAGAGCATAGCAGTCTAACCAGATTTAGGTGAAAGTCTTCCAGCATTCTTACTTTTTGCAATTAAAACAGAATCTCCGCAAAGAAAATTCAAGATAGTATCTTCAAAACAAAAAGTGAAATGCCAACGACTTCCAAAGAACATTAAAAAGAGTTTAGAATCCAAGATCCATTGGACAATAATGTAAGTACTCATTATCTCCTCCCTTTTAGGATTAATAAATCCAGTTGTCATTAATAATATCTTCTAAGTAAAAGAATTTAGGAAGTTAAAAAAAGATTGATTTGATTATTAGCTGGATTTTTGCGATTCTGAATGATTGCTTTAATTGCACAATAATTTTGATTGCACTGATTTCACCTAAATGGACACCTCTGAAATGCAGTTCTGGTATTTGCTGGATTTTTGGCAAAAACAAACAATGTCTTCACTTGCACAGTAGTTTCAGTTGCACAGAGTGCATGTAAACACACATCTGGAATAAAAAGGAATTGGTATTGATTGCTAGCTGAATTTTTGCACAATGGTTTTGGTTTCATTTCTAATTACATGTAAACAAATACACCTGGTGTTACATAACATCAACACATATAAATGCTAACAATTACACAGGAAATGTTCAAAAGCAGAAAGCAAGACACAATTCAATCCTGTTTACACTGAAAATATCTTGGTGTACAAATGATTTTGTGTCTGCTATTAACAGTTTTTCCAGGCAAAGACATAAAAGCAACACATAATGTGCATATGGGTGAAAAATGTTAATATATTATCTGTCTTTACAGAGCTATTCTCTATGAAATTACACAAGATTACAATGAAACTGAAAAACACTTGAATATACTCAAGGAAAGGTAAAGAAAACACCTAGACAATAATAGCCCAAAACTCCTGCAAATGTTCATCCATTGTTAGGATAATATAAATGCTTTGAATTCAATAAGTTTTATCCTCAAAAAAGATTTAAAATAAGTTGTCTGCAGTTAGTGTAATACAGGTATTCCTTGAGTTACAACAGTTCATTTAGTGATGATTTGAAATTACGACACCCCCCCAAAAAAGTACTTATGACCCAGTTCTGAAGTTATGTATGTTGCAGCACCACAGCAGCCGTTCTTCCTTAGGACTGACCGCATTGACCCTGTAACATGCACCCTGCCTACGCCCCCCATCCCACCCCCACTGGACCTGCTTTGCTAGCCCCCCTCCCCCGATTCCACTTGCTCCTCCTCACCTGTTTCTAATCGCTTGCTTACCTTTCAAAGAGCTCTAGAGCAGGCTAACTCATGTGGCAGAAAAATGACGACCTTTTACTCAGACACTGGTGAAGCTGTAAGAACGTGAGATCTAAGGAAAACAGCATTATCAGCTTCTGACTAAAAAAACTTGGGTTTTCTGCCACAAACCTAGCATCCCTGCAAGCCTTGTTTGGTCCCAGCCTGGGCAGTACCGCAGCAGCCTTGTGATTGGGTGGCTAGTTTGAATCAGCAGCTTCAGGGATTGTTGCATGAAGGCAGCGGCAACTAATCAATGCAGAGCTTGAACTGCAATCTCCGTCTCTTACTCAGATGCTGGTAAAGCTTTTTCCTTATATTTCACCTGTGCAGACGCAGCGGGGCAGGATGCAGAGAGGACGAAGCAACTGTGGGGACCCCAAGGGATCATGAGATATCTCAGTGAATGGGGGGAGGCTTTGGGTAGTTGGAAGCAGGTAGCCTGTTCCAGCACTAGGTCCCCCCATGGTCTTTCCCACCCTGAGATACCTCATGTGCACTTAACAACTTGTGCATTAGATTAACGAATGCATTAGGAAAAGCAGGGAGTCCCAGCTAAGGAACATGGGATAGGCCCTGGGAGGCCACATAAGAACATGCATGAACGGGGGAGGGCTTGGAAGGCTAGATGCAACATGTAAGTTTTGGGAGCAAGTTGTGGCAGTGCAGAAAGGTTGGAGAGTAGATGGAGCAATTTATGACCCCGCTATTTTCCTCATTGACATTACTTGTGAGAAGCCAGCAGGAAGGGTTGTAAAGCTCTATAATGTGACCATGGGGTATGGGTTGCACATCATAAATGTAAGTTGGGTGCCAAGTGCCTGAATCTCAATCACCAGATGGGGGCTATGACATCTGGAACATTGCAGATTAGCTATAAGTATAACTAGTAAGTTCTACGTTCAGGGCCATCACAATTTTAAACAGTCACTGTACAAGTGGTCAGTAAGTGAGGACTACCTATATACATCGTAATAGTACAAATAGGGGTTTCTTTTCTTACATCATTAATAGCCAAGTAATAGCAATCAAATTGAAATGGTGCTTCTGAAATTCTTCTGAATTCTAAATATGCTCAAGAAAGCCTGCACATAAAACAGGGGACTTCACATGTTATTTACACAGTGTTTCTTTTAATGTACCCTGCAACTGTATTAGTTATTTTTGGAGCAACTATGCCACATGTTGGGTCAAGTTTAGCTTGTCATTGACAGTACCTAATGGTATTAGGTTTTTTATAAATTATTTCTTAATGTTTTTTCATGTTTGTAGGTAAAACCATTAGAATGTCATTGGTTTCTGAATTTAATATTTCTGCCTATAACATCTAGAATCAGAATTATTGGCCAGTTAGAACTTAATAAAACACATTCAACTTATTAAAAGATGAAAAGCTAAAGAGAAGTAACATATTTATTTGAATTGGTATGTTAGTGCATATGTTGAAATGTTGAACATTCTGGTATGCAGCTATTCTCTTCAGAACTTCCACTCTCTTAAGCAGGTGAAGGAAAATAAGGTATACAGTTAGTCTCAACTTATGACCAGAATTTCTATTGCTAAGCAAGGTGGTTGCTTAGTGAGTCATGCCAGATTTTACAAAAAATGTTTGCCACAATTAACCAAATCACTGCAGTTTCTAAATGAATCATGGTCATTAAACAAATCCAGCTTCCCCTATTGCAGCGATGGTGAACCTTTTTTGGCTCGCGTGCCATAAGTGGGGGGAGCGCAGGGGGGTCGTGTGCAGGCGTGCTGCACCCATAATGCAATGCACGACCCCCAGTGTGCATGCACGCACTACAGGCACGACCCCCCCCATTTTTGCATGCTTTTTTCACCCTCCACAGGCTCCAGAGGCTTTATAGGAGCCTGGGGAGGGCGAAAACAGCCTCCCCTGGACGCCCTCCGGAGGCATCAGGAAAGCCTCCGGACAGTCAGTCCCTGAAGCCTTCGGAGCACTCAAAATGATCCTCCGAGCACTTCTGGTTTGCTCGGAGGGTCGTTTTGAGCGCTCTAAAGGCTTCAGGGACGGTCCGGAGGCTTCCTTGAAGCCTTCGGAACACTTAAAACGACCCTCCGAGGAAGGCCTGGGGAGGGCGAAAATGGCTTTTAAAAAGGGTGAAGTCAGCTGGCTGGCGCCTCGCATGCCCTGACAAATGGCTCCGCATGCCACCTGTGGCACGCCTGCCACAGGTTTGCCATCACTGCCCTATTGAGTTTGTTTGTTGGAAGCTAGCTGGGAAGGTTGCAAGTGATCTGGAATGCTGCAACCATTGTAAATATGTGCTGGTTGCCAAGTGCCTGAATTTTGATCATGTTACTAGGGATACTTTTTAAGTGTGAGGTTGTAAGTGTGAGGCTTCGTAAGTCACTTTTTTCAATGTTGTAACTTCAAACAGATGCAAAACAAATGGTTATAAGATAAGAATTACCGTATTTTTTGGAGTAGAAGACGCAACCTTTTCTCCCCAAAAGAGGGTGAAAATCTGGGTGCATCTTATACACTGAATACAGCATTTTTGGCCTCTTAACCGCGCCCTGCATACCCTGTTTTTCGCAAAATTGGACGCACAGAGGGCTTGGGAGGCCTGCAAAGTGGGGCTGGGGGGCTGGGGAGGGCGAAAAAGAGTGAACAATGGGCCAGTTCTTTAATAAAAACAGGGCTGTTTTTGCCCACCCTAGCCCCAGTAGCACTCTAAGGCCTCCCACACCCTCTGCTCGCCCTGTTTTTGTGAAAAACGGGCCAATTTCTGTTTGTTTTTTGCCCTCCCCAGCCCCCAGGAGCACTCTACAGGCCTCCCACATCCTCTGCACACCCCATTTTTGCAAAAAACAGTCCCAGTTTCAGCTTCCCAAACCCCCACGTGTTGCATTTTTGCCCTCCCTGGCCCCCAAGAGCACTGCAGGCCTCTCAAACTATCTGCATGACCCTTTTTCACAAAAAACGGTGTGTGCAGAGGGTTTGGGAGGCCTGCAGAGTGCTTCTGGGGGCCGGGAAGAGCAAAACCTTTTTTTTAAAAAAATACCTCTTTAAAATCGTGGTGCATCTTGTACTCCAGTGTGTCTTTTAGTCCGAAAGATACAGTAGCTGCACCAATAACCAATCTATAAACCTGGCTAGGTAACTAATGGTATATGTGAATGACCTTGGGTGATTCACAAGGTGAAGAGCCACAGCCAGGGGAACAGTTGAATAAGAGGCAGCTTAATCCAAAGAAGGAATATGGTCATAGTAAACGTTTCAAAAGGAACCATTCCTAGTTTCTTGAGCTGTTAAGAAGAAAAATACTTTGAAACGTACAAGGTTCTTTTAAAATAACCTTACAATAAAGAAAAATTAATTCATCTGGACATGTTTCCAATCTGAATTACTTTGAAAACCTGATAGTAACTTTTAAGCATATGTTAGAAAGAATTTGTAATATTATAAGCTGCCCCAAAACTCTTTTTGTGAGAATGGTGGATATTTAAATTTGCCAAATTACAAAGTTTGCAAATTGCTTCAGCAGGATAAATAACTTTTTCTATTTCTACATAATACAATAAGTATTAAGGGATCTACCCCACCATCTCTTTGATATTCTTCTGTGATGCCAATATATGTGACTTGACTTTTTTTTTAAAAAAATCCATTTCTTTCATTAAATAATAATATATTGAATTGCACAATACCATTCTTAATTATAAGAAAATTCTAATCCTTGCATGGTCTACTAAATAACTGTGGTCTGTAACTTAGGGTTATATTGCTTTAACCCAGTAGAATACAGCTTTATCACTAAGGCAAAGGCCTACGTTATATGTTGATACATAGTTAACCCTTGACTTACAACTATAATTCAGCATGGTAATTATGGTTATAAGTTGTGATGGTCATAAATCAGATCATCATATGACTGACCCAGTTTTTCCAGCAGTTATTAGATGAACACCGTGGCAGTTAAGCAAACTCATTGTTTGCTATGGATGATTTTTGCTGGAAACTGGAAGGAAACACTGTTTTTGGCCAAAAAAGTAAATTGCAGTTACATGACTAAGGCCACAAATGGGGCTAGTTACTGAGCACCCAAAATGTGTTCATATCTGAGGGGGTGTCAAATTCTTGTTGGGGGGGGGGGGCTGTTGTAACTTAAGCAATTGATCATACTCAGTTTTGGACTTGACAGTTTTCTATATGGGCCAAGTGCTTTACATTTCTTTTGTTGATGTCAAAGATCAGAGATGGGGGGAAGCAAATATATTAGAAATTTAAGAACTTCATTGTTCTTCAACAGGGAAACATTTTTAGCACAGTAATTTTAGCGCTAGTATCAAGTTATCTCATTTAGTTTGATATTTTCATTGCATGATTTCATATATTACAGATAACCATGATAGTATTAACATAAAATGATAATGTTGTTTAACAATTTACTGAAGGCTTCTGAAATGTATTGCAACTTTGGAAGTTCCTGTGGATGAGCTGAATTGTCTGAGCAATGTACAAAAGGTTCTAAAAGAAGAAAACAAAAAGTGTATTTTAATGGAAGAAGGATTGCAGCATCTGGAGGTAAATAAGGAAGAGAAGATGGATTTTAAGAATTTATATAATACATTGTGTGAGTAAATAGTTAATATGATATCCTAAACAATGTTCCACAAATGAGATTTTCCCATAGCTGTGTTATACAAAATCAATGAACAATCTTGCATGACTTTATTATTTCCATTCATATATTATTATTACTACTCCAAGCATCTGTAACATGTCATAATAAATCTATTAATCTCTCATACATTGCAAAATGTCGTTCATACTTATAAAAAGGAATATCACATCATTACTTTTCTTTCCTTTTAATCTTTTTTTATTTTGCTTTAAGGTGAGTTATGAACTTTAAAAAACAGTTGGTCGTCAAAGGTGCAGAGAGCCACTGTGGTTTGAAACACTGAGAGGTGGATTTTGATTGATGGTTCCTTCTGAATAAACTGCAGAAATTGAAAAGTTTTCTCAATTGGCTTGAGAGTTGAGCTTCCAGAATTCTAGGATTCCATCTGTGCTCTTAATTCAGTGGCACCAACATGGACATTAAGGTTCACCTTCCCTACCTGTTAATCATTTTGGGAAATAATTAATGTACAGATGGAGATATTTCCTCTGCCAAACAAAAACAAGAGAGATTTTGCTTTAAAAAAATTTCAAAAGAGTTATTAATTAAATTACAGAGCAATATTATTGAAATATGTTTACAATTTATTTACAATAATTTTAGCTGAAAGACTGAAAATAATTTTACAAGATTTATTCATGGTTTTTGATAAAAGACCTTTGAAGGATGATGTTAGAACTAAGTTTGATATTTGGAATAACATAATGAAAAACAAGCCACATTGATCTTTTTCGATGGAGAAAGGGCTTTTGACAATATGCACTTGGCTTTTCTTAACTATTTGGAACTCATGAATTTTGGACAAAATGTTATAAAATGTGTGAAATTGATTTATACTTCACCGAAGGCACAAGTAGATATTAATGGAGATTTAACTAAATCATGTGGGCCACTATAAGCAACAGTAAAATGTAATTAAGAAAAGATTTGATGATAGAAGGGTATACTTATCAATGTTTTTTTATATCAGAAAAGTTTAAAATGCATAAAATATTTTATGACCTTGAATGATGTAAGACTAATTTTGAATCAGAACTATGTACTAACAATGAACGTGTTATTGCTAAAATGTATGAACTTCTGTTGAAATGTGAAACAGAAGAACAAGTGGAAGAATGTACAGTATGTTAAAACAGGTTAAAAATTTTTTGATTACAATATATAAATGAATCAATGGGAAAAATGTAGTTGAAAAGACTGCATTTACATTATCTTCTAACCTTAAAGAGAAGGTTTATAAATGATGTATTATTGGTACTTGTCATCAGAGAAATACTCTAGAATGTTTAATGGTACTTTAAATCTTTTTGGAAATGTGAATGACATGAAAGAATATTTTTATCATGTCCATTGGATGTGTAAAAAAGCCACAAATATATTGTAATATTTTTTTCTGTGCATTTTAGATAATTGATTAGCAATACATTCATTTATTTCCTGTTTGTTTGGATGGTCTGTAGTATACACCTATGGCAACGTCATTCCTTTTTTCTTTTACATTAACCCAAATGGATTCAAGAAGGGTTTTTCCCCCTTCATTTCTGTAGAAGTGTAGTTACCTGTTACATACAATATAAACTCACCTCCTCTTTTGTCAGGCTGTTTCTTTTGAACAATTTAAATCCTTCAGTACATCAAGTCATGGGTTTTATCTCACCAAAGTTTCAGTAATGGCAACAATGTTATATCTGACCTCGTGTACTAGGAAGTCAAGTTTGCCTTGGTTCCTCATACTTTGAGCATTGGTATATAGCCATCTGAGTTCTTTTTGACTGACTCTGCATTTGTTTCCTACATCACCTATTTCATATTTGAGTTTCCCTTCTCACCACGATTGGATGTCTTGAGGTTTATGCTTGGGATTAGGTTCTAAAGCTTGATCTCCCTCCTCTTCCAATTTTAGCTTTAAACCCTTTGGATAAGCCCAGCCAGGTGTTTTTCAAACATGTTCTTCCTGGTTCTTGTGATGTGTAGCCCATTTCCTTCCAGAAGCCCTTCATTAAAGTAATGTAGATTGGTCTAGGAATACAAAGTTATCTGGACAGCACTATCCATTCAGCCAGTGATTTACTTCTAAATTCTCTGTGCCCTCTTTGGGTTTAAATGCAGGGTTTTATTTCTTTATTCGTTTGATCTTTTGTGGTTAATGCTGAAATATTCAGGGTTGCACCATTTCACCTGCCATGTTCCATGCTGTCTTTCCACCATTCTCAGCTGTTGCACTGTAAGTCTTTCTGCCATTCCGTTCCAACACCATTCTGTTCTGACACCATGCCTTCTCCCTCTCTCTCTTCACCTCTTTCTTCTGTTTCTTTAACTTACTTAATTTTATCTTATATAAGTGTTAACTTTTCCTCCTTTTTCTTCATCTCCTCTACACTAAGTTTCTTGTTGCACCCAATGCCGTGTTGCTGCTGCCCTTGAAAAACATATTGTGTCATTTGCATCTCCTGCTGCCACTGGTTGCACTCGCCAGTTGTGCCTGCATTCTTGCTCGCGGGTTGCACTCACCAGATGCATCTGCTACCAATGCTGCTCAGTAAGCATCTTGTTGCCTAGTTGTGACTACTGTTGCCACTGGTCACACTCATAGTTATGCCTGCCAGCTCAGCAGTAGATGTGGCTGCTCACTGATTGCGGCTGCTACTGCTAATTGCCTCATCGCCATTGCTTTGCTTTTCCCCCATCCCCCTCCTTTTCTTCTCCTGTCCTCTTCCTGTTCCTCTCTTTCTCCTTCCTTTACTTCAAATTTAACTTTGTTCAAACTTTAGTTCTTCTCCTCCACCCCTTTCCCTCATGATGGAGCATCTTCCTCAATTATTAATGCACACGTTTTTAAAGGCTAAAGTGTAATTAAAACCAGAGGCTTCTGTATTGGGACTAATGGACAAGCAACTGGAAACATGGTTGATTTCACTTCCTTGAAAGACAATACCTACATTTCTAGAACAATTTTTTGAAGCTTTTAATAAAGTTTATATAAAAAGTGTTGCATAGTTCCCCCTTCCCACAGTAGAATAGAAAACTAAATTCTGAAACCCAAGGTGCTGCATATGTGAATCCTTAAATGCCTTTTTTTATTCCAGTTTACAAATTATAACTTGTTACACAATTACAAATTATATATTAATTTTCTAATATCTATTTAACAGGAATTTTTTTCAATACATTCCATGTAATGAGAGAAAGAACAAATATGTTATATAAACTTTATGACTTATATAAAATTTGTCTTAATTCTAACACAAATGCAGTATATCCTTACTTTAAATACATTTGTTGTCATCCTCTTTCATTTTAACCATAGGAAGAAATAACCAAAGATGTCTTAACATTACATACAGTGGATGAAAAAATGCAAATACTTCAAAAGGAAATAAAAGCATTAAACCATGAGCTGGCAACACTAGAAGCAGAAGCAGATGAGGTATTTGGGAGCCAATACTGGATTTATTTCTGGGCAGTAAGAATTATACAAGACTTACTTTTTTCTTGACAAAGCAATTTGAGAAATGAAAATAACAGTCTCTTTTTTCCAGAAGCAGATACAGTTAGTCTTCAATTTACAAACAGTTGTTTAGTGACTGATGTTACATCAGCCTTGGAATAGTTCTTTATGGCTTTTCAAGTTATTCTAGCCATTGTGTATTGGCTGCTTGGCAACCAGTTCACATTTATAACTGATTGCAGCATCCCACAGTCACATGACCACAATTTGCAATACAGGTAGTCCTTGACTTACATTTAGTGACCATTCGAAGTTACAATGGCACCAAAAAGAACAACTTAGAATTGTTTTTCACATTTACGGCCATTGCAGCATCCCCATGATCACATAATCTAAATTTTGACACTTGTATTTATGATGGTTGCAGCATCTTGGGGTCATGTGATCACCTTTTGTTACCTTCTGACAAGCAAAAGTCAATGGGGAAGCCAGATTCACTTAACAACCATATTACTAACTTAACAACTTCAGTGATTCATTTAACAACTATAGCAAGAAACGTAAAATGGAGCAAAATTCACGTAACAGCTGTCTTGATTAGCAATGGAAATTTTGGACACAATTGTGGTTGTAAATTAAGGACTACCTGTATTTTTTGTTAGTTTCTGGCACCCATTTGGGAGAATGTATTCAGGTAACAATGTGATTCACTTAATGATTGCCATTAACATGATTATAAAATTGGGCCCGGTCATGTGGGTACCTTGATTTAACAATTTTTCCAGTGCCAATTGACTATCTATGGGGAAAGAATTAAAATAAACATTTGGTGTTCTATATCAACATTAATTGTTTTCTCCATTCTTTCCAGTTATTTCATAGAGATGCTAAACATGACCTAGGTCTTCCTGGTCTTTCAGTGGAATATTTCAAACTACCTACTCTTCAGGTGAGTATAAATAATGGCAGTAGTTTCAAGTCACTTGTCTTGAACGTATGCCATTGATTGAATAAAAAATATTCCATTCATTTTAATTTCATTTTGTACTGTTACACTTTCTATTTTATAGAATGAGATTTTGAAGATTGGAAACCCACACGTTCTTCTTGATGACATGAATATCATTCAGCAATCAGATGAGATGAAGAATATGATGGGATTTCTAGAACAATTATATGAAAAGGCAGACCATCGATGTACAGAAGAACAATGAAGTAGCCTGTATCTTTAGTTCCTTTCGTCTTCGAAGGAAATATTTGAAAGAAATAGTTTCCCTAACATGATTTGCATTCTGCAATTCTCCAGTGACATTGTGAAAATTTTGGATGTAATTAAGAAAATGTAATCTATGATTTTATTGGGGTAAAGATATCAAGAGATAGGCTTTTCAGTAACAAGCTAGTCCCATTCTTTTGACTAACTACCATTAAGATTTGATGCAAAAGTCTTCAAGTTGATCAGATGACAAAATAAATTTTTAAAAGCCTTTTGAGTAGTATTCCACATAAGGCTACTTACTACTATGTAGTATGAAACTGATTTTTTTCCTGTTTTTGGGTTGTAGTTTCTTTTTGAATATGCTAGTGTAATTTAGATGCAAGCAGACCTGCTGCTTGAGAAACGTGTACAAATGCAGATAACAACATTTAATTACTTTGTTGGCAAGCTGATTTAAGCATAAACAAGTTTTCACTAGAGACCTACAGCTCAGTTAAACTCTGAGCTAATGAGCAACAGGTTTCTGGCTCTGAAAAATCAAAGAGTAACAGTTTATTTTTCCCCTGCCTCCTGGATATTTGTCATCTGCAATTTTTTGTGGATGTGGGTAAAGAATGTAAGCTGCTTACTTAGGAGGCTAATGCTCCAGGATTCTTAAATATGGTTTCTTTCTTTCACCTTTAGTTGCAGAGTATTATACAGCAGGTTGAGGTATCTTTCTTCACTTGAAATTGTATCTGAGAAAAAGAGAATGAGTGTCAAAACAACACTAAGCTCAGCCAGCATTATTATTTTTTGGGAACCTATAATACTTCAATTTCTAGATCTTAAATGGAAAAAGCAGTTGCTTCTTCCATTTTTGTCTTTAGAAATAGGTCTAGGGGGAAAAGGTGGTATTAGTTTCAAGAAAGATTAATCATTATGTCATTCTTTTAAACTGTTGTTGAATGAGTTGCTCACTTGGCCACCAAAGGTAAGTCTTTATTCCTTCCAGATGGGAGAAAATCTTTTAAATGGACTGGGCTTATTGTGTTTGTTCTCTCTTTAGATATCAGGCAATATCATTGGTTGTTTCAAGTATCCCAGTTAATACTGAACATTAAGATGTCCAATTACATCTAATGAAAATGTTAATTTTATTTTTATTTTTAAAAAGATCAATCTTGTATATAATCAAGCAATAGACCTGCTATTGGCTGTTGCCTGTCCTTTGAAGTATAATTGGTTCTCATGGATATTGAAATTAATACTTAAAAGTAGAAGAAGCCTAAATTTGAACTATTTTAATTATAGAGTATCATTCTTCACTCAGATTACCATTGAAAGAAATTAATACCTGATTCTCCTTGGATTTAAGAATAAGATTAGGGGATAATTCTCTTTCTCAGGGTTGTATTCCTCTCTGTTAATTTTTAAGGGATATTCACTTTTGGAAAATAAAACAAATTTCTGTAGTTATCACCTTGGCCTAGATATCCTTTTTCCTTTTTTGAGAGAGTTGTATATATTAAAAATAAACATGCTTTTTTGATACAGCCCTAAAGAATACTGTGTTGTCAGTGAGGTAAAGAGCCGAGGTAGCGCAGTGCTTAGAGTGCAGTACTGCAGGCTACTTCAGCTGACTGCTAGCTGCAGTTTGGCAATTCAAATCTCACCGGCTCAAGGTTGTCTCAGCCTTCCATTCTTCCGAGGTGGGTAAAATGAGGACCGAATTGTTGGGGGCAATACACTGACTCTGTAAACCGCTTAGAGAGGGCTGTAAAGCACTGCAAAGCCGTATATAAGTCTAAGTGCTATTGCTATATCTTTATACTTTATTTACATGTTTCTATGAGGAAAACCTACAGTAGTCTGATTCCCAGAGGTAAAATTTTATGTATGGTTATAAGGGACACCAGAAGCTTAAGTAAAGGAGGCATGCTTGAGAGACAGATTTTAGCTAAAATGTGTAAATAAATGAAATATTGTAAATCTACATTTTCTATAATAGAATATTTTATTTTAATTTTTCAGTCTATGTGTGATGTTTGTACTCTGCAATGATTTTGTAGCTTTCTGGGATAAAGATTTAAATCACTAGTATGTAGACTTATGTAAATTGTCAAGGACAATTTGACTGTAGCAACTGTCTACAAAAAACTAAATAATATTGCCATAAACTAATAAAAAAGGTGTTTACTGCCTAATAGGAAAAGTTGTACTGCTTTTTAAAATGTCAATTTAGCTTAAACATAAAAGTTTTAAGTATAAAAATTTTCTATAGACATGAAATTACTTTAGATTGACCACAACAATCGTCCTACATTGCAGAATAAATGATTCTAGAAACAATTACCAGTATTTCTGTAGGATACATTTTTACAGGTGTTTTATAAGTTTTTCTTTGAAGTTTCTTTTCCCTTTTCAACCACTCTATAAGGGAAATATATGTGACCCTTGTTTCTTTTCTTTGGTCCATACATCACTTCAGGATCATTCTGCTGAAATCTGAAGCACAATGAATTTGTATGGGGGTGGGGGTGGCTTAAGGAATAAAATAAATTTAAGTCTCTGTTACCCTTGATGTATTTACATTCATTGACATTCCTGTCTCACACGTCCTCCTAAACACTCCTATCAAAGTACCACTAACTGCAAAAAACATCCTCATTCCTCTTATACTTTTAGATGATACAGATGTAAACTATGATCCACAAAAGATTCAGTCAGGCAAATAAGATTGTGAAGATATAGAGTTGCATACAGAGAATTTTTCCCTGAGAAACATATAAAAGAAAATGGGTATCAAATATCTGAAGCTGAATGTTTTGAAGGCAGAGAATCTACCTACTTTTCACAATTGCACAATTTTGAGAATTCTACAATACTTAGAACTAAGAATGACTTACTTGTATTGATTAATAGGAGTTCTTATTTAAAGTATGTCAAAACATATTTTGTTGCAATAAATGCAAGAATAATTGCAGAGCAGGATATGTGTAACAAATACACGCAGAACTTGTCTGATTTATTCGGTCAGTATTTCAAATCCCTCCTCTAAAAGTGGAGCTAGTTTCCACCCACCTGGTGACCCATCCTAGAAGGTTTATATATAATCTGAAGTGCAGTTCCCTCTTCATGTTTTGGCTGTGTTCTCTCTCTGTATAATAATGCTGTAGAGTCAACTCCAGGTATGTGAGGACAGCTCCAGCTATCTGAGAATTGGGATTATGGTCTTTGAAATGATTGTCTAGACAGATGAATGCATTCATTTGAGTAATTTCTTTAAATGGATAGCTCTTTTTAAAAGTACCTAATTTTGAAATGCAAAATTTCCAATGATTTTCTTTTTACTCTGTTATTCTATCTATACTATGCGTTCTGCATCCAAGCAGTGTAATTTCTGTGTTTCTAGTTTGGGACTGTTTTTTACATGCACTTTTCCACTATCTCAGTTGAAAGCTGCTATATTTATATACTTACTATATGGCAGTGATGCAGTGGTGGGTTTCAAAAATTTTTAGAACCTATTTTGTGGGTGTGGCCTATTTTGTGGGTGTGGCTTGGCAGTCATGTGACCAGGCGGGTATGGCCAACTTGACATCACTCATGCACACTCAGTCACATGACTACCACCACCCAAGCCATGTGGAAAAAAAATTGGGATTCCTATGAAGAGGGTGGGGAAGAGAGGGGAAAACCTCCCAAAAATGGACAACTGGAGGATTAAGGGCCGAAATTAAGGAGATCTGAGAAGGCAGGACAGGGGAATCCAGTAGAAAGCTATCACACACTGGGGAAAGAACTTTGGGAGATTGGAGGAGGCAGGACAGAGGGCAATCCAGTAAAAAGCTATCACACATTGGGGAAAGAACTTTGGGAGATCGGAGGAGGCAGGACAGAGGGGAATCCAGTAAAAATGAGCTTGCTGCTCCTGTCTGGTAGATGGTGCCGCTGGACCTTTCCATGCTTCTCCGTTTGCCACCTCCACTCCCAGGTATGGGACTTGACACCAAATTGGGCTGTGATAGTGCGGACAGGCAGGGGGGAGCGAGCAATGGAGCGGCTTCCAGACGGGCGATGGGAGCGAACGAGCCACAGGGCCGGTGCAGGCGTTCCAGAAGTTACTTCTGGGTCCACCGGTCGAACCTTCTCTCACCGTATTGGTAAATTTCACCATCCGGTTCTCCCGAGCCGGTGCGAACTGGCAGAAACCCACCACTGCAATGATGGCACCCAAACCCCCAAATGCAGTGCGCACAAGGCTCCCACACACATGTCTTGCTTCCTGTGCATGTGCAGCAAAGACCTCCCGCACCCACTCACCCCACACATGCACAGCAGAGACCTGACGACCAGCTGGCCGGTGGGAGGTGCATGCTAATTCGTGGTGGAACTGAACTAGGGCAACGGCTCACATGCCCACAGAGAGGGCGGTGCGTGCCACAGGTTCGTCATCATGGGTATATGGTATTATTGAGCTTGAAAGGCAATATAGTTTAAAACTTTTCTTGTACCATACAGGATATGGTATTTTTTTCAGCAATAATGCCTGATTTTTGTTCATTGTGTATTGCTTTGGATAGCCTTTAATGAAGGAACTAATATATTCAATACATAAACTCAGAATCATACAGAATTGACTAATGAATGGAAAAAAGGACATAAAGCAATCATCTAATAAATAAGTACTGGTAGAAAACCAATGATGTAATGCTCATTGGGAATTAAAATGCTGATTGGCAATTACAGGTAATCCTCGAGGTACGACAGATTTAATGATCATTCAAAGTTACAACATAACCCCACAACCAAAAATTGTATGACTTTCAAAGTAACAAATTCTACTGAAACCACCCAGTCATTTGCCCTTTTAAATGACCAGTTGGCTTCATAATTCTTTGCAGAGATACTGCAGCACGGCCACCCCCATACTGCCCTGCTGGGTGCCCAAAGGTATGGGCTTTGTCCCTCACCAGATTTCAAGTGGTCCTCTTCCATTCCTCACACACTTGTCTTCTGAACATCTGCAGAACTCAGGAATCTGGGGAGGAGAAGGCCAAATGGGAGGATTTACACTGGCTGGAGGGAAGCAAAACCAGCAGGATTTCTTCTCAGTTGTGCCATGTGACCTTAATATCTTCAAAAGATAAGTGAATATGATAGGGTGGGTCTGGAGGAAGCCCATAGTTCTTTAGCAAATCAAAGGCAGGAGGCAGATCATGGGATATATCAGGGTGAGGGAAGTCTCCCAGAGTCACCTGTGCCAATGTTAGGCTTCCCCAGTTTCCTCCATCCCTGAATCACCCCATGCTCTACCTAATGACCCATGCAATCATTTAATGAATGCATCAGGGAAAGCAGGGACAGGGAGGTTTTTAATTATATGCTTCATTTAACATAGTCCTTGAATCCTGACATGAATGGGCTCCTGATTACATTTAACGTCCTTAACTTTTGACATGAATGGGACCTATGATATTACTGTCATATGTCAAGGACTACTTGTACAGGTAATCCACTTTATAAATTCCACTGTAAAGCCTTGGTTGGTTTATTCTTGAGGCTATCAATCTCCATAAGATAATTTGTGTCTATGATACAGTGATACAGTTGGTATTGAATATTCAGAGCCCTCTTTACAGTATTAGTAAATGTAGAAACATCTTTACAAAGAATTTAAGATATAAATCTTACAAAGCATTGAGTAATATCTAGGAACGCCATTTGTCCAATCCATCAAAGTTCTCTTTTTCCCAGATATCTCCTTTTGTACTAGGTTGCTGTTAAATGGGCAAGTGAAGATGTTGGTGCTTAACTCTTCCACAAAACTGCAGATTCTAGAACAAATGTTAAAGAAGAATTTTCCTGAATCCCTCAAGGTAATGTAGATAATTCAAGATAAAATATTAGAATACATGAAAAGATCAAATCAATCTGTTTTTATTTATTTGTCACATGTATATAACTACTCATCTAACAGTGATTCTGGGCAGCACACATAATAACCACTAAATACCACAATTTAAATTTTTTAAAAATAAGAAAGAAACAAAATCCCTATCATACAGTCATCTAGCAGGCTCTATTCTATCATGGGATCCCCAAGCTTGTTGGCAAAACCACATTTTGTGGGCTTTCCAGAGGGCCAATATGATTGAGGTCAGGCTTACCTCAGGAGAAATGATCCACAGGACGGTGGTCAGAATAGCAAAGGCTTTCCTCCTAGATCTGCTCAATAAAACTCAAGCTGATGGTCCATAATACAGGTGAAACTCAAAACAATTAGAATATCGTGCAAAAGTTCATTTATTTCAGTAATGCAACTTAAAAGGTGAAACTAATATATGAGATAAGACTCATTACATACAAAGCAAGATAGTTCAAGCCATGATTTGTCATAATTGTGATGATTATGGCATACAGCTCATGAAAACCCCAAATCCACCATCTCAGAAAATTAGAATATTACATGCAATCAATAAAACAAGGATTGTACATAGAACAATATCGGACCTCTGAAAAGTATAAGCATACATATGTACTCAGTACTTGGTTTGGGCCCCTTTTGCAGCAATTGCTGCCTCAATGCGGCGTGGCATGGAAGCTATCAGCCTGTGGCACTGCTGAGGTGTTATGGAAGACCAGGATGCTTCAATAGCGGCCTTCAGCTCTTCTGCATTGTTCAGTAATTACTAGATAAAGATAATTACTAAAAATCTTACACAAAGGCAAAATGAGGAATTAGAGGGAGTATTGGAAATACAAATAGTGAAAAAGGTAAAATATATTGGAATCTGGCTAACGGCTAAATGTTCTACTATAAAAGAAGACAATTATTCAAAATTACTACAATAAATACGAAAGGACTTGGAAAATTGGGCTAAATTACAATTATCGCTGATTGGAAGAATTGCGACTATAAAAATGAATATCCTACCAAAATTTTTATTTCTATTCCAAACAGTACCAGTAAAATTAGGAAAAAACTTTTTTGTGGAATTAAATAAAATAATTTTAAAATTCATTTGGCTGGGAAAAAAGCTAGGATAAAATTAAAGCTACTACAGGACTATAGAATCAAAGGAGGATTTGGCCTCCTAGATTGGTAGCTTTACTACTAGACAGCAGTGGTAATATGGCTCAAAGAACGGATAGTACTCCAAAATAAAAGAATATTGATGATAGAGGGCCTGGCATGCCTTTATCTGGGAGGGAAAGAATAAAGCCCATAAATATTTTCAGAGACACTAGGTAAGAGAGCCTTATTAAAAATGTAGATGAAAATCCAAAGAAATTTCTATACAAAAATTCCCAGATGGATATCAACTATAGAAGCAATGATCTACCCCAATGTAATAGATTTGAACAGGATACTGTAAGTAATTCATTTATAAGTTGCAAATAGCATTGGGGTTTCACTGATGCTTTTTGGGGAGTAATTTGGGGGAAAGGGAGAATAAGTTTATTTATTTATATAAATTTATTTTCCTGATGTTGAAAGATTAGTCCCTTGACAGCTAGAATTGCATACAGAATCCATTTCTGTTGGTCAGCGGCCTGTTTCCTTTTAATAGGTAGGTAATTAAAAAGAATATAGATGTCAAAAAATGTTAAACTATTGTAAAGTCAGTATTGTTTTCTAGAACATAAAACCTTACACCATTACTTCAATGTTTTGATGAAACATTGCCCTTATTATATCTCCAGCATGATGATTTACTTACTCCTTTCCTATACAAATGCAATCAAGATCTGTAAATATAATCTATTATTTTTGTTGAATAAGCCATAATTTAAGATCCATTAAAATTGTTGACAGCAATGTTAGAGAAATTTTCCATTGTTTAAACAAAATGAAAATCTCTAATTGCTTTTCCCATTCATTCGTCTTTGTCTTGTAACATTTAATAGTTGCTTCTAATACTTTACGTGTCTGAAAATGCTGTTAGTCTGAATGAAGATGTCAATAAATGTTGAAGTTGCAAATAGTGCCAGTTGGTAAAAGCTTTGAGAATATAAAAAAAACTTAAAGAAATAGATTTTTAAAAGTGTTATTGTTTAATAAAACTTTGTAAACCCACCTTTTTTTGAAGGTTTATGGAGCAGTGTTGAATATAAACAGGGGAAATCCATTCAAAAAGGAAGTGGTTGTGGATTCATGGCCAGAATTTAAAGCTGTGATTACTCGCCGACAAAAAGAGGTAAAATGATACTTGTAATGGATCTATCCCAAATACCCTGAAATGCACAATGAGGGGCATTAATCTAAAATTTATACAGATTTTCCTGAGTTGGTATCCTCCAAAAATGTGGATGTATACTATATTAACATGTAGAGTTACAAAATTCAATGTCCTGGCTAATCTTGCTTTCATTTTTATTCTAATTTGCTTTTATGTCAAAACTGTGGTTGTCATTGGTTATCGTAACTATGTTTTCAAAGAACCAACCAATTTCTAAGTTTTGATTGTTTCTCTAAATCAAGAGTGGACAACCATTTGGGTCTTAATGCAACTCTGATTGCTGGGTGGGCACCAAGCACTTCATTTAGAATGTACCTGTAAAAAAATGAGCTTTTAGTGAAGAGGCTCAAAATCAGTAGGGGAAATTTTAGAGGAAAGTGAGAAATTTGGAGAGCTAGGGACTGTGAGCTAGGTTGACCTATTCTTCCTCTAAACTATAATTAATTTTAATTGACATTTCAGATTTAGTTATAATAAGTAGAACTAAAAGTGTAAATGAAAATTTCTGATAGCCTCTGAGAAGATTACACTAATAATACCAAACATAACATTAAAGTGAAATAAGCAACAAGTGATGAATGTGCTATCTCTATTATAATTCCTAAAAAAGAAAGATTGTACTCATTGTGGCTCTTAATAATCTTCCTAAAGGCCTGCTTTTCCCAAGGAAAATGATGGACTTCCTTTCACTGCATGAGCTCAAGCAAAGTCTAGATCAGTGGCAGTCAACCTGGTCCCTACCGCCCTCTAGTGGGCGTTCTAGCTTTCATGGTGGGCGGTAGGGGTTTGCTGTAATTCTGCTTTATAAATTTTATAAAGTAAAGTTACTTCCCTACTTTATAAATCACTAGTGGGCGGTTAGAAAATTTTACTACTAACTGAGATACAAAAGTGGGTGGTAGGTATAAAAAGGCTGACTACCCCTGGTCTAGATAGACATTTCGCTACCTCAGAATTACAAGGTTCTATGTGTGTCACGACCATTTTGTGGGAAATGAGCCTTAAACATTTGAAAAATTGTACTTGTTACCCCATTGTACATAGAAGGAAAATTTTTGGTATATGAGCCTATCAACAAATAGTGCATGCAAGCAAAAAAAATGAGGCCGATGGTGACTCATTTTGGGGTCATGCTGGAGGCTCCGAATTTCAGATAGAACCTTGTTATGCCATAAAAATGAGAATTCCAAAGTTTAATAATTTTTTTTTGAAAAAAGCACTGAATTCAACTTGATATTATCTCAAATTTGTTTTTGTCCCCATAAAATGCTTGTATATTACTATTTAAAGTTTTAGCATTAGATGTAAGAATGTAAATGCATGTCTTAATACTGAGAATTACTATTTAACCCCAGTATTGGATAATGGTTTCTTCAAAATGGTGCAAATATAGTCATTATCGACTTTAGGCATCCATTTGAACATACTTTCTATGTCATCTTGTTTTGCTTTGGAAAGTGTGTGTACGTGTAACTCTGTCTTAGCTACAGGCAATGTAAAAGATGCGGCAGGCAGTGTTGGCGAAGCAGGTTTCCCGCAAACACTCCTCGTCTTCTTTTCAAAGGCACGGATGGTGACCGTGTTCCAATCTTCCATAGCAAAGGTTGTCTTTTTTTAAAATATTTTTTTTATTTTTTGAGTAAATGCAAACAAACACCTTAAGATCATCTTCCATTACAAATTGTAGAAAGTGTGTCAATTGGTTACAAAGAACTTTTGTGCATCCCTTCCACAGTCATCACCTATGATTCATATCAAGTTATATATTTTACATCACATATATTTATATATCTTGCTGTTGTGGCCCAGCCGGTGCCACTGTCACCAGACTCCGAGAGTGATAGTCCATACGAGTCAGCTCCAGAGGAGATGGGAGATCCTGGACAGGATTCGGAGGCTGAGCAGGAATCCGAGAGTCTGGTCGGCCACCAGGTGGCGCCAGAGGCATGGAGCAGCGGTGAGAGCCAGAGGAGGAGGACTCCCGATGCCCTGCCTTGGAGCAGCGGAGAGGACAGTGACTCAGGACTTAGCAGGGCGTTTCTAGATGCCCGTTTCCGGCGCGCCCACAAACGCAAGGAGCGTGGGCGTAATTATAGGCAGTAAAGAGCTCTCAGGTGCTGTTTGGGAGACGCCCTTTTTAGGTTATAAAAGGGTTGACTCTGGAGAGGCTCTGCGTAACAATCAACAAAGGACTTAAGCCAGCAACTCTAGTCTGGGATCCTGGCAAGCTGGATAGCTGCTTTTGTGTGTTCTGTCTCTGTGAGTTCTGTCTTGGTGGCTTGCTGCCACAAAACCTCTTGTCTGTTGGTGTAATAAACCTTGTTCCCTTGTACTGTTCCGGAGTGTGTGTGCTGTGTGGGCAACGGAGGAAGGGGGGTCAGAACATCTTGCTATCATCATAGCTCATCCTTCATATGACTATAGTTGTTTTAACGTCCCTTTATAACAAACATTCCAAAATTTAAAACAAAACCACATAGTGGCATTCCCTTATCTATTTTCAATATCATCCAGCCACATTATACCTTTATAACACATTCAAAATAAAAATTAATTATCTTTAATAACAAAACTTTTAGACCTCTTTTCTTAATCATTGTTTACAATTTATATCCAATTTCCCTTTATCATGTCAATACAAATTATTACATTATTATCATTATCAGTCATTTATTTAATAATAGTTTGACTAAGTTTAACTTACTTTTTCCCATTTTTTCACCATTTAAATTTTTTACCAAATTTCCTCTTATCAAACATATATATGTATGTATGCATGTATGTATGTATGTATGTATGTGTGTTACAACCCCTGGTATGCCCAAATATTTGTGTTACAACCCCTGGTATGCCCAAATATTTCCCTGGCTCAACTGATAAGGAGGCGAGCCTGTGGCTTAGTGGCTAAGACTTCTGCGTAAGATATAATACAGCCCAAGTTCAAATCCCAGTAAGGGTATGGCTAGCTGATGAGAGCTAATTAGCTCGAAATAGATCTATACTAGTCTCCCTTTATATATTTATCAGTACAAATAAAACATATATATATATATGTGTGTGTGTGTGTGTGTTTTCTGAGGTTTTCGCGGGTGTTTGTATGTACGTCTTTGGTTGTTCGGGTTAGAATTCTACACAGGAGAAAACCCGAACAACCAAAGACGTACACATATATATATATATATATATATATATATATATATATATATATATATATATATATGCTGGTTTTGTTGTATTCGGGTCTTTTCCCGTGTAAGGTTTCCCCCCTTACACGGGAAAAGACCCGAATACAACAAAACCAGCATACCTACACCCGTGAAAATCTACAAAAACAATATATATATATATATATATATATATATATATATATATATATATATATATATATATATATATATATATATATATATATATATATACACACACACATACACATACACATACACATACACATACACATACACATACACATACACATACATACATACATACATACACATACACATACACATACATACATACATACATACATACACATCTTTGGTTGTTCGGGTTTTCTTCCACGTAGAATTGGAAGTATCTTCACGACGTTTCGATGAAGTCTCATTCATCATCTTCAGGCTGGTGCTTCCTGCTTGGTGCTTCCGGCTTGGTGCTTCCAGGAGCAATGTGAGATCTATATATATATATTTGTGTTACAACCCCTGGTATGCCCAAATATGGGAGGGAGCTCACTACTCCCCCTTTCTGTCCTTCGGCTCATTACAGAAAACCATCCAGGCAGAAAACCATATTTTTATTTTTAATGTTGCCTTTTTATATTTGTGTTGTATTTGTGCTGATAAATAAATAAAGGGAGACTAGTATAGATCTATTTCAAGCTATTTAGCTCTCATCAGCTAGCCATACCCTTACTGGGATTTGAACCTGGGCTGTATTACATATTAGGCAGGAGTCTTAGCCACTAAACCACAGGCTCCCTGCCTGGATGGTTTTCTGTAATGAGCCACACACACATTGTTATCATTATTAATTATTTATCTAACTTTATCATTACCACTACATTTTTAACATAATGTTCTAATTTAAAAAAAAATTAGACCTCTTTTCTTAATCATTGTTTACAATTTATATCCAATTTCCCTTTATCATGTCAATACAAATTATTACATTATTATCATTATCAGTCATTTATTTAACAATAGTTTGACTAAGTTTAACTTACTTTCCTCCCTTTTTTCACCATTTAAAATTTATACCAAATTTCCTCTTATCAAACCAATATATATGTATATATTGCTATCATTATCAATTATTTACCTAACTTTATCATTATCACTACATTTTTAACATAATGCTCTAATTTTAACTAAATTTAACTAGTGTTTTATTATTAATTTTCATATCTCAACCTGTGTCTTTCCAGTAATAGTGTAGTCCTATTTCTTTTGCCATTTGTGGAATTAGTCTTCTGGTTATTTCCTTAATCAAATTTGTTTGGACTTCTCTTCGCGACTTGTTGTTTGTTACATATCTTGTAAAATCTCGAAACCCTCCATCAGCTTCTTTAATCTGCTTATATTTGGTTATCAGTAGTGTTTCTGTCAAAGTTTCTCTCCTTAAGTCCATCCATTCTTTTCATTTTTCTTCTTCTATACCTTGAAGTCTGTAGTAAAGCACCTTTCCATCTATGTTCCCTTTCCTTGTTCCACTCTTTCCATCTCCAACCACACTCAATTCACTGTCAATATCCACAGTTATCTTTCCTCTTTGTTCATTTTTCCCTTGGGTTTTTAGGACTATAGCCTCCACTTTTTCCATTTGCTGAATATCTTCCATTTTTCCATCAGGTTTTACCACATTAAAATTTATATTTTCAATATTTTCCCATCTTGTCTCATCTGTTGTTTCTAATAATTTTTCAATTCCAAACATAATCTGTTGTAATGTTATGGTTTCTTTTTGAAGTCGTGCCATCCTTCCAATTAGTAAACACTGCCACTCTAGTTTAAAAAGAAATCTTTGTTTTCATTTCTTTCCAGCTACCAACAAGCATCCAGAGAGCATCTGCATAAATAACTCATGCTCTTCTCTATAAACAAGCTGAAGCCTTTGAAGTCAAGGTCAAAATAATCAAAGGGGAAAAAGCAAAAGCAATGTTTCCAGGTCTCAATGTCCAATCTCCAAGTGGCAGTGTAACTTCTTTTACCTTTAAGATTACTACCCTCTTTATATTCCTTTTATATTTTCTTTATGTTTCAGGCTTAGAAGAAACAAAATTCCTAAATGAAACAAAATAAAAAGAAAGAATCCATCCCAACCAGTATTGTAGAAATAAAGGAAAAGATTTAATCCATAGATAAAAAAGAAATAGAAGAAGAAAATCCGATACTTTCACTTTAAAAAGTAAAAAATGTTCACAAAATTTCCATCGAAAAAAAAAAAAAAGAGAACACATTGTCAAATAATGCTTAGTTTCACCGCTTATTTCCTTTTCTTTACAAGTTTAATTTAACTTCAATCTTTTTTGGGCAGTTTTTTATAAAAATAAGATTTCCTCACCAGAAGGACACCCTTTCTCTTTCCGCTTTCCTCCCGTTGCGGAGCTGTCCCGACTTCAGCAGCTTGAGGCTGTGCTTTTTGTCGCCGACTAGAACAGATTCTCTTGGATCAATCAGGGACTTTGCAATGTCCCTGAGATCAGCAAGACGTACTCTTCCCTGTCACCATCTCTTCAGGATGGTTTAGGTCCATATGGACGTCCAGCGGCAAAAGTGTCGATTGCGATCTCGGAGCTCCGAGGTTGCACGTCGTACTGTCGCGATGTCAGCTCCTTTCTCCCCATAGCGAAGGTTGTCTTGAACCTTACTGTTGAATGGATCTGGGTGAATTTTAGTTGTGATACTTTAGCATACGGCACATTACTGTACTGAAACTGCTTTGAACACATGGGGTAATTTTTAAAATGTGTGGGCTTCATCTGGATGATTTTGAATAGCTGGCATCGCTTGGCTTTTTTCAGCAATCTTAGGAAAGAAACTGGTGAAAATAATTCTGTTGGTAGCATAGCACATTCAATTGTGCTATGCATATTATCCACTTCTTGAATGCAAGAGTGTCCTGGTACAGAAAACTTCATTTCAATGCTTTCAATGTTTGGGTGATTGGGTGACCTACCTCACTAAAGGCTTATCCCTGCTTAAGCTAATGTGCTGGAACATACATACATACAGCCATTCACACACACACACACACACACACACACACACACACACACACACACACACATTATTACACAGTTCTAACTGCAGTGCCTTGAAACATGTTTATTCAAGTGTGACTCAAGTCTGAACTTGCTTCCATATTGTGGAAAGGAGACATTATTTCGGTATTCACGTGTCCAGAAACGGAGGCAACGTTAGGCGCTGCAGGCTCCAATCCTTGCTCCGGCACAAGCAACAACAATTGGCTGCTGCAAATAGAACCCTATAATTCTGAGTTTTCGTGCGATATTGCAGATAGAACCTTATAATTTTGCTACTTGTGGCAAATTTATTTAGAAATTTTACAAAATAAATTGTTAAAAAATTAAATCATATTTAATTATATTAAATATTAAATATATAGAACCTTGTCACACTCTTAACTCATTTTTGACCAAAATGTCAGATAGAACCCTGTAATTCTGAGGTAGCGATTTGTTGAAGTTATTTTAATTTGGTCTGCACATACAGAGTAGGGTTGAACTCAGTGACTAATGGTTATTTCAATTCAATTGTTTTGTTTTGTGTAATGCATTATGTGAATGCAGTCCAGGCAGCATAGGAAAAGGATTGCAATGGGTTTCTTAATCATTTTCCAGGTTGAAAGTAGTCAATTCTTCCTTCCCGAACCACGGAAACTCCCAATTGGTATCCTAGCGGTAGTTCTCCTACTGATCTGTAGCTAGTCAGTGCCCTGATCTGCAGACCTCCTCCTTTCATTGTTATGACCTTTATCTATAGTAACAAACTAGGTGCATATCTGCGTGCATAATACTATTAATTGAATTAAGATGCTTCTTTTTTCACACATAGTCCAAAAGTGATGCCCTAGACTACTTTACAAATGCCTGTGCTGTCTTCTACAAAAATCTGCACGCTTACCAGGCATTGTTGGAGAACCCAGAAACTATAAACTGGGAGCAGGCCTTCCAGATACAAGGTAAAAGTTATTATTTGCTATGAAAAAAAACACATTAATGATTATCCTGAATTTTAAAAAAATATTTTAAAATGAGAAACTGAAAAATTCTGATGGTACAGAGTTGAGAATTTCAACTATTGTCTTTCTCCATTCAATTTTCACACCAATATGCTTAATCCCAGAGTTTATCAAGTGAGAAAAGCTGCTTCAAATAGATTATTAATAACAGATAAACCAGACTCTAATAGGATGCTGTTTTTCATCAATCTTTTATGATGAGATGTTTCTCCTGAGCTTCCCAAAAAATTGGTCTGACAAGGTATCTGGAACAAGTAAGCAACTTTTTTGATTCTCCAGGTGCAGGAGCCATATCGTTTCCCATATGAATCTTGTTTAGCAAGCAGAGTAATGTGGGTGGATTGGAGCTCCTTAACAGCACCATTTTCTTCTCTAAATTACCTTACATAACTTTGAATTTACCATATTTTTCGGAGTATAAGACGCACCTTTCTCCCCCTAAAAAGGGGTAAAAATTTGGGTGCATCTTATACACTAAATGTAGCCCCACCCACTCACCGGCCCCAACCCTTAGGCCTCTGCCTCCCAGCAATTTACCTCCTTGCAGCAAACAGGGAAATGGCAATAGGCTATGGCAACCCTTCAGCCTGAAACAGCTGATGATCAGGAGGACCATGCTGAAATTGAAAGTGAAACTTGCTGTTTGCTGCATGAGACAAATTGCTGGAAGGCAGAGGCAGATTGTTTTTTTCTTGTGCTAATCCGGCTGTTTGCTGTTGCTGCAAGGAGGTAAGTCAATAACTATATATTCCTATAGAATGTTCAAATTATTAGACTTATTTTTTTAAAGACTGACTTATTATTGTTCTAGACAAATTAACAAAATGAAGTAAATTTTATTATGTAAATACTTGATCTAAAGTGGCCCAGTGCTATTGTATCTTCTTTTAAATAGCAGAGAATAACTATACTTCCAGAAAGCCACATCAATTTTAACAGCATCTGTACAAGTATAGTCTGAAATGTAATACCACAAACAGTGTATATTGTCTGTACTGTTTGTTGTTCGTTGCAAGGAGGCTAATTGCTGGAAGGCAGAGACATATATTTTTCCCTTGTTTTCCTCCCCAAAAGCTAGGTGCGTCTTACACCTCGGAGCATCTTTTTTTTGAAAAGTTTTTTTTCATTTTAATTAAACAAAAACACAAAAAAAGAATCATCCTTCATTACATATTGTAGAAAGCGTGTCGATTGATTACAGATAACTTTCGTGCATTTCTTCCACAGTCATTACTTATAGTTCATATTAGATTATACACTTAAAATCAAAAATCTTTGTATATCTTACTATCAATGTACCACAATTCTCATTTGACTACAATTATTTGAATGTGCTTTTACCTCAAATAATTCACTTAAAGACACAACCACATAATGGCATTCATTAGCTATTTCAAAAATCCTCCAATAATTTTACATCTTTATAACATTTTCTAAGTAAAAGTCAATTAATAAAGTTTCTAAACCTTTCCCCCCCTTTTTTTTTTTCAATTTTCTGTTTAGAGTTTGTAACCAGGTTTCTTTTGCCAAAACCAGAGCATATATATATATTATTAAACAATATCCATTGACATTTCCTTGTTGTTATTATAGTTAGCTAAAAATCATTTACTATTTGTATCCAACCTCCTCTCGTCAAACCCAAAAAACATTACACCTTTATGACAAGATCTGAATAAAAATTGGTTAATAAAATTTATAGGTCTTTTTCCCAGATCGCAATTTGCAATTTATACCCAAATTTCTTTTACTAGTTTGCCAGTACATGTATATATCATTAAGCTGTATCCATTATCATTTCATTATTGTTATTATAATTAATTATTTGTTAATGAATAAACATTTAATAACAATCTAAATTCCTACTTATTGATCACCAAAATTAACTAATTTTTTATTATCAACTTTCATTGTCAACCTGTATCTTTCCAGTAACAAAGCAGTGTTATCTCTCTTGCCAATTGTGGTGTCAGTCTTCTTTTTATTTCCTTTATAAGGTTTTCATAGACTTCTCTCTACACCTTGTTGCTTGAAGGATCTTTCAGGTAATCTCGTTGCCCTCCATTTGCTATTAAAATTAGCTTGTCTTTGGTTGTCAATCGTGCTTCTGAAAAAATTTCTGTTCTTAAATCCATCATCATTTCTCTTTTTTCTTCTTCTGAATCTTGGAATCTGAGGTAGAGCTCCAGTTTGTCGAATTCCCTTTTCCATATTCCCTTCTTTCCACTTTCACCCACATTTGCTCTATTAATAAAATCATCTATTGTCTTGTCTTTATCTTCTATGTCTTCATTCTCCTGTTTAATTTTTGGGGCTCCAACCCCTTCATCTTTTGCTGTGAGGAACACTAGTTTTTCCAACTTCTTCTCAATTCTCCCATATCCTTCCAGTAGATTTTGAATTCCAGCCAAGATATTTTGGAATTTTAAGGTTTCCTCATCTGAGTATTGATCCATGTTTCCAAAAAAGAAGGAGGAAAAAGAAAAACTAATAACCACCGCCGCTCTAGCCTTCCAGGCCTCTTTAATTTTTTATTTTAGATTGACTTAAACACAAGTTCTTTATGCTCTTCAAAGAAGAAGGGTTCTGTTTTATTTTTCCTTTCTCTCCCCTGCCAAAATAGTTCTCAAAGAGCAACTGCAAAAACAATTTGTGCCCTTGGCTCTTTATCACTTTCTGTAAACAAATTGCAAACCCTTCAGCTACAAAGTCAGTAAGATCAAAGAGGAAAAGAGAAGAAATACGTTGTTTCAAAAACTCCAGCCTCTGACCTCCGAGTGGCAGTGTTGCTACCTTTCGCTTTCTAATATTTATCTCTGGCTTATAGAAAACAAAGTTCTTTAATGAAATTTAATAACAAGTAATGGGAAGAATTGTTAAAATAAAAAGGAAGGTTGTAATCCAAAAGTCAAAAAATAAAGTAACAAAAAACAGAAGAAGAAAAATTAATCTGTTCACTTTAAGAGGAGAAACAAAAAGTATAGTTACAAAGAAAAAAAAGCTTTCCAGAGCAATCCAATATAGGTTAATTTCGCCGCTTAATTCTTTTGCTTAAGGATTTAATTTGGCTTAAAAAAAGTTTCTTTGGGCAGTCTTTCTCAAAATAGAAAAAATACCTCACCAGATGGACTCACTTTCTCTTTTCACTTCCTTCCTTCTGGAGCCATCCCTACTTCATCAGCCTGGGGCTGCCTGTTTACTGCCGGCTTGAAGAGCTTCCCTTGGGTAAATCAGGGACTTTGCGGTGTCTCTGAGACCAGCAACACTTCATCTTCCTGATCACCATCTCTGTGGGATGGTTTAGGTCCAAATGGACCATCTAGCAGCAAAAGTATCAACGATGGTCTTGGAGTGTCGAGACCGCACGTTGTATCATCACGATGTTGGCTCCTTATACTGAAAAATATGGTATATTATTTGGATTCTAAACAGGAGGAAACTTGTGAGGGCCGATAGCATGCTTCCTTGGCATGGAGGAGCTTTTCCTTTATCATCCTTGTCTTCCACTGCCACCATTAAAATCTTGTTCTGACATTTTTAAAATTCTGAGGCACATGGGAAAGGATAGCATAGGCCAGTGATGGCTAACCTTTTCGGCATTGTGTGTCAAAAGTGGGGGGAGCACAAGGGGTCATGGGCTTGCAGGCCACACCCATAATCCTATGCACATGACCCCCATGTGCATGCAGGCGCAAAAGATCAGTCTACAGCCTACCAAAGGAAGGGAAAAAGTTGGGGAACCTGAAGCACTAGATTAGGGATAGATTGTCATGGACAAAATCTGTCTGGTCTCTAAGAGTTGATACTGACAGTGGCAAATAATTATGGCAATCAAATGTTCTTGTGAATGACTATTTTGCTGGATTTCTTTCAATCATGTGTTAAGTGCTTATGGCAAATAAGAATGAATTTATTATTTGAGTAATCCAGCATATGATACCAATTTGACTATAGATTTGGTTTCATAATGTCACCTACAATTGAATTCTTTTGGTTTTTATTCACTTCAAAATAGTTTCCAAAAATTCAAAGTATTTTAAGCAAGAGTGCAATATTGTAGATATTAATAGTTTTGTAGATCATTAATAGTTTTCATTATATTTAAAGAGGGTCTTTTGCTTAATGTTTTATTTAAAATATAATAATTTTTTTCGGAACATAGGTTTACAGGATGGCTTATACAAAACTTCCAAGATTGTTGCTGATGCCAAGCATGTAAATTTGAAGTTGTCTTCTTTCAAAATGGTAATCTACCCAGACCCAGATGCACTTCCAGATGTTCAACTTCCGTATGTCTAACTCTATTATTACAGGATTTCTTAATAGTAATAGTCCTATTTGGTAAATGTCAAAGTAAAATTTTATGAGAATGGATATAAAAGTTTTAATTAAGCATAGCATTTCCAGCAGTCTGATGCCTCCTGCCCCTATTACTCCAGTAATTTCTGAAATTCTCAGGAGAATTTTTAATTTTAATAAACTTACTCTGAAGGTTGTAATTACCAATATCTGTTTGGGTGGAGAGGAAGGAAGACTCCAGAACTGAATATTTTTCTCCCCATTTTCCCCATTGAGCAAATTATGTGTTAATAGCCCTACCTTTGGGTATTTCTTTGCAAACATAAATGGATTCAATCCCCCCATGTGTTCCTATATTCATTTATCCTAAGTTGCTTACAGCAAATGTTAAGCAAAAAACTTTTTTAGGTTAGTTCCTGCACCGAAACTGACTTCCCTTGATGCATCTCATGCAAGTCTGCTGAATAACACCTGGTCCCGAGGAGGAAGTGATCAATGCCAGAAATACCTCATCAACCTCATTTGCTGTTTCCCCAGCATGTGCATTTTGGATGAACATGGATGCCCCATCTCCTGGGGTCTGACAGACCAATTTGCTACTATGATCCATGGCTATACATTGCCCAAGCATCGTAGGAAAGGGTACAGCCGTCTCATTGCAACAAATCTAGCTAAGGTGTTACACAGCAAGGGGTTTCCAGCTCAAGGAAATGTTCTGGAGGATAACTTACCATCATTAACTCTGCTAAAAAGCATGAATGCCAGATTCTTACCTTGTCAGTTTGTCAGAGTTATCCACACTCCTTTCTACCTTTTAGCTAAACCCGAGTGAACTTGGTAGATTTTTTAAAAAAACTCTATGATGGTAGCTACCTAATCTGAGGACTCATACCTTGTATTTGATGTTATACACGTCTGAACATGTTATGATATATTTAGACATAACCTTGAAGTCCATTTATGAAACAGCAATGCTATTCCATATTAATGCAAGTTTTAAAGGAACAACAGTTGTTTTCAAGCTTAGACAGAAGACTGAGAAGAGATATTTAACAAATAATAAAGTAGTGTTCAATTGGAAGCACTTATTGATAATTGTTTTCATAGAATGCAAAGACTTTTTAAATTCTCCAACTCAAATCATTCAATCTTTTCCATATTACTTCCCAAACCCATTGAATCTTGTATATTCTTTGATTTTGTATATCCTTTGAAACTACATAGATGTGATGAAATATAATAAGGAGGTGGATTCCCAAGAGAGAAAGGGTGCATTTCAGAGGAGTAAGAGGCAACTCAGTTCAGATTCTACGTATGTGAGAAATAGGGTGAAGACAGCCCTTCCATTTGCAGTGTATATTGTATACAGATAATAGAGTGCTCAGTCTGGCAAGATTTTGTGTAGATCATTACAATTTAGGTTTTGAACAACATATGAAAACTAAATAATATAGAGAGCCAGCCCGCTTTAGCCATGAATACTACTACATGGGTGACTTTGGGCCAGTGACACTCTCAGACCAAACCACCACACAAGGTTATTGTTGTGAAGAAAAGAGGAGGAGTAAGATGCATTGGATATGTTCACCAAATTGGGCTGTTTATAATATGAATAAATATGGGAGACAAATAAATAAATAAATAAATAATAAATATCGAATTATGTTGTCAAAGTTTGCCTCTTTGTTAAAATAAAGCCATTTCAAAGGCTAAGGAAACACCTTGTTATGATTTTTTCTGTTGGATTAACATAACACAGCACAGGTTTGTAAAGAATGGGGTGGGGGGCATAAGTCCAAAAACAGGAGTGCGGTCCAGATCATCTTTAAATGTTCCTGGATATGGCTAGAAGTAAATCTCTGAAAGAGGCTGGTAAAAAAGAGGAAGATCTCCATTTTAACAAGGTTCTCCCCAGCACGTATTCTATGACCTGGAAGAAAACCCACAAAAGGTGGGTTTATTTCTTTCTTAAAATATTTTAAACTATAGGTTCTCAATATAATATTGTCCCAAAGGAATAATTATATTCTTAAAGATTTAAATGCTAAAATATATATATTCTTAAAATACGTTAATCTAGGAATCTCTTTTAATACATATATTAATGTAACAATTTTTACATTTTCTTTCTTTACTGAGTCATAGACAATGTCAACCATATGTTCAAGCTTGAAATAAACAGAAAAAATTGCATCCTACTAACAAAGATTTTTCTTTGAATAATTGTTCTAGCATATTTAAACAAATGCAAACACCAAGTTAATGTCTTCTTTTTAGACTCCTTAGAATCAGCAAGGACCATATCAGTTAACTGGATAACCTGATTAATTGCTAGAATTTATATCAGCATCAATATATTTTGGAATATTCATAGTTATTAGTCATCAGGTTTACCTTTAACATTGTCTTATAAGGCCTCCTCAAATTCATTGTGTGCAGCCTGTCAAATATTGGAACACCACTATAATGCCACTCCTAGTCCTTCTTTTCACTAGACTACTCAATTCCTGCAACCATTCTTTCTATGTTTTAGCCTCCAGCCATCTAATCCTCTTTGTTGCTCTTCTCTGAACTCTTTCTAGTATCTCAACATCTTTTTTTGTATTGTGGTGACCGAAACTGGATATAATATTCCAAATGTGGTCGTACCAAGGCCTTATCAAGCAATATTAACACTTAACATGATCTTGATTCTATCCCTTTGTTATTTCAGCCTAGGATTGCATTGGCTTTTTTGGTGGCTGCAGCACACTGTTGGCTCATATTTAAATGGTTGTCCTCTAGGACTCCAAGATCTCTCTTGCAGTTGCTGCTATTGAATGAAATTTCACCTAAATTGTATCTGTACATTTACTTTTTCTTGCCTAAGTTCAAAACCTTACTTTTCTATGCACTGAATTTCATTTTGTTAGATAGGGCCCAGTGTTCAAGCTTGTCGAGATCTATCTGGATCTTGAGCCTATTTTCAGGGTTATTGGCTATTCCTGCTAGCTTGCTGTCATCTGCAAATTTGATGAACTCTTCTCTCATCTAAATCATTTATAAATGTATTGAAGAGTACTGGGCCTGAAATAGAGTCTTGGGGCATCCCAATGTTTACTTTCCTGTAGATGTAGTTTAATTAAGTAGTTGTAAGTAACTACATGTAAATTTAGTTTCATTAAGGACAACACGTTGAATATAGCTTGTCAGCCAGTTTCAGATCCATCTTGTGGTGATGCTATCTATCTTGCATTTTTCTAGCTTATCAAGAAGTATGTTGTGGTCTACTTTGTCAAATGCCTTACTGAAATCTAACTATACTATGTCCACAGAACAAAATGGAAGCTAAGAAGTCTAGAACATGGACTTTTTCAATTATTATTGTTTTTGTTAACATTGATAACCTGTAACAAACTATTATATATATATATATATATATATATATATATATATATATATATATATATATATATACATACATACATACACAAATACATATATATATACAGAAAAATCTGTATTAAAATGCATTTAACAAAAAGCATAACTAACAAAATTGAATAGGAGAAAAAAGGATAAAAGGAAACAAACAAAAATAATCAATAAGAGTACCAAGCACTTAGCATGATTTCTCTACCCTTTTCAGTCTCAGAATCTAGATTTTGTGTCTATGCAAATAATTATAGTACAGTTTCAGACAGCCGCTTAAGACAAGATTATACAGAATCACATTCCCCATACTGAGAATGGCTGTTATGAAGGACTTGTGTCTTATGAACATGGAATGGCACAAGTCTTATAGGGTACAGGAGGGGTTGTAAATCCAATTGCAGGAGTTAGATCCAGATCATCTTTAGATGTTCCCGGGGTTGGTTGAAAGGTAAATTTCTGAAGGAGGCTGGTAAAGAAGAGGAAGAGCTCCATTTTGGCAAGGGTCTCACCTGCACATATTCTCTTACCTGGAAGAAAGCATACGGGGGTGGGAAGTATGCTTATTGGTTTCTTCAACCATTTACATGTCATATTGTCATGGAGAGATGAGTAAGACACAGTTATGACAAAACATTCATATTTAAAATACAGCAATTAAAAAATAAGGCATGTATCATAAGCATGCTAATCTTAAAAGAGGGATGAGCCTTCATAAGTATCATTCTACACTGATGTCCTGAAAAGAAGATTGACTAAGCATCCCACTCGAGCTACAGATTGTAATTGCAACTACAGGAATACCTTTATTGAAAGTTCATTTGTGGGGAGCAGATATCTATTAAATCTTCCTTTAAACTCTTGGTTATCAGAATGTTCCCCTGATCCACCAGCTTAATGATGAATTTATAATGTTTAGGGGGGAAAGTATGTATTAATATTCATGAACTCCCCCACCCCCCATGAATGAGTTAGACAATGTCCAAGAATGCCTTCATGTTCTTAGTAAGTATCCTTAGCCCCTCATTTTGATAAAGATTGACTTCAGATATATCATGATTGAAGAACCTTGAATGGCAATGACAATCTAGTGATGACATAAACCAGAGTTCCCCAGCATTTTCAGCCTTGTGAATCAGTGTGGGAGAGAAGGGATGGTTCTGTGTGAGCAGCGGGCAAGTGCGCTGCGCATGCAGCTCCATTTGCATAAGTGTGCACATGCATGTGCTAGCCTGCTACTTGTGCAAGTGAGAATGCGCCTGTGCACGCTTGCCAGCCTTTTCCGCAGCCCATTTGCAAACCCCTCATAGCCCACTAGTGGGCTGTGGCCCACAGGTTGAGGACCCCTGACATAAACAATGCCTTTGTGAGTTATAGTTTATGACTGCCATAACATCTTTCATCGACTCCTTTACAGAAACATAGGTCTGGAAGTGACCTTGAAGGTCTTCAAGTCCAACCCTCTGCTTATACAGTCAAATGGTTGTGCAGTCTATTTTTGGAAACCTCCAGTGATGAAACACCTACAACCCTAGGAGGATAGCTATTCTATTGATTAATTGCTCTTACTATCAGAAAATTCTTCCTTACTTCTAGGTTGTATCTTCCATTAACAAATCTCCACCCATTATTTCTTGTCCTGCCCTCTAGTGACCTAGACAATAAGTCAATCCCCTCTTCTTTGTGACAGCTCCTCAAGTACTGGAAGATGGTTATCATGTCCTTCTATTCTCCCCAGTTTAGTTCATCTGCAAATTTGATGAGTTCCTCTTATATCCCCTCATCAAGATCATTTATGAAAATGTTGAAGTGTACTGAGGCCAAGACCAAACTTTGTGGTACTCCACTGCATGCTTCCTTCCATGTAGTTCCATTGAAAACTAACATCTGGTCAGTCAATTGTGAATCCATGTAGTGGTGGTACTGTCTATCCCATATTTTCTATCTCACCAAGAAGTAGGTTGTGGATACTTTGTCAAATAACTTGCTGAAGTCTAAGTATGTTATGTTGACAGCATTTCACTGGTCCATTAATTTACGCAATAAGGTTTGTGTACCATAATCTGTATTGAACAAATCTGTGTTGGCTTCTAATAATTATCTTATTTGTTTCTAGGTGCACACAAATCCTTCACTTGATTGTTTTTTATTTATTTTTATTTTTTATTAAATTTATTGGCTGCCGATATTACCACAGGGTAACTCTGGATGGTTTACAATATTAAAAAGATAAAACTATACAACACCTATAAATAGTACAAATAAAATACTATAAAATATAAATGTTCAAGCCTCCAAACATGGGGAGGGAGAGAGTAGGATGAGAAGGGGAGGTGGTGAAATCTAGTATTAATCTACTGCATTTTTTGGAGTATAAGACGCACCAAGGTTTTGAAGAGGCAAATAATAATAATAATAATAATAATAATAATAATAATAATAATAATAATAATAATAATAATAATAATAATAATAATAATAATAATAATAATTAGCATTTGCAAACCTCCCCAAAACGGCTTATTTTTCATGAAAATGCCCCCCCCCCTTTTTAAAAAAAGGACTTGAATTAGGAGGCTTGTAGAGTGTTCCTGGAGGGGCAAAAAGGAGAAAATCCGGCTCATTTTTCACGAAAACGGGCCCATTTTTCATCAAAAAAGGGCATTAGGAAGCTTATAGAGTGCTCCTGGGAGCTGGGGGGGGGGGATGAGCAAAAAATGGGCCGTTTTTTGCTCATTTCTGCCCTCCCCAGCCCCCAGGAGCTCTCTGAAAGTCTCCTAGAAGCTATGCGTGGCCATTTTGGTGAAGGGGCGGGGTTTCAGGAGGCAAAAAATGCTGTATTCAGTGTATAAGATGCATCCAGATTTTCAGCCTCTTTTTTGAGGGAAAAAGGTGCATCTTACACTCTGAAAAATATGGTATTAACCATCTCCAACATGAAATCCCCACATTGGAACCTGAAGCCAAGTGACAGAGCCAGCTCTTTAAGCTCTTGCAGAAGGTCAGGAGGATTGGATCTGAGCTCACACCGGGAAGTAAGATGTTTCAAGGGGCAGGTGCAATGGCCCTTCTGGACCCAGCCAGCTGGAATACACTGGCCAATGGTACCCACAGCATGCTCCTCTGCTGGCATAGATGGGGCGGGCCAATTCCAATGGGACAAGACAGTCCCTCAAATAACTGTTACTATTGTTTTATGTTCAGAAGCTTAACTGTTTTTAGAAAATGGTTGTCATAATAGTGTAGTCTCATAGGCAGTGTAAGTTTGTGGGAGCACCAGGCAATCTTATTCTAAATTCTGTTAAATGGAAGTTTATTACATTATGGTTTTGTTATTACTTTCTCAAATGCTCCACTGTATCTTGTGAACTTTTCTTTCCAAAATGTAAAGCATTGCACATTATGCATGGGCACATGGACACATATATAGAGCATATTACCTGCAGAGAAAGGCATGAATGCATCCCTCTTCACAAATTTTCCTTCAGAGTCAAGAAAATGCTCAGGATAGAATTGATAGGGTTTCTCCCACTGAGATTCATCATGAAGCACTGATGATAGCAAAGGAACAACTTGCATGCCCTAAACATCAAAAGGGAAAAGCCTATATTAAAAAGTGTGACTATTTAATACATTATTATAGAAGTAATTACATTTTTAAAATGGCACTGGAAATATATGAATTGTGAATAAATACTAGGCAAGGAGAAAGACAAACATTTAAAAACATTGTTAGGAACAATAGGGGAATAGTTTATCAGTGCTCAATAACTCAATAATTATATCTTCATGGAGGAAAGTAAGCAGTGGGGTACCACAAGATTCCATCTTAGGTTCAATATCATCAATATCTTCAAAAATGACTTAGATGAGGGAGTAGAAGAGACGTCATCAAATTTGTAGATGACACTACTGTAGACCGACAGGAATAGCCAACACCCCAGAAGACAAGCTCGGGATTCAAAAAAATCTTGACAGACTTGGCCCTATTCAACAAAATGGAATTTAATGTGGAGAAAAGCAAAGTTTTACACCTAGGCAGGAAAAACCAAAGGTACAAGTACAGATTAGGTGAAACCTGGCTCAAAAACAATAATTGTGAGAGGGCTCTTGCAGACTAGTGGTCAATCACTTAAATATGAGCCAGCAATGTGCAGCAGCAGCAAAAAAAGCTAATACAACCCTTGGTTGTATAAACATAGGCATAGAATCAAAATCACATGAAGTATTAGTACCACTTTATAAAGCCTTAGTAAGGCCACATCTGGAATACTGCAACCAGTATTGGTCACCACATTGCAAAAAAGATGTTGAGAATTTGGAAAAAGTGCAAAGAAGAGCAAAGAAGATGATTAAGGGCCTGGAGACAAAACATGAGGAACAGGCGCAGTTTGGATTTGGCTAGCCTAGAGAAAAGAGTGGGGGTTATGATAGCAGTATTACAGTATTTGAGAGGTTGCCACAAAGAGAAGGGGGTCAACTTATTTTCTAAAGCACCAGAGAGGAGGACAGAAAACAATGGATGGAATCTAATCAAGGAGAGAAGCAACCTGGAATTGAGAAACTTCCTGACTGTGAGAACAATTAACCAGTGGAACAGTTTGTCTTCAGAAGCTGTGGGTCACTGGAGGTTTTTAAGAAGAGACTAGATAGTCACTTGTCTGAAATGATATAGGGTTTCTTGCTTGAGAAGGGGGTTGGACTAGAAGACCTCCAAGGATCTTTTCAGCTCTATTCTGTTTGAACTAAAAGTGTACTTTAGTAGGTAAAATGGTTTATACAATACTAAAAAAAATTGGAACCTGTACAATGCAGTAATTTCAGAATGATCACCTTGGGAATGAAGAAGCCTTTGAAAGTTATGTCCATGGTGGTTGCATGTGGCAAGTTGGTTGGAACAATATCAGCAAACCTTTGAATTTCATGAATTACAGCATTGGTATAAGGCATTTTGAATCGGTGTTCTGCCCTTGGCTGACAAACCCCAATCTCCTTTGCAATTTCTTCTTGGACCTTCCCTGGGAGAATAGATTATGTATCAAGATGACTCGTTGCTTGAATTTTGTTTTAAGTGGGAGTTTATGTAAAAAATTCAAATTGTGAAGAATAGAACATGAAGGACTTGGTTGCACAGATAGTCTTTGACTTACAACCATTTATTTAGTAACTGCTTGAAGTTACAATGGCACTGAAAAAATTATGCACAACCAATCTTCACCCTTGCGACCATTATAGCACCCCTGCGGTTATGAGCTCAAAATCAAAGCACTTGACAACCAGCATGTATTTTGGATAGTTGTATCTCCCTGTGGTCAAGTGATGGTAATTTGTAAATTTGCCAGCGGGCTTCTGACAAGCAGGGTCAATGTGGGAAGCCGCATTTACTTAATGAACACTTGATTCATCTAACAACTGTGGTGATTCACTTAACTGTTGCAATTTTTTTTTAATTGGGTATGACTCAGTTAATAACTGTCTGTTTAGCAATGGAAGTTCCAGTTCCACTTGTGGTTGTAAGTTGATGACTATCTGTACATTAGAGAAACACAATATTATTCTCTGAAGAAAATAGATACAGAAAATGTTAGCAACAATTTTTAAAAATAGTAAGGATAATATTTGAAAGTTTTAACTTAAGTAGATTCAGAATGATTCAACAGCTAAATACATCTGTAGTGCATACCTAATAACAAAAAGCTATGATCTTTTATGTTAGCATTTTGCCATATTTTTCCTTGTTTATGAGTATTTGTATCCAGAGGAGAGATGGACTATTAATTGACTATCAGTTTACATTTTCAAACTCTAGAAAGAATGAAGGGTTGGGTGGAGCACATAGAGATGAGTCAAGGTCATATCATGATTGGAATACATCATGCTTAACAGAACAGTCTTGGCTCATATTACGGTGTGATCTGCTATTCTTCTAAGAAATAGTAGAGTGGGTGATGAGAGCATAAAATGAAACATATATGTGTGAATCCTCAATGGAGAAATATCATACCTTTTTCTTCATATTCTCACATTGATGAGTTCCTTAAAATATCAACAGAAAGGACAATTTATTCTTACTTCCTCTTTTCCCTTGTGCAAATAACACTCTCATCTACCAAAAGACTTCTTTTAATTACTATTCCATTTTTGATTGGAAGCCAATAAAATGAAACATGCTTACTCTGGATTTCTGGGTATTTCATCATCAGGAGTACAGCCCAGTGCAGAGTGCTTCCAGTTGTTTCTGTACCAGCAGCAAATAAATTACCCGAAAGAGCTTTAAGATTTTCATTATGGAAATATCCATTAGTCATTTTCTTATTTTCCTGAAGTGTATTTTTAAAAAAAGAGAACAACTATCAAGGAAATACAATATATTCGTACAATCTAAATTTTAGAAGATTAATAGGACACTTCTTCATTAGTGTACTATATACTTTAGTGGAGTCCAGATTTGGGGACATCATTTACCTTTTACAAAATGATAAAGGACTATTGAAGCTGTCACCCAAAAATAGTGACAGATGCCATACTTCTTTACAGGAAAGGAAATAAAAGAGTAAATGTTGAGAAAAGTCATCTGTATTAGTCATGAATATTGATGACTATACAGAGAAAAACATTGACATAGTGCATTGAACCTGCTATATATTCTTACTTACTTACTTACTTTGTTTGTTTTCATTGCATTTTTATTTCACTTTTTTCTCTAAAAGAAATGCTTACAGAGTCTGATAAGACAATCTCTGTCATCAGTCTAAAATATATAATTGGCAAAAGGAAGAACAGAATGAAGAAAAGAAGGGCACCATTCTCAAAAGAATTAGACTAGAATTATAGCTACGATGGAAAACACAATCAGGAGAATGGGCTGCTGAGGGACTTCCCTCAAGATGACTTGATGAGTGGCAGGCAACTTTTTCTGTCCTGCCACTGAATAGCAATAGTACTTAGACTTATATACCATTTCAAAGTGCTTTTACAGCCCTCCCTAAGCGGTTTTCAGACTCAGCATATTGGCCCCAACAATCTGGGTCCTCAGTTTACCCACCTCGGAAGGATGGAAGGTTGAGTCAACTTTGAGCCTGGTGAGATTTGAACAGCCTAATTGTAGGCAGCAGAAGTAGCCTGCAGTATTGCTTTCTAACCACTGCTCCACCATGGCTCAGTGAATAGCTGATTTTCCCACCAAAGCTGGCCATTTGGTGGCTTCTGCTCCCTAAATGTGAGCAGAAGAAGATTTTTGGATGATCGTGAACCTTTGAAGTAGAGAGATCTTGAAGACTGCAATTATCAGTAAGGAGCAATTAGAAAGTTGGGTTTTTAAACAATATTTGCCCTTCAGTTGTTCATTTGTTTTAAGCATAACTTAGTTTTAATTGCACTTTTAAAATTCCCCTATTTTTTATCTGTACTTTAATAGACTAGTTGATTGCTAACTTATCTGACAACTCTTTACAATTTTTTCTTTGTTTTCTCATTGTTTACTATTGAACTATAAATCATTTTCACTTTCCATAAATAATGATAATTCATTTTACGGTAGTGAGTCACCCAACTTACATTGGATAATAAGGATTTTATTCTTACCAGCTTTTTTATAGAAAGAAAGAAAATCTTATAGTCTTATTGTTCCTAAATATTACATTTCTTTTCCATTGTTTCATATCATTTATACATGTCTTTTATTATCACCTTTCCTTTCTGAACCATTTTTCTGTCCTTTTGTATATCTTAACATATTAATATATAATTATTATTTTCCCCCGCTATTTTCTATCCTTATTTTAACTTTCCCCCCTTTCATATCACTATAATATTCAAAGACGTGTTTTCCACCTATTTTATTGTTCTTATTTACATAGTTAAATCAACGTTCCATCCTCCATTCTTCCATTTTTCAATATCTCCTTATACAGTTTTAGTATCAATCACAATCATATATACATTTAAGGTATTTCTATTCATGTTCTTTCCAGTTCTTAAATCCATATGATTACACTATTGATAAACATATTTAGATTAATATATATTTGTATTTGTGTCACAACCCCTGGTATGCCCAAATATGGGAGGGAGCTCACTCCTCCCTCTTTCTGTCCTTCGGCTCATCACAGAAAACCATCCAGGCAGAAACCCATATTTTTATTTTTAATGTTGCCTTTTTAATATATATTTGTGATGTATTTGTGCTGATAAATAAATAAAGGGAGACTAGTATGGATCCATTTCAAGCTATTTAGTTCTCATCAGCTAGCCATACCCTTACTGGGATTCGAACCTGGGCTGTATTACATATTAGGCAGATGTATTAGCCAGTAAGCCACAGGCTCTCCTCCTTATCAGCTGAGCCAGGGAAATAGGTATGTATTTGTGTTACAACCCCTGGTATGCCCAAATATGGGAGGGAGCTCACTACTCCCTCTTTCTGTCCTTTGGCTCATTACAGAAGACCATCCAGGCAGAAAACCATATTTTTATTTTTAATGTTGCCTTTGCTATGTTTGTGTTGTATTTGTGCTGATAAATAAATAAAGGGAGACTACTATAGATCTATTTCAAGCTATTTAGGTCTCATCAGCTAGCCATACCCTTACTGGGAATCGAACCTGGGCTGTATTGCATATTAGGCCGATGTAATTGCCACTAAGCCACAGGCTCTCCTCCTTATCAACACAAATATAAAAAGGCAACATTAAAAATAAAAATATGGTTTTCTGCCTGGATGGTCCTCTGTAATGAGCCGAAGGACAGAAAGGGGGAGTAGTGAGCTCCCTCCCATATTTGGGCATACCAGGGTTTGTAATACACATACATACATACATACATACATACATATGTATGTTGTATTTGTGCTGATAAATAAAATAAATCCATACTAGTCTCCCTTTATTTATTTATCAGCACAAATACAACATTATATATATATATATATATATATATATATATATATATATATATATATATATATATATATATATATATATATATATATATATATATATATATATATATATACACACACATACACATACACACACACACAAATACATATATAGTAACACAAATACATATACATATACATATACATATACATATACATATACATATACATACATATATATAGAGAGAGAGGGAGGGAGGGAGAGAGAGAGAGAGAGAGAGAGAGAGAGAGAGAGAGAGAGAGAGAGAGAGTCTGTTTAATGCAAACAGCAACAACACAGTAAATTGACTGTAATTGAAATGACTGTAGGCTCTGAAACAAATAATCAAGAAGGAATGATTAGAAAGGAGAACAAATTTGCCCCCCCCATTGACACACACATTTCTAAAGCAAGACTTTTTACTAACCACATGTAATTTACAAGTAGGGATATTTTTAAAAATGTTAAAAATCACTTGTAATTCAAGGCATATATAAAACAATCCATTACCTCTCTTTGCCGAATAAGAAATGAATCAATTAAACTCCTTTGGTCATTTTCATCAAGATTTTTGAGATATTCTATGAAGGTAGTCTCTATGAAATCATGGAACTCCTTTCTGTTATTAATTAGTTTTTTACGCAAACTCAAAAGGAAGCTCAGCTTAGGAAACATGTTATATAGCTGAAAGAATGATGAAGGAAAACATATATTAAGAACATTGAATACCGTATTTTTCGGAGTATAAGACACTCTAGTATAAAACGCACCTAGCTTTTGGGGAGCAAAACAAGGGAAAAATATCTCCCTCTGCCCCCCAGCAATTTGCCTCCTTGCAACAAACAGCAAACAGTACAGACAATATACACTTTGTAGTGTTATATTTCAGACTATATTTGTACAGATGCTGTTAAAATTGATGTGATTTCTGGAAGTATAGTTATTCTCTGCCATTTAAAAGAATAGCACTTTTTAAAACAATAGCACTGGGCCTCTTCAGATCAAGCATTTATTTTAAAAAGCTTCTTCATTTTGTTAAGTTGTCTAGAATAATAATAAAACAGTCTTTAAAAAATAAGTCTAATAATTTGAACATTCTATAGGCATTTATAGTTGTTGACTTACCTCCTTGCAGCAAACAGACTGATTAGCACAAGAAAAAAAAATCTGCCTCTGTCTCCCAGCAATTTGCCTCGTGGAGCAAACAGCAATTTAATTTTCAATTTCTCCCAATCATCAGCCATTTTAGGTTGCAGGGATTGCTATAGTCCAGTGGTGGGCAACCTTTTTTTTCAACTGAGCCAAATCTCGCCAAAACCACGATTGAAATTTATTTTGAGAGCCACATTTTTAAAACCAAAAATACATAGGATGGTACACTGTTTTTAGTTTCAATAAGTTTTTATTGAGAATATTCTGCATGCAAGTATCCACATAGGTCGGGAGGATACAAATAACACAACTAATAAAACAAAAACTTTAGAACGATATTATTTATCGATAACGTTAAATTCCGTAAAATTTGCCTTACAATGTAGAGAAAATTACATCCTGACAATGACTGACAAAGTCACAACCACTAATGTGAACATTGGCCTTGCATTTCCTTGGATAGTTTGAGTAAGTCAGGTTTGTATGTTGTTGTTTTTAATTTCATCTCTCTCTCCCACTTTCTTTTTTTCTTTTTCTTTCTCTCTCTCTCTCTGGCTCTTTGTTTCTCTCTCCCTCCCTCCCTCTCTGTCTCCCTCTGTCATTTTCTCTGGGTGTCTATCTGTCTGTCTCTCTCTCTGTATCTCTGTCTCTCTCTCCTCCTTCCCCCATCTCTGTCACTCTGTGTGTGTGTCTGTCTGTCTGTCTCTCACTCACTCTGTGTGTGTCTCTCCCTCTGTCTCTCTCCCCTCCCTTCCTCTCTCTCTGTCACTCTGTGTATGTGGGTGTGTCTGTCTCTCACTCATTCACTTAATCACTCACTCTGTGTGTGTCTCTCTCTCTGTCTGTCTATCTTTCTCTCCCTCCCTCCCCCTCTCTGTCTCTCTCTGTCTGTGTGTGTGTGTGTGTCTGTCAGTCTCTCTCTGATTCCCTCTCTCACTCCCTCTCTCTGTTCCTCTGTCTGTCTGTCTGTCTCACACACACACACACACAGACACACACACACTGTGGTCACCTTGTTGAGTGTTCCAATCACATTTGAAACACTCAACAACTGGCCTGCATTTATGGTATTTTGCAGCATTCTGCAGTCATAGGACCAAAATTGCGCCTATGTTTTCCACGGCGTGGAGCAGCGGCGCAATTACAGAGGCTAGCTGCAGAGTCCTGACTTTTGGGGCGGCCGCCCGAGAGGAGGGAGGGGAGCGGGCGCCCGCACACAGAAGAGCCGCATTAAAGTGTGTAAAGAGCCGCATGTGGCTCACAAGCCACGGCTTGCCGACCACTGCTATAGTCTATTGAAGTCTCGCAAGCCTCCGTTTGCTGCAAAGAGGTAAATTGCTGGGCGGCAGAGTCAAAGGGTTGGGGTCAGTGGGGTTACATTCAGTGTTTAAGATGCACCCAAATTTTCACTTTCTTTTAGGGGGGAAAAAGTGTGTTTTATACTCCGAAAAATAGAATACTCTGAATACAGTTGTCAGACATCTCAAAGCTTTTTTTTTAATGAAAATGATGTTTCATAAGCCTACAAAAATAAACCCCAATAATAAGCAAAAGCACATGATTGAAGAAGCTGTACATAGTCAATATTTCAAATTCACTAAAGCCCAAATCCCATGAACTAAATCTCCATACAATTATTGGGAGAATAAATGTTCATTTTCCAGTATACTCTTAAATGAATTTCTCATGGTCACATCTTGTTGAGTCTCAAACAACGAGAATGATCAATCTAAGAAATTGAATGCAAATTCAAGTCAAGGAAACTATTTAGTACATTTAGAGTTGTGGAGTAAAGTGTGTGTGTGTGAGAGAGATAAGGAAAGAGATTGAAATGGCTTTTTCAATAGAAGTCTGCCAACCCTACAATTTGAGTCCATTCACAAGTAACATGGGCATTTGCTTATAGAAAAAAGGGACACTAAGTGATGTCACAGCAGAAAAAGGTGACTTGCATACTTACACCATATATTTCAAGGCAACTATATAAAATTTGAATATGATATGTTCATTTTATTATTTGAACACAATCTTGTTATGATAAGAAAAATGATTAGCTTAGCAATAAAGTAAAACGACACACATCTGCCTATACTACATGCATTTTTTTTCTTCAAATAACATATTAGATTACCAATATAGTTGGGGTCCCTGAAAGACGTATATTTTCATTGATTAGCTTCAGAAGCCGTAGAAATGTGGCATTTTCATAGTCATAGCGCTTCCCAAGTAGAATAGAAACTATGATGTTGGAAACAGCAGGAGTCACAACTGTTTGGACCTCAAAGGGCTTTCCTGGACAACAAACAATAGATCAAAATAGAATTCTGAATGAATGCTAATGAATTTAGAGTCAAAATCGGCATACATAAAGGAAGCATATCATAGAAATTGCAGTCAGTGCTGATAAAATAGGAGGTATTTAAATTAAAAAACGTGAACAACTTCTTGAATGGAAACTGATTGTCACAGAGGCACAATTGTATTTTTATTGTTCATACATCAGTAATGGTTTCTTTGGACAGAGAGTCTTCCAGCAGCCGGCCCACCATAGAGAGCACTCCTAGAGTGGCCGATGCTGGAAGACTCGGCCCCGAGTTTTGGAGTTTGGAAGTTATGCTCAGAGCGGGGCGGTGGCGGGTGGCGGCGGCCAGCGGCGGCCAGCAGCAGCCAGCGGCAGTGCCCTGGGAGAGCTGTGCAAGGGCTTGGTGAGGCTGCAGGCGGAACAGCGCTCATGCCACCCCCCTCTCCAGCCGGGCAGACCTCCATGCACTGACCTAGGGAGTATCCCAAATGTGCCAAGCCGCGGGAGCTGGGAGCGGGCAGAGCGCCACATGGCTTGGCGCCTTAGGGATACCCCTAGGTCAGTGAATGGTGCTCTGCCCGGCTGGAGAGGGGATTTGCCGGGTGGCTGCTCGTGAGCTTGGTTACCTCATGGCTGCTTCGCCCCTGAGGCTATGCCTGGCTCTTCGGGAGCCAATTCACAAGGGAGCAGCCACCCAGCAACTCTCTCCTCCAGCCCGGCAGAACACTATTCCCCAACCTAGCGGTATCCCGAAGGTGGCAAGCAATGTGAGTGCTCCCCCCGGCTCTTGCAACTTGGCGCTTTCAGGATAACGCTAGGTCAGTGCCTGGCCGGAGGGGGGTTGTCCAGGGGGTTTATTTTCAGGGGTGGGCTTATATTTTTGCCCACGCGAAAAATGTGGCAAGGCTTTAATTTCAGGACAGGTTGTATTTTAGGGGAAACACGGTATATCTTTTCTATTAATTCCGTATGTAACATCCTTTATATACACTTAATCCTCTTATTTTTCTTATTTCATACTATTTTTATCTACAGTCTATCTTGTATTTCCTCCTCTTGTTCATTCTGCAGTTTTGTGTTTGTTTTGTAGTTTCTTGATCTTCTCTTTATTGCTTTCCTACTTTTTTCCTATTTCCTCCAGCTAATTATACCATAGGTCCTATACTGAGTAATACTCCGATTACTCTTTGTCTTTTAGCTCTTTTGTGAGCCTGTCCATTTTGGTGCATTACAATATATTTTTTATCACATTATCTTCCATTGGTATGTGTTTATTTTATTTTTTTCAATTCTGTGCATATGAGATTCTTGCTGCCATAATTACATGTAGCATTAGGTATTTGTTTTTTTTCTTATACTTATACTCCCTTAATTATTCCTAATAGAAATAGTTCCGATTTTAGTTCTATTTGATGTGCAGTGATCTCTTCAAGCCAGTCTTTTATTTTTGTCCAGTATTTTTTTGCAGATGCGCACATACACCACATATGATAGTATGTTCCATGTTGTTGATTGCACTTCCAGCAGGCTGGGGAACATTCCGGGAACATTCTTGCAATTCTTGCAGGTGATAGGTGCCATCTGTAAAACATCTTATATATGTTCTCCCTGCCATTGTTAATTTATAGTTTGTTTCCCAAATGTTTTCCCATTCTGCCAATTCTATAGTATATCCAAAATTCATTGCCCATGTTATCATGGTCTCTTTCACTACTACTTCTTCCATCTTAAATCGTAATAAAGTAGTGATATATTTTTTTGATCAATTTATCTTTGGTTGCCTGTAGAATTTTATTTAATTCTTGTGGCTCCTTATAGAATTTGTCCATTTTTCGATCTTTTTTGTACCATGCTTTTATTTGTAGGTATGGCCACCAATCTATATCTATTCCCTCATTTTTAAATTCTTGCCTTGTTTTTAATCTCTCCTGATTGTCTAATATATCTTTGTATCTTATTATTTTATTTATATCTAATACGTTTGGGTAGATTAATGCTTCCATCGTGAATAAACAAATTGGGATTTTATTGTAATGTTTTCTTTTGATTTTTGACCATGTTTGAAGTAGGGCATTTCTAATTTGATGTCTTTGAAAGTAACCATGAGTTTTGTCTTTCCCGTCCCAGATAAAAGCATGCCAACCAAATTCTAAATTATGCCCTTCTATTGTTAATATTCTCTTGTTCTTTAGGTTTATCCAGTCCCTTATCCAGATGAGAGCTGCTGCCTGATAGTAGAGCTCCAAATCTGGAAGTCCAAAACTTCCTTTCTCTCTATTGTCCTGTAATAATTTTAGCTTGATTTGTGGTTTTTTTTCCTAACCAGATAAAGTGTGCTATTAATTTGTTTAAATCTATGGAAAAAAAATTCCCTAAATTTATTGGTGTTACCTGGAATAGGAACAAGATTTTTGGTAGGATGTTCATTTTAACTATGCAGATTCTTCCCATTAATGATATTTGCAGTTTTCTCCAATTTTCCAAATATTTTTTAATTTTCTGTATTGTTTTATCATAACTGTCTTCCTTAATTGTTGAGCATTTCCCTGTCAGCCAAATTCCTAAATATTTTACCCTTTTTACTATCCGCATTTCCATAATTTCTTCTAATTATCTCTCTTGTTTTTTAGTAAGATTTTTTGTAATGATCTTTGTTTTGCTCTTATTAATTTTAAGTCCCGCTACTTTGCCAAATTCCTCTTTTTTATTAGTTTGGTTCCTGTTTCTAATGGCTCTTTTAAAATAAATACTATGTTGTCTGCGAGTGCCTGAGTTTTATATTCCTTTAAAAAAATTAATCCCTTTATTTCTTGTTTCTTTCTGATTTCTATTAATAGTGCCTTGACTGTTAGGATGAATAATAAAGGTGATAATGGACACCCTTGTCTTATTCCTTTCCAAATATTAAATTCTTCTGTGGTATCCCCATTTATTATTACTTTCGCTGTTTGTATCAAATATATTGTTTCTATCATCTTTGTAAAGTTATTTCCAAATCTCATCGTTTTTAACTGTGTAGTGATAAACTGCTAATTTAAATTGTTGAAGGCCTTTTGGGCATCTAAAAAACCCCAATGCTGCTTGTTTCCCGGGGTGTTATTCATAATAATCTAATGTATTCATAATTACTCTCATGCTATTTTTAAACTGCTGTTTTGGCAAAAAGCCACTTTGGTCTGTATGGATAATTTCATTTACTATTTTTTTTATTGCTCTGCCATTATTGATGTGAAAATTTTATAGTCTGTATTCAATAATGAAATTGGTCTGTAATTTTTTATTTGTTGATGGTCCGAATCTTCTTTCGGTATGAATGTTATATACGCTTCCCTCCATGTTTTTGGTAATCTAGCTTCTGTAAGTGCTTCATTATACAGGTCTAACATTACTATTTATATTGGCTCTTGTATGTTTTTATAAAATTCTACAGGTATACCGTCCGGGCCCAGTGTTTTGTTGTTTTTCTATTTCCTCAATGCTTCCATTAATTCCATCATTGTAATTTTCCTGTTTAACATTTCTCTTCTCTGTTGTCTTGCATTGTCTTGCATTATGTTTTCTTTGCTATATAGTTTTTTTTTTTAAAAAAAATCTGTATTATATTTATATTTTCCTCCTTCTGGTATTGTGTATTTCCTTTTTCATCCTGTAGATGGTGTATTATTTTTTTCTCCTTTTCTTTTTTCAATTTGTATGCTAACCATCTCCCCGGCTTGTTCGTGTTTTCAAAGAAATTTTGTTTCATGAATTTAATTTTCTGGGCCATCTCTTGTGCCATCAAATTCAATTTATGTTTTATCAGTTTTCTTTTTTCCTTTATTTTTATTTCTTGTGGATCTTTTTGCAGGTCTACTTCCAGTTTTTTGAGTTCTTTCTCTAGTGCAGGGGTGGTGAACAAGTTCGACAAAAAGAGCCAAAATTTTAAACTGTGAGAGTCAGAGATCCACACCACGCAGTGACCTGCCAAAACAGACCCGGAAGCAATGTTCCCTCTAATTTTTTTTCGATGTGAGCAGAAAAGTATAGTGTTTGAGCGGCACATTTTCATGCCTGAGCACCCGAATTTTTTTCACAGATGTCACCTAAGACAACAACGAAATCAGTATTATTTGAAACTCAAAGTTATGTTTCTTCAAGGTACCCGCTTAATTCAAAGTGTTATATAATATCAGTATCACTTAACAACGCTCCTGCTTAGCAACCAAAATGTTGGCTCAGAAACTCTGGCATTTGAAGCACGCAACTCTTAAAGCTGTCAAGTTACAAGACCCTTGCACCCCTAACCCTTTAGGGAAAAAAAACCCCAGGGGTCTTCAAACCTGACAGCTTTAACACTTGTGGACTTCAACTCCCAGAATTCCTCCTCTAGTCATGTTGCAGCGACGTCATCTGCGTGGATCTGCTCCATCTTTGCTTTCTTCATTGTGGGCAGGGCTTCTGCTGAAGATGCCGACGAGTACGAGTTGCCACCAGAATAACTGCTGCTACCTCCTCCTCCTCCTCCTCCTCCAACAGAATCACCAGAATTGCTCCTGAGCTCAGCGCTGGGTTACCTCTGCCCCCTCCCCCTCCTCCGTGCTTTTGAGGAGCCATGAGGCTTTTTTTCCCCTGCTCCCCCCCGCCTTCCTACTGGCTCCTGCAGCCTCATGGCTCCTCAAAAGCACGGCGGAGGAGGAGGAGGGGGCAGGGGTAACCCAGCGCTGACTGAGCTCAGCTGCTCCGAGCGGAGGGGAGGCGCCGCTGCCACGCGTGGAGATGCCGGCTGGAGCTTTGGCGGCTTCATCTCAGCCGCAGCGCCGGGCAGAAAATCCGGCAGTGCTGCCTGTTAGAGGAGGAGGAGGAGGAGGAGGTGGCAGCAGTTCTTCCGGTGGTGGTGGGGGCTTTGGGGCTTCACAACTAGCCTCAGTCGCCCCGTGCTCCTCAAAGCAAGTCTGGGGAAGTCCTTTGCAGGCGCGGCCCGTTCTAGCTGCCTGCAAAGGACCTCCCCAGCTTCCGAAAGGGAGCGCGCGATCCGAGCCACAGTATACTAAATAATGATAAGAAGCAAAGAGCCTCATTTATTTTGGCCGGGAGCCGCATGCGGCTCGCGAGCCGCGTGTTCGCCACCCCTGCTCTAGTGTTTCTTGCTTTTGTCTCTTTTCTTTATTCTTCCTTGCCGAATATACTATTGTCAGTCCCTCAATTGAATTGAATTGAATTTATTGAATTTATAGACCGCCCCCTCTCCCCGAGGGGACTCGGGGCGGTGTACAGACAGCAAACTAAAAACCACGTACAAAATAAATAATCTTAAATACCCCTAAAATCAGATTAAATGTTAGGCTGTACAGTAATAAAAATTAAAAAGCAACCTAAAAAGACTACCCCTAAAAATTTAAAATACAGGCGAGAAAGATTAAAACTACGGTTAGGCCAGGCCAGCTAAGTTGAACAGGTGGGTCTTAAGTTTCTTGTGGAAGGAGTGGAGATCGGTGGTTATTCTGATGTCGGGGGGGAGGTCATTCCAGAGGGTCGGGCCCATCACAGAGAAGGCCCTACTCCTGGGCGTCGCCCGCTGGCACTGCCTAGTGGACGGCACCCGGAGGAGTCCCTCTCTGTGAGAGCGAATCGGCCGCAGGGATGTATGGGGTAGGATGCGATCCCTCAGATAACTAGGTCCTGTGCCATGGAGCGCTTTAAAGATGATAGTCAACACCTTGAAACGCACCCGAAAAGCCACAGGTAGCCAGTGCAGCCCGCGCAGGAGAGGTGTTACATGGGAGTACCTAGTACCTCCCATGATTGCCCGCGCGGCCGCATTCTGGACCAGCTGCAGCCTTCGAGTGCATCTCAAGGGAAGCCCCATGTAGAGAGCATTGCAATAGTCCAGTCGGGATGTCACTAGCGCATGAGTGACTGTGTGAAGGGCGTCCCGGTCCAAAAGGGGACGCAATTGGCACACCAGGCGAACTTGGTGGAACGCCTCCCTTGCCACGGCTGTCACTTAGTCATCCATTGACAGCCGGGCATCCAGGAGGACGCCCAAATTGCGTGCCCGCTCCACGGGGGCCAGTTGTTCACCCCCGATGGCCAGTGATGGAACCCACTGGTTGAACCGGGGCGCCGGTAACCACAGCCACTCCGTCTTGGAGGGGTTGAGCTTGAGTCTGTTACTTCCCATCCAGACCCATACGGCCTCCAGGCACCGGGACATCACTTCGACGGCATCGTTGGGGTGGTTCGGGGTGGAGATGTACAGCTGAATATCGTCAGTGTAGAGATGGTACTCGACCCCGAAACCACGAATGATCTCACCCAGCGGCTTCATATATGTGTTGAACAGGAGAGGCGAGAGGACCGACCCCTGCGGCACCCCACAAGTGAGTGGCCTCAGGGTCGACCTCTGCTCCCCTGTCAGCACACATTGTGTTCGACCAGAGAGGTAGGAGGAGAACCACCGCAAGACGGTGCCCCTCACCCCCAACCCCTCCAGACGACGCAATAGGATACCATGGTCGATGGTATCAAAAGCAGCCGAGAGGTCTAATAGGACCAAGATGGAGGAACAACCCCCATCTCTGGCCCTCCAGAGATCATCCACCAACGCGACCAAGGCCGTCTCCGTGCTGTAGCTGGGCCGGAAACCGGACTGGCGCGGGTCTAGATAATCGATTTCCTCCAAGTGGCGTGGGAACTGTTGTGCCACCACACTCTCTACAACCTTCGCCAAAAAGCAAAGGTTGGAGACAGGGCGATAGTTAATTAACATAGCTGGGTCCAGGGAAGGCTTCTTGAGTAGGGGCCTCACCACCGCCTCTTTCAAGACGGTCGGCAAGAGCCCCTTTCTCAAAGAAGCGTTGACTAACTCCTGGAGCCAGCCTCGTGTGACCTCCCAGGATGCCAGTATAAGCCAGGAGGGACACGGGTCCAATAAACATGTAGTGGCTCGCAGTCGCCCACGCAACCTGTCCATATCATCGGCAGTAACAGAGTCAAACTCCTCCCAGAATGGTCCCTCAAGACTCGCCTCCGGCGTCCCTTCTAGACTACTGAAGGGGACCCACTCGCTACGGATCTGAGCGATTTTGTCCTGCAGATATTCCCCAAATTCCTCTGCTCTACCCTGCAAGGGGGCTTCCCGCGGCCTCTGTGAAAGGAGGGAGCGGGTCACCCGAAACAGGGCGGCAGGGTGGTTATCTGCGGACACAATAAGAGCGGCACAATATTGACGCTTGGCCACTCTTAATGCCACAAGGTAGGTCCATAAATAGGCTCTTACCTGTGTTCGGTCAGATTCGGAGCGTGAAGATCTCCATCTGCTCTCTAGGCGTCTCTTGTGGCGCTTCATCACCCTTAGCTCCTCGGTAAACCAAGGGGCCTGGGTGGCTCGCTGCCGCAGGAGAGGCCGCAAAGGCGCAACCCAGTCCAAGGCCCCGGCAGCCGCACTGTTCCATGCGGCCACCAGGTCCTCCGGGAGCGGGTCAGGGCTACAGGAAGTGGCCCAACTCCGTCCGGAACCTATCAGGTTCCAGCAGGCGCCTGGGGCGGAACCATCTAGGACAGTCTGGTTCCGCCTCCCCGTGATGGGGGGTAGCGCCGGGAAGTCGAGCCGGAGAAGTGAGTGATCTGACCATGACAGGGGTGTAATAACTAATTCCCCTACTCCCAGATCACTCTTCCACTGGTCAGAGACAAAAATAAGGTCCAGCGTGTGGCCTCCCTCGTGTGTGGGGCCCTGAATTACTTGGGTCAGGTCCATGGCTGTCATGGAAGCCATGAACTCCCGAGCCACCTCGGATGATCCTCCTGTCGAGGGCAGGTTGAAATCCCCCATAACCAATAGCTTGGGGGTCTCAACCGCCATCTCTGCGATCACCTCGAGGAGCTCTGGCAGGGCCGCTGATGCATAGCGAGGAGCCAAGTATACAATCAGCAAGCCCAACTGTTTCCCTGGGCCCCACTTCATGCATTCACACCCGGATGTCTGTGGCACAGTGAACTCTCTCGGCTCCAGACCTTCCCTAATGATCACCGCTACCCCGCCACCCCTACCCATGGCCCGCGGCTGATGAAATGCACGGTATCCTGGTGGGCTGATGAAATGCACGGTATCCTGGTGGGCCAACCAATAAATGCTTTTGTGGTGTCCCATAAGTTTTGAAGTAATATTTCTTCTTTTTTACTTACTTTGTAAAAAAAAAATCATTTCTTTTTCTATCATTGTTGTATATTCTTTATCTTTCAGTATTCTTTGATTCATTGTCCATCTCTTTTTCTTTTTTTGTCCTTTCCATGTTACTTTTATTGGATTATGGTCTGCCCAGGTGTTTCATTATTTCAATCTCCTATGTATCTCTTCTCAGTCCCTTTGTCATCCAGACCATATCTATCCTTGACCATGACTTATGTGGGTTGGAATAGAATGTGTATTGTTTGTTTTCTATGTTTCTTTCTCGCCACACATCTTGTAGACTTAATTCCTCCTCCATTTCTAAAAAAATAGTTGGCAATGTTCTTTTTTTCTTATTTCTTTTGCTGCTTTTGTAGTCATTTTTGGTGTTTGTTATTGCATTGAAATAGCCAATTAAACATATATTCTCATGTTCTATTTCTATTATCTTTCTGTGAACTTTCTTGTAAAATTCTTTTTTGATTTTTATTTGGTGCGTAAATCACTGTGAGAAGATTTTTTTGGTTCTGTTTCTATTTCTGTCATCAAGATTCCACCCTCTACGTCTGCATAATTTTTTTTGGTATTTATCCAATCTTTAATGTATATTGCAATTCCCCTCTTTTATTGTTGTGTTAATGCTGTGTATAATTTCCCTAATTTTGGATATTCTAATAGTTTGTTATACTGTCTTTTAATGTGTACCTCCTGGAGGCACAAAATGTCCATATTCAATTTTTGTAGTTTGGTCAGAGTTTGTCTTCTTTTTTCAGGTGAATGTAGTCTATTTATATTTATTGAGAGAATCTTAATTTCTTGTTCCATTGTACTATTTCTATACCACGCTTTGTTTCCTTATATTCCTTTTCTCTATTTCTGTTCTGATGCCCTCTTGTTCTATTTGCTTTCTTTCCTGTTTCCTTCCTTCTTCTCTTTCTCCTTCCTTTTTTTCTAAGTGTTCTTCTTGACTTCTACTCTCTGGTTCCTCTCTACTCTCTTGTTCTTCCTCAGCTGTGAAGTGGTGCTCGAAAAATCTGTGTACCTTATCTATTGTATCTATTTTAAACCTTTTTTCCTGCCAAGTGATCATAACTCCCTCTGGTGTAAGCCATCTGAACATTACATTGTATCTTATTAGTTGTGATGTAAGAAACTGGTAATGTCTTCTCTGATCTCTAACTATTTTTGATATCTGTCTCAGGATTTGTATTTCTCTTCCTTTGTATGTTATCTGTTCTTCTCTCACTTTCTTATATATTTCATCCCTTACTGATTTTCTTGTGAAGCGTACATGTATTTATTTTGGAAGTCTATGTCTCCTAGCATAGTTCGTGTGAATTCGATACACCTTGTCTATGTCCCTTCTTATTTCTTGATTTTTTTGTAGTATGTTCGCCACAATTTCTGTAATTATCTTCCTCCTTCTCTTCTACTATATTTTGAAAATGGAGAAAGAAAGCAGCTTTTTCCATTTCCAGGAAGATTATTTTTTCCTCCTAATTCCTTATTTACTGTAGTCAGCTTCTGCTCTACTGTTTCTATTTTTTTTCTCCATTTGTTCTACCTTTGTTTCTACTTTTTGGATTTTTTGTTCATTTTTTGTTATCTCACTTTGTATTTTCCCTATTTTGTCATCTATTCTTCTAATCTCACCTTTCATTTCTCCCATCTCCATTTTAATTTCTTCATCATTGTTTCCTGAATCATAATTAATGTTGCTTGCATGCACTGAAGGTTTGTTGTTGAACTTGCTTTTTCAATGCCTAGCGTGCTCCCTATTGTACGCTGGTTTGAGGGCGATGGTGTTGCTGATGCCAGGTTGGATTCTACCTTCTTGTTCATTTTACTAATAGCTGTTGTACTCATCATTTTTATCTTCTATACAATCTTTTCCCACAATAGCGTATACTTCTCCCCACCCACCATTTAATGGTAAATGATAAAATCTCCCCACAGATTTACCATTTAAGCAATCAGTACCCAGAGATAATATTTTATTTTATCTTAAAATTCTCAGATCATTGAATGTTGCTATTCTGGGTTGCAAAAGTTTAAACAATCATATATGCCAATGGTTATCTCTTTGTTGCTATCCCATTGTCATGCCAATTTTTGCAGCTCTGATATTATGTGTTAGGCTTATACAACACATCTTATAATCTGGAGGGGGGGCTTCAATATTTTAGAAAATATGGAATGATTTTCCCCTCTGTATTAGCTACAAGTTAGGTATGATGATGAATAATTAGAGACATTGCACATTACCCAGAGTCACTGTGTGCATCGGGCAGTCATATAAATCTGTTTGGTAAATAAATTAATAAGTGTCCCAATTTCAATTTTATCCTTAAAACTGAGTTGAAATTATCCTACAGGGGAATTCAATATTGACAATTAATAAACAGTATTTTTGTTGGAGAATTTGGTAGAGTATGATATATATCTTTTCATGCACCTAGATGATGTGTTTATGTTCTTTGAGAAACTAAAACATTACTATCATTAACCCAAAGCAGGAAGGAGCAACAACTCCAGTTTACAATATTCTTATATCTTTATAAGGAGAGTTATACTCTAGTACTCCTCTCTTATATGATACAAATTAATAAGCCTAGAATGTTCATTTATAAGATATTATTCGCTTGTACAAAACTAGCTATTCAAGAATTTGAAATAAGAAACTATTCCCACTATGAACATTACCCGAAGGAATTTTGATATCCTGTCAGCTTACTAGGAAGATCAGACAAGAAACATGACCAGATGAGCTAATTCTAGTTTATTGTACAGTTACACTAACATAATTGTAATGGATTCTCTCCATCTATCACTTTTGCAGCCCCAAAAGCTAAGAAGACCTTTTCTGAGCCTTTTGCCCGATCCACATTTCTGCTGTGCTCTAAGCTGCCTTTTATCTGATGATTCCTTGGCTGCATCTAGTTACCCTGTCTCTCAAATTATTATTATTTCACTCTACATTTGTCCTGAAAGATATCCAGTAAAGCATTAGGAGGAAATGACAACCCACCTGCATAAGTCTGAATTGTTTTTGTCAAGACATTACACTCTTCAATGATTTTGTCTTCAATAGTCTTCCTGCCCATCCCATAGTCCCGTAATGTGGATAATGTAAATCGTCGCATTGTTTTCCAGTTCTCACCATGAGAAAAAATAAGACCTGAAACGAGAAGGTTAAGACAAGAGATCAAATTTAAAATCCATTTGTAACAGCAAAGTGTCACCATTAAAATGCATTTGAAGGTATTTCCACAATTGTTAGATTATCAAATATAAAAGATGTGAAAAACAGTTTGTTTCTTTTTTATAATATGTTTTTTAATTTCATTGAAAACAAAGTTAAAATACAAAACTTAAAAAAAATCCAAGAAGAGAAAAAGGGGAAAAAAAACACAAAACAATAAAAAAATTAAAAAGATACAGCGAGGAAAAAATACATTATACATATATAATGGATATTGATTAACATATCATTACAACATTAATTCCCACCCCTTGTGAAACAGGGCTTCCCAACATTTTTAAGCTACTAAATCTATTTGCAACTTATTGATCTGTCTTCTATAAGTTATATTAATGACAAAGTAGTTAACAGGAAGAACAATAATAGTGAAACAGAACAAAATTAAAGTTTCAAAGCTCTGTTAACAAGGTATTATTGTAATCCACTTGTAAAGAACTTGCCATGGCATCTTATCTATCCCAAATCATTCCAAAAGTTATAAATAGATCGTCCTGGGTCAATATTTGTTTCTTAATATCATCTCTTTCAATTGTTGTTTAATTAAATATAGCAGATTCAGTCTCCAGAATAGGTCTATTTTCCTATCAAAGTGCAAGCAAAAGTAGTTGCTAGTTAACAGCAATAAATCTATCCCGTCTCCCACCATCTTTATAGAGGAAAGGAATTTGTCTCTCTCCCTTCTATGATGTTGAAGAAATGTAGACTTAAACTTTGGAACAACAGATGAAATCTACTTTGCTGGTTCTCCCGCCATGAGTTCTCCAGCCGTGAGAGCTCCTTGATCTGGAACTGAATCAAAGTCCTTTTGTGTAGCTTTATTCAAAGATAAAGCCTCAGATCCTAACATTATTTTGGACAATCATTATAGCTTGTTCAAGCTTTTTAAAGAAAAATCCAGCTGGAAGCTGCATATTTCCCCATCCTTCTTTCTTAGGTTTCAGGTACTGTTCAGCCATTCACCTCCTCTCAATATGGCTGCTGCATGGTAAGGGTTCCTTTCTTTCTCTTACCAATGATTGGCTGATTTCACTGCTAAAGCTGATTCTTTCGAAGTGCTGTTTCCTGATTTTGAATAGGAGCACTTAGGAGTGACCTAAGACAACTTTTAGAGGATCGTGGACCCAGTGGGGAAGGGGCTCTTAAAGATTCCAATTCCTTCTGGAAGCAGTCAAAAAGTCACTGTATATACAACTTCCTGTCAAGCAGTTTCATTTTCTAAGCATGCCTGAGTATTAACTTTCACTTTTGGAATTTATTGTTTTATATTGCTTTTTGCTTTAGAAATTGATTTGTAGTTGAATGCTGATTTATTTTAACTCCTTATTGGACTTTAATTACTTTTCACCTTTTTTCCCTTTTGATACACAGTGTTGTTTTGGATAACCTCTGTCCCTTCCGTATGGAAAGCCCATTGGTGAAGAGCTACCAGACTCTCACAACTGGATTCTGTATTTTTTGAATTTGTAAAATATCTGGAGTTTATTTCTATTGAATTTTTCTTATAACCATGGATTGAAATCATATATTCTTGTTCTTTGTTCCGTGACTAAATTTCACAGATTAATGAAAAGCAGTTAAAAGCAGCTTCTTTCTATGTAATCTTTCCATCAAAGATTTATTGATCTCTTTCCAAGGGAACTGTCAAAGCAGTGGGCATGCTCTGAGGAATCTATATATATACAAATGGCTGTGATTGTGTGTGAGTATGTGTATGTTCCAGCATTACTGGAACACCTCGAGCAATTTCAACCAAACTTGGTATACAGATGACTTACTTTTTGGAAACAAATACTGTGGGGTTAAGACTCCTCTCGGTGTGTGTATTCTGTTAAGATACAGCCTGTTGTGCCATAAAATAGCTTCTGTAGTACTGCCTTAAAATGGCTTCTACTGTACAGTGCAATGGAGTTGCCATGGTAATGCTTCACAGTACTCCACAAGGGGGCTCCCTCTGGTAAGGGGGGAAATCCAACATTAGAAATGGGAGCATAGGATCCTATGAAGTCTGGTATGAAACTTATTGAGGGTATGGGAAAGTAGCGGGTTTAAAGATAAATATGACAAACCCAAAAATGCTGGTTAAAAATTTGACATCAAAATCGAATGGGGAGTTAACGAAGAAATTGGGTATCCAACCGTCAAAAAAGTGAAATATCTAGGTATACATTTATCTGTGAGGCGTGTGTCCATCAAAGAAGATAACTATACTAATTTGATCAATAAAACTAAGAAAGACTTAGAAAGGTGGAAAAATCTACAATTGTCCCTGATGGGTAGGATTGCAGTCATAAAAATGAATGTATTACCAAAATTTATTTTCCTATTTCAGAATATTCCCATTAAATTAGAAAAAGGTTTTTTTAATGATTTGAATCAATTGGTTTCGAAATTTATTTGGCAGGGAAGAAAACCAAGAATAAAACTCAAGGCTATGCAAGACACTAAGGAAAAAGGAGGATTTGGCATACCAGATTGGGAATTTTATTATACGGTGGCCACTTTAACATGGTTAAAAGAATGGATAATGTTGAGAAATAAAAGATTACTCAAATTGGAAGGTCATGACCTCCAAGTAGGATGGCATGCCTTCCTTTGGTATGAAAAAGGATCTGCACACAAATATTTCATAGACACTACATCAGACAGTCCCTGTTATTAATATGGAACAAAATTAAACATGACCACTATACTAAAACACCCATTTAGCTATGATGGAAGCATACATACACCCAAATTTAATTAATATGGAAAATATAGTTACAAATAAAAAGTTATTGAACAGACGGGGGAGATCAAAACTAGATTAGAATTGGCATCACAAGGGGTACAAGTAGAATGGTGGTCCTACTTACAGATACAATCAAGGTTTGCACAGGATAGGAAGAAGGAAGGTATTGTTAAAGATTGCACAATATTAGATAAACTTTTGATACAGACAGAAAACAGGCTGATCAAAGTGTTGTATAGATTTTTGTTGGAGAATAAGCTAGAGGAGGAACATCTCAAAGAAACTATGGTTGCCTGGGCAAAAAAATTCGGTTATAATGTGGAATTGGCTAAGTGGGAAAAACTTTGGATACTTAATCAGAAACTAACAATGGCTACGACGTATAAAGAAAATCTTTATAAGATGTTCTACAGATGGCATCTCCCCCCAGCACGGCTCTCCAAAATGTTTAAAAATCTGGCCCCAAATTGTTGGAAGTGTAAAAAAACACCAGACACTTTCTATCATATGTGGTGGACGTGCAACGAGGCAAAAAATATTGGAAAATGATTCAGTCATGGTTAGAACAAATGGTGGGAGGCCAAATCTTGTTTAAACCAGAAATTTTTCTCCTAGGTATAATACCGGAAGGGTTTAAGAAAGATACACTTTATCTAATTATACATGTACTAACTGCGGTGTGCATAACTTATGCACAATACTGGAAAAAAGAAAATACACCATCAGAGCTAGATATAATCAGAAAAGTGTTGGCCTGTGCGGAAGCAGATAGGCTCACTCTTGAACTTAAAAATAAAGGGGAACCAGAATATTTTGAAGTCTGGAACAGATTTTATGATTGGTATAAGACAAGGTGACAAGACTGGAACAAACTGTATATATTGTGATTGGACAGAAGGATAGACAATGTATTAAGTAGGCTAATTGTTAATGGTTGAGACTAGCTGTATATAATGTGAATATATGGTCACTTCGATTTCGCAGTACTGCATTGTTTTAAATGTAAAAATAATAAAAATATATTCCCTCCCCCCCCCAAAAAGAAATGGGGGCATAGGGAAAACATTCTGAACTAATTTAATTGTCGCTGATAATGAGGGCTCAGGGAGAAGTTGCTCTTGCCATCATCTTTTCAGGAATTGTGGCAACATTCATGGAAGGAAGGACAGCCAATTCCGCACTTATGTTACCACTTGACATCTAATACAGGATTGGGATAAATACTCAGAAAATGCTGGGTTTTCCTGTGGCTTCGGTGGGAGGGGCTACAGCAGGGTTTGTTACAGCCTAATTGGTCCAGAGACTGAGGGATTTTTCTTAAGTATCCTCCTTTCCCTCTTGGTTCCCAGTTCCCTCAGTCTTTGGTCCAAGCACTAGCTGTGGCTCCTGTGAAGTATCTTTATTGATTATTATTATTAAGTAAATTGGAAGAAATTGGATAAATTGGATACCTAAAAACACTTACAAATTAATCAAATGGGCAATCTAGCTAAAGGGAGCAGGAGGCTTGCCTCCAGGCTCTGAGGAGCTCCTTGAGAGCCTTTGGCTCCTCCGGAGCGCAGCGCTGACCGTTTGCAGCTTAAATTAAGCACAACGGCTTCCAGCAACCCCTGAAGGGGCGAGACTTTCGATCGGCCATTTCTTGCGCTGCTCCTAGCTGTCCGCAACTTCAAAGACCTACTGCAGCTTGCTATCAACTTGATCTTCAGCCGCGGCTTCAACGACCTGCTGCAGCCCCTTTTTAAACTGCACGGGAGCGCCGATTGGAGCACCGGGCGGCGTGGCGCATGGAGAGCTAATTCCCACACTATTGGAAGCAGCTGGGCGTAAGGAGCCTCAAATAGGCTCAGCTTGTCGCGAGGCCAATCCCCTCAAAGCCATATCAAACGATCGCCTGAATCTTCACCCACGAGGCACGGCGGCCATTTTGGTGTGACCTCGTGGGTGGCGGCCTCTCTAGACACGTTTTGCAGCAGCGGCGGCAGCACAGTCAAAGGAAACAGACATCAGAGGCACGCCAGGCCCCGCGAAGCAGCCACATTGAGGCCAGGGAGCAGACCGGCAGGCACCCCCAGCAGGACACGTGAGTGAGGCATGGCCTCCACTGTTACGGATTCGCAGGCACATGGAGAAGGGATGGAGGAGACAAGGCAAACTTAGGCCCAGGGCAGCGGCCTCCAAGCCTACAGTAGATCAACGCCCTTCCAGAGCGGCTGCTAGAGATGAATCCAGAAGACAAAAGGCCCTGGAGAAACAGGTGGCCAGGGCAGAGAGGCTGGCACAGGCATCTAGGTCTGAATCCCCCAGCAGATCCAGGTCTCCTCTTGAGTCCCGGTTTCAAGTATCTGACTCAGCCCCTCTTCGCATTCGATCTCACCTACTAGGCCCAGTAGGGGGGTGGTTTCTCCTTCTCCCCCCATTTCTCCTAGAGCATACAGGGATAGGGTGGAGGATCCAGGTGAAGGGGGCTCCAGGGACTATTTACCACCAGCCCAGCTTGCCCCATGAGGGCCGGCTCGAGGCCCATCCAAGGAAGATCTAGAAGATTTAGGCCAATTGCCAGACAGCATTAGGAGACTCATCTCCGCAGCTATATACAGGGGTATTTCCTCGGGCTTAGCCCAGAGGGAGGGGTCTTCCCAAGGAAGGTCTAGATCACTGGCGGCTGCCAGGCGTGGGTCTCCCTCTGTCTCCAGAGGTCACAATAACCCTAGGCCTCCTTCCCCCTCAGTGGTCAGCGAAGGTTCCATCTTGGGGGAGGCCATCCATCCAGACCTGAGGTTCTCTGAGGATGAGGATGCAGTTCCCTTGGAAGCTCCTACATTCCCAGGGCTCGTTCCTCCCCCCGCTTTCAAGCCTATGCTGCACAAGGCCAAAAAGACCACTCAAAATGGCACGGGGGCTCCCTCAGTTTCTCAACACAGGGATCCTAACCTGGCCATGTTTATAAATCCCAATACAGATAAAGAGGAGGTTTCAGCTCCTCCCCTCTTCCTAGAAGTGGTTCAGAATCAGTGGGCAAAACCATCTTCCTTGCCTAACCCTGGGGGCAATGACAAACGTTATTACAATATGGAGCAGGCCTTCGCTCGGGCACTGCAACTTCCCACAATAGACGCCCCGATTTCCCTGTTGGCCAATGCTTCCACTGTAGTCTCAGGAGACATGGCCGACAAGCTGAAACAGGAGGCAAGCGGGCAGAACTTACCCTGGGTAAGAACTTTAACACTTCTGCCTGGGCCATTAAAATGGCCGTGGCAGCCTCCTACTTCAACTGCACAATGGTCATGTGGCTCCATCAGTTGCAGGATCACATCCCGATATAGGAAGAGCGTCTTCACCAAGACCTCACTAAAATTATCTCGGCCACCCAGTTCTCAACGGACACCACTCTGGATTCCATAAAATTTGCGTCCAGGGCCCTATCCAGCTCTGATGACAAGGAGGCTCTTGTGGCTTCGTAATTGGCAAATGGACAACAAGTCCAAATGGAATCTGGCGGCGGCGCCCTTTTCAGTCCCTAATCTCTTCAGGGCCTCTCTAGACCCCATCCTTGTGGAGAACAAAGATAGGAAGAAAGTCCTTCCCTCTAATGCCAAGAAGCTGGATAACTGTCCGTCTTCATACCGAAGGTCTTCTTCCTTCAGGTTTTTGGACCAGGATTACCGTCAGCAAAGTTACGCCTCCTATAGGTACGATAGGCAGAACCAACGGCCATTTTACCAGGATAGGAATAGATTCCAGAGCCAATCCAAGCGGCTCTTTCACTGGGGGAGGGGGGCGGCCGTCCCTTCCACAAGGGGAAATGACTCCAACCCAAGTCTACCCATAGGCAGCTGCCTGGTATCCTTCGCGGATCAGAGGGATCAGATAACATCAGATGCCTGGATCAGGGCGACCATCAGAGAAGGGCTCTGGCTGGAGTTCCTCGCCCCTCCCCCAATGCTCTTCAGGACTTTCTCCCCCTCCAGGGACCCAGAACGGCGCCCCCTGATGCTCCTCGCAATCCAGCACCTGCTGGACATTCGGGCGGTCGAACCGGTCCCTTAGGAGGAGTGGGGTCAAGGCGTGTACTCCAACCTCTTCGTAGTCATGAAGAGCTTCGGGGCATGGAGAGCAATCCTGGATTTGAAGTGCCTGAATTCCTTCCTGGTGTACCGGTGCTTCAAGATGTCTTCTCTCAAATCCATATTACTGGGAATCAGACGAGGCAACTTCATGGCATTAATAGACCTAACAGAGGCATACTTACACATTCCGATTCAGCCAACTCACCACAAATTCCCCCGTTTCTCCCACGGGGGTCAACACTTTCAGTACAGGGCACTTCCTTTCAGCCTGGCCTCTGTTCCACACACGTTCACGAAGGTCCTGGTGGCAATGGCGGCTCACCTGCGGTCCAGGCCGGTAAGACTTCATTGTTACCGCGACAACATGCTCGTACTCACCCAATCCCGGTCGCAAGCAGTCCAGGATTTGCAGATTACCATCCAGACACTACAATCCCTGGGGTTCTCCATCAATTTTCCCAAGAGCCATCTCTCCCCCTCAACAACAATTCTCCAGTTGGGCACAGTAATAGACTCAAGATCAGGCCTAGTTCATCTTTCACCAGAACATCTAACAAGTCTGCAGACACTCACACAGCGCGTCCACGCAAGTCGGTCCACTTCCATCCTGACCTTGGTACGATTATTGGGCAAGATGGTGTCATGCATAGGGATCGTCCCATGGGTGCGACTGCATTCCAGAACACTCCAGTGGACCCTCATTCCATTCCAATGACGGAGATTGAACAACTCTCCGTGCCCCACTTGGCTCACGTCGGATCTCCACTGGTCCCTGAAGTGGTGGTTGTCCCCATCCTTGAACTGCGGGGCTGAATTCTGTGAACCGGACCGCATATCCATCATGACAGACACCAGCCTTCGGTTGGGGAGCAGTGATGGAGTCCAGCCTGGCGCAGGGATGGTGGTCCAGATCCGACCTGTGCCACAATATCAATTGGCTGGAGCTGAAGGTGGCCCGCCTAGCCCTTCTTCATTTTTGAGACTCGATAGCCAACCAGCATGTCCTCCTCTTGACAGACAATATTGCAATGAAGGCCCACATAAATCGTCAAGGGGGGACCCACTCCATGAGCCTGTGGCAGGAGGCTCAGAAGCTCGGCCAGTGGGCAGAGAAGAACCTGGCATCGATCCTATCAGAACACTTCTTGGGTGTTGCCAGTCACCAGGCAGACTGGCTGAGCTGGGCGACAGTCGATCACGGCGAGTGGCAGCTGGACCCAGAGTTATTTCACAGAATCTGCCTCACATTTGGCCATCCACTGGTGGATTTGTTCGCCAGCCCGAGCTTCCCCAAACTCTTTCCTGCATGCAATGCGGAGGGCACGGACGCTCTCAGAAGCCCATGCCCCCCCCGGCCTTCTTTATGCCTTTCCTCCCCTTCCTCTCATCAAAGGCACCCTGAGGAAAATAGTGTGAGAGGGGGCCCACATCATCCTGGTGGCCCCGTTTTGGCTGAGGTGTCCCTGGTTCGCAGACCATGTCCAGCTGTCAGTGTCCCCGTACTGGAGGATTCCCCAGGAGGAGGTCGCTCTGTGCCAGGGGATCCTGAGACACCCGGAGTCCCAGTGGCTCCAGCTGACCGCCTGGCACTTGAGTGGCGTATCCTGAGGAATGCAAGTTTGTCTGCCAAAGTTATCTTCACTATTGAGGCATCCAGACACCCCTCGACCACTCGCATTTATAATTCGATGTGGTCCACCTTCGTGTCATGGTGTGGGAGGTTCCAGATTAATCTGGTTTCGGTCTCGGTCGCCCAGGTCCTCGAATTCCTACAGCATGGCCTATCCCATAACATGTTGCGGAGGCAGACAGCTGCCCTGTCCTCAGTCTAGCAGGGGAGGGTCACTGGTTGTTAACTCAGTTACTGTTGGTGAAACGCTTCTTTAAGGGCATGCAAAACCTGTGCTCTCCCCCAGTTCACAGGTTCCCCACATGGGATCTGTCTCTGGTCCTTGGGGCCCCAACAGAGGCCCCCTATGAACCTTTGAGGACTGTCCACCTTAGATTCCTTACCCTAAAAGTGGTTTTCCTTGTGGCTGTCACCTCGGCCAGACGCATTTCTGAATTCGGCGCCCTGTCGTCCAAGGAGGACTTGTGTCAGTTCCACCAGGACAGGGTTGTCTTGAGGCTAGATCTGACCTTCTTGCCGAAGGTTAACTCCATGTTTCATAGGGCGCAGGAAGTCATCCTGCCCAACTTCTGTCCCTCCCCAGCTCACGAGAGGGAGGTCAGTTGGCATCGCCTGGATGTCCACTGCGCTCTCCGCGTTTATCTCAGGTGCAAATCCCCCTTTCGGCAGTCAGGGGCCCTTTTTCTGTCCTTCCTTCCTAGATCTCAAGGAGCTAGAGTATCTTCCGCCACTATCAGTCGGTGGGTGCGGCAGGCCATTACAGAGGCCTACCAGGCAGCCCACTCTACCAGGAGCATGGCTACCACCACCGCCTTGGCTACCAGGGCTCCACTACAGGATATCTGTCGGGCGGCTACCTGGGCTTCTCCTTCCCCCTTTATCCGACACTACCATCTGGATCATTACACTTCGGGGGATGTGGCTTTTGGCTGTAGGGTGCTCCAACAGGTGGCGACCCCCCCTCCCCTGGAGCATATGGCCCGCCCTGGGACTTAGCTTGGGTATGTCCCTGCTATAGCCCCTCCCACTGAAGCCACAGGAAAAAGAACGTTGGTCTTTACCTGAATGCTTCTTTTATGTGGCTAAGGTGGGAGGGGCTACTTTCCCACCCTATAGCGTAAGAGGTGGTCGGTGTTTTGTTTTGCAATGTATGTGGTGTTGTTTCCTTACATATTGCTATCAGCTTTTCCATTCGACCTTGGAAACTGGGAGCTAGGAGGGAAAGGAGGATACTTAAGAAAAATCCCTCAGTCTCTGGACCAATCAGGCTGTAACGAACCCTAAAAGAAGCGTTCAGGTAAGGACCAACGCTCTTTATCAGCTAGTTGATTAAAAAAATTGGATGATTAGCTAAAAGTGGTGAGAATTTATACCACTGAGGAAAAAAATCATGGAACTGATGAAATTAATTCCCCATTTGATTGTCAGGTAAGGTAAACTACCTAAATCCTGAAAAGTTCCCTGGAGATTGAGGATAAATTCTAGGAATCACCCCATACATCCCTGGACAGTTAGAGCTCTTGGAGAGATCATTGAAGCTGCATTTATGATTCCTTTGGTGGGTGAACAAATAAGAGGAAAGTAAAGAAATCTTATGCTCCAGCAGGAGCACAGCCCCATAAAGGACTCTAGTGCCAACACTCTAATTTCTAAGCATTTCTCTTTTTTGTTTAGTTTTGTGTCTGACAGAGGCTTTCTTTTAGCGCAGAGTTAATTTTTCTTCTTGGAATCAGCATTTTTAAACTATTTTTGTTATGACTTTAGTAAGGATGATGGAATTGTGATAATAATTAGAAAAGAAATGTGAATATTCAGGGACTATTTAACTGAAGTTGTGTGGACTGATAAATTTGAAGAAAAGTTTTTTGGCTATTTGGAGACTCTACATTTGAAATTCTAAGCTTAATTTCCTTTATTTTACTTGTTCTCTGGGAAAGTTATTCTTTTATTTTTCAATATGCAGAGTGGCCAAGTAAGACAAACAAATAATTTGATGCTTTCTGGAGTCCTTTTTAAAATTGACATAGATTATTCATTATTGAGTAGCTGTACCTTGGCTTTTGGTCAAAAGAGGAACCCTTTTTTAAATTTGATTCAAAGGAATGGATAACTATATATATATAAGGGAAAAAAAGAAAAAGAAATATATGCATAACATTGGGACACTTCACACCAAAATTTTCAAAGAAGTGGAACCAAACCTGGTGTGTATGTGTGTGTGTGTGAGAGAGAGAGAGTGTGTGTGAGTGTGTGTGTGTGTGAGTGTGTCTGTGTGTGTGTACCATGTTTCCCCGAAAATACAACCTGTCCTGAAACTAAAGCCTTGCGACATTTTTCGCATGCGCAAAAATATAAGCCCACCCCCGAAAATAAGCCCTCTGGACAATCGTGAATGGGGCTCTGCATGGCTGGAGAGGGGAGTTGCACAGCGGCTTTTCCACTCCCTGCTCGCGCGAAGGGCATCCCCGCTGCTGGCGCCGTCCGCCGCTAGGTTTTTTTTTTCAAAGCATGGAGGATGGATGCCGCTCTGGAAGTACGCTCTATGGTTGTGGGCTGCAGATTGTACTACCATAGAGCGTACTTCCAGAGCGGCATCCATCCTCCGTGCTTTGAAAAAAAAACCCAAGCGGCGGACGGCGCCAGCAGCGGGGATGCCCTTCGCGCGAGCAGGGAGCGGAAAAGCCGCTGCGCAACTCCCCTCTCCAGCCATGCAGAGCCCCATTCACTCACCTAGGGGCATTCCGAAGGCACCGAGCTGCGGGAGGCGGAGGGCGGCGAACAGGCGCTCGCGTTGCTTGGTGCCTTCCGGGTACTGCTAGGTCGGTCAGTGGCGCTATACACGGCTGGAAAGGGGGATTGCCGGGCGGCTGCTCATAAGCTTGGTCACCTCATGGCTGCTGCGTTGCTGCTGCGACAGCGCAACACAGCCATTCGACCCTGAGGCTGTGCCCGGCTCTTCGGGAACCCAGTCACAAGGGAGCAGCCGCCCGGCAACCCAAAAATAATAAGCCCTCCCCTTTAATAAGCCCAAGGCCATATTTCGTGGGTCAAAAAAATATAAGACCCTGTCGTATTTTCGGGGAAACACGGTAGAGTGGGGGAAATGTTTTTGCTACAGTTTTGCCATTACTTTTTATTCTCTAGTTCCCTCTATTAACAGTTGGGATCAGGCCAAAATAGCAACACAAATATTGTTTCTCTATCCTGTTTGGATTGGCAGAAGCTATCCCGGTTCTCTGAGGTTATTGCCCGGGAAAAATTCAGGTGAAAAGTTCTGCAGAATACTGATCACACATCTGAAATGATTGTCACCTATGATCCAGAATGAAACAACTCACCAAAGCCCTTTGCAAAATCCTCAAAAAAGGGGACCCAGGCTCTCTCTGCAAATGCATCAGCTTGGTTCACTAGAGCCTCTTTCACCGTCTCATAGCCAGTCAGTACCACCATTTCCTGGAATCCCAGTCTTAGGCGGAAAACAGGACCATATTTTTTGGACAACTGAAATTCAACAGATGAAAAGCAAAAGACTGTTTGATCAACCATTAATAATTAATCATGCAGAATTTTGTTTAAATTTTAATATCTCACTATTCCAAGGTTGAAATCATGTTATTTTCTGTTTTTGCTTTATGGCATGTTATGATGCTGTATTTTTATGATTTTTAATTTTTATTTCATCTCATTGATTATTTTGTGTGTGTGTGTGTGCGTATCAAATCAAAATGACCATTATGTAATAAGAGAGTTCTTACATACTGAATGATCATGTCAAACTGCTAAATGTTTCTCATAAACTTTCTCATAAAGGCCTCAACTACATAGGACACTGTATGAAGATGAAGCCTGCACAAGAAGTATACTTATATTCCAGCATTTTGCAAAGCTGCCTTGAAGCCTCTAGTGCTGGACATACAGTTGAATTTTAATTAAAATAGACTCTTCCCAGTTGTTGAAAGGATCACACAGAAACTTTCCTATTGTGTCCCTTGTAGTTTCTGATTATGGGAATTCCTTAAGGAAACAAAATAAAATATATTCTCATAAATGACTCTGAAAATCAGGAAAATAGCCCCTTCCTCTTCTTAAAAAGATGTAAGAACATCTTGCATCTAATGTTGCTCCCTGCAGAAATTATTTTAATGAGAATGTTGCTTAAAACATAGGAGTGCCTCTAAGAAATCATTCAGTTTAACAGTATTTATATTTCCATGGATTTTGAAGCAGCTCTGCAAATCTGAATGAACAACTACAAAATTTTACATCTATTAACAAATGTCAGTGAAGATTCTCAGTCAACCAGGTACAGTTGCCTAGAAGTTGAGTCATGGCAAGTGGACTTCTTTTCTTTTTTGGTTTGAAACTTTTGACCGCTTATCCAATTAGCTTCTTCAGTCTGAGCAAGTTGGGGAAGGGGACCCCATATACAGTATGTCCTCCAGGGTAGTTAAGTGAGTAGGCAGAAAGTCGTTAAGGGTCATTGCTCAAAATTCCTTCTCTTAAATGGGTTCTAACGAGCCTATCCAGATTAGTTGAGACATAGCAATAGCACTTAGACCACTTGGGACCAGCCTGGAGGATGTATAGTGTCAGGCCTGGAAGCCATCCTTTCCTTTGGAGATTCTGAACATATAGTATATGTCAACCAACTTGAAGTTGTTTGGAATAAGTAGCCAAATGTTTCAAACCAAAAAAGAAAAGTCCAGTTGCCATCATTCAACTTCCAGACATCCATCAACAAAAAAGTTTTTCTTTGAATAATTCTTCCAGGACTCACAAATATAACAGAATAACATAATAACAAAGTTGGAATGGACCTTGGAGGTCTTCGAGTCCAAACCCTTTTAAAATATATCCATAGACATTGAAAAACTTCAGCAAACACACAAGACTTATCTGAGCAAGTTATCACATGTTTGTGTTATTTCAATATATTTTGGCAAAGAATGTAAAGATATCTGGTGTTAATCACCACACTTTACCTTGATCATTGTTCTGTAAGGCCTCTTCAGATCCATCATGTGCAGGTTTCCCAAAATGGGTATAGTCCTGGGTCCTGGGGGCAGATTGGGGCAGCTGTTATTCCAGAAACTTCCCTTTTGCAAAAGGAACATAATTGCAAGAATAAATAGTAATACAATTGAAATTGTTCCAGTCCAATCCATTTCCTTTTAGTAATAAGTTTTCAGTAACAACTACAATGAATTCTGCAAACTGAAGTGATATGAGCATGTATTTTAAAGTACTGAATTAGAGGTAGCCTATCTACTCTTTCTACTGAATCATTGGCATGCCCTTTCCCTTGTTTTCTCTTTCCTCCTCAGGCATTTGACCTGAACTGCATGGGCGGGATCTATGAAACCTTTGGAAACAAGTTTAAACTTATTTGAGTTGTGCAATAATCCAACATTTAGGATAGATGTTAATAATATTTTATATAGTCTTCATGTAAATGTTTTACTCTACAGTTAAGAATTCCAACAAATGGAATTAAATTAAGCAATACTGGGTCCAAAGAACAAAAGAAGCGTGCCTTCTTGAATATAGTTACTTATTGAGCCAATGTTTTTACGTTGGCTGAATGATAAAGAATTTTTCATGTTTTTATGAGTAAGAAAAAAGAGTATTTTCTGGGGGAGTGAGGGAGGTTGCATGATCTGTTATTGGCCACAAAGATTTTGTAAGAAGCCCCTTCCCCCAGAGAATGAAATATTTTGGGGAGTATTAAAAGAGGCAGAATATTATATTTCTCCAAAGGAGAAAAATCTTAACAAAGGCAGAAAGCAGCACCAACAGCCTCCTTCAGTCTGGAGATTGTTTGTACCCATTAAGAAAGACTGGGTCACTATTCATAAACAAAAGATCTTCAGCTCCAGTTGATGGGATTAAGAAGAGAAGGGACAGGAGTTTTAGGACATAATAGCATTAACTGTTAACCCAGCACCATTAGAATAGCAAAAGACACAAGGCTCACTACATTGTTGTTGGTTCTGCTCATCGATAAACAGAGTCCTTCTTTCCAATCAGCCTCCATTTTATTTATAGTGCCTTTGTCCTGGCTTGGAACTGGACCACATTTTTCTTCCAACAATTTTTTTTCACAAACTTTCTATCTTCTTGCAGCACTGGGGTCTCAGAGGCCTATCTGTATGGGAGGAGTGGGAGATATGTTGTAGGTGAGTGCTGCCAAACAGCTAAAACCTTAATCTAAATTGGCACCTCCCTTGGCATTGCACAGGCACAAAAGTGGGGGCAATGTATGCAAATTTTCATACATGACTACTAATGGGTCCTTTTCCTTTCTTCCACGTTATATGCTGAGAAAACGAGTTTATTTGTTGGTCCTTCCCTCCCTCCTTTCCTTTCTCCCTGGGACTAGTTAACTTTGGGGCTAATGCATAATTTGGTGATTTTGGATCCACAATTTCATGATATTTGAACTTTACTCAAATATCAATTGCATCCATATTTAGACTGAGAGGCCCTTGTTATGCATGTGTGCTTTCAGGTAACTCATTCACACATATACTTCCCTGGAAAATTGCCATACTCAAATCAGTTTCAACTGAATACTGAGGCACAAACAGTTCTTTAGAATGCATGGAGACCCAGTGAATTTAAAATAACAGGAAATTTACTCATGAAAAAGTATATCTGCTTGCTCTTTCATACGCATACACTCTCTCTGATTCACATTTATGCAACATCCTCAGCTAGGATGCCAGATGCTAGTCAGAGGGACGGAAGCCACCAAATCTGAATCCAAAAATGAGTCAAAATGAGCAGGCTTCAGGACCCCTTTTTTTTCTCCAAATCCTTGCTTTGTTGTTGGGGAGGGCCTTACCACGTGTCAAGACCCAACTCCTTTGTTTGTTAGCTGCTGGTGAGACTTAGGTAGGGGCTTCCCCATATGCTCCGTCCCAACTTTTGTTCTTTTGATTCCTTAATGACTTGGTCCTGTTCCCTGAAGGAGCTTTTCCTGGCTTTTGTCCACTCTGCTTTTATGCTTTCACCACTTTTAAGTATGGTGGTTTTGGCCTAGTCTCACACCCTCAAAAGTCATGGTCTGGTCACTGCACACTTGCATTAGTGCAATGCACTCTAATGGGGCTGCCCTTGAAGGCCACTCAGAAGGTGCAGTTCTGCTTCTTGAACTGCAATGGTATACTGCTGGGAGCAACTCAAAGTGCTGGTTATAACCTTTAAAGCAATGATTCTCAACCTTCCCAATGCCGTGACCCTTTAATACAGTTCCTCAGGTTGTGGTGACCCCCAACCATAAAATTGGTGTCTCGGTTCCTAAGACCATCGAAAATACGTATTTTCCGATGGACTTAGGCGACCCCTGTGAAAGGGTCATTCGCCCCCCAAAGGGGTCCCGAACCACAGGTTGAGAACCACTGTTTTAAAGCATTTCAGAGAACAGGGTCCTATTATTCAAGGACCACTTATAACCTTGTCTTTTTGTTTAGAAAAACTCACCAATCATTTCTCTTGAAAATCCAAAACAGTCCTCTTTCACACAGAGGTATGTGCTATTTAATTGCTTAATGAAATTAATTTAAAGGGTTTTAAAATACACAAAGTTCAAATTCAGCTAGCTCTTTATCCATTTTAAATGCTCAAAATCCAAATTCTTAGCAAACGTTTTGTTGTAGAATATTTTTAAATCTTTATATTTATTTCTTCTCATTTCCCTTTATTCAAGCTCCAGAGAAAAGGAAAACTCACCAGGAGATATAGTTACTCTACTTCTCTGAAGATCTCTATAGCTTTTAAGTTGTTATGATGCAAATATGTTTTAGAACGTAGGCGTAAAGACCAACTGGCTGCTGCGCCCGAACCCAGAAGAGCAACTGGTGGTGGCTCCGCGTGCCAGGAGAAATGGCTCCGCGTGCCCTAGGTTCGCCATCACGGGTATAGAGTATGTGCTTTGCTAGGGAAGAAGCTAGCTACATTAATATTGGCACACTCCTTTGTAATAACAGATTAGAAGGAAATAATGCCAATATCACCTGATGGTCTGGAATTAATCTGAAACAACCTAGAAAGCTATTTAAAAATATAACTAGATTGAAGAGGTTATGGACGGATGTGGGTAATGAAACTCTCAACTGGAATGATCCAGATGGCTTATATTGGATTTGTCGAAAGTTTGCCTATGTGCAGTTGCCTGGCTGATGGTATGGAGCATGTGTATTAGGAACTGTGAAACCTAGTTTTTTTTTTCTACTGCCCTTACACCAAAGTGAAAGCCTGGGTGTTTAAGAAGAAGTAGGGCACAGATCTAAGAGAGAGTTGAAAATAGGAGAATGGAAGGATAATTAAATGAAAAAAGGAATCTGGACAGAAGATGGATACACTCAGAATATATTTGTTTTAAATTATTTGTTAGCAAAAGAAGGAGGTGTATGTGGAAAATTTAATCTCACAAATTGTTATTTGCAAATAGATGATCAAGGAAAAGCTATAGAAGAGATAACTAGTAGAACAAGGAAGATGGTTTATGTTCCCAAAGGCCTCTCTATTTATTTACTACTACTGAACATCTAAAATACACTATTTAATTCTATGTATATGGTTTATGTTCCCAAAGGCCTCTCTATTTATTTACTACTACTGAACATCTAAAATACACTATTTAATTCTATGTATATATGCCATATGCAGTGGTGGGATTCAGTCGGTTTGCACCAGTTCGGTAGAACCGGTAGCTAACTTTTTGTTTGGTTCAATGAAGCAGCTGAAGCCTCGCCCCTCCCATCCCACAGCCACTTCTCACCTTGCCCAGGCTTTCCTTGAAGTAATAATAAAATAATAAATTTAAATTTATTAGCCGCTCCCTTTCCAAACAGGACTTGGGGCGGCGTACAATAGAGCATATAAAACATAAAACACATGTACAAACACATAAACATACATATATACAAAGACATACATGCACGGAGGAGGTAACAAATTACATCACATTAGACAGTTAAAAATCACCATTAAAATGCCCCAATTGTAAAAACACAATTTAAAATTTAAAAATTTAAAAGAACTGTCAGGAGGAGTAAGAAAAAATTTACAGTTGAGCCAGGCCAGATAATTGAAAGAGGTGGGTCTTCAGCTGTACACGGAAGGAGCGGAGATCGGAAGTAATCCTGATGTCACGGGGGAGGTCATTCCACAAGGCTGGGCCCATCACAGAGAAGGCCCTGCTCCTGGGTGTCGCCCCCCGACACTGTTTAGCGGACGGCACCTGGAGAAGTCCCTCTCTGTGTGAGCGGATTGGTCGTAGGGATGTATGGGGCAGGATGCGGTCCTGCATGTAACTAGGCCCTGTGCCATGAAGCGCTTTAAAGATCATAATCAAAACCTTGAAACGCACTCGGTAGACTACAGGAAGCCAGTGCAGCTCGCGCAGGAGAGGTGTTACAGGGGAGTACCTAGTCCTCCCCATAATCACCCGCGCGGCCGCATTCTGGACCAGCTGCAGTCTCCGAGTGCATCTCAAGGGAAGCCCCATGTAGAGAGCATTGCAGTAGTCCAGGCGAGACGTCACTAGCGCATGAGTGACTGTGCGTAGGGCATCCCGGTCCAATAAGGGGCGCAATTGGCGCATCAGGCGGACCTGATGGAACGCCCCCCTTGCCACGGCTGTTACATGGTCATCCATGGACAGCCGGGCATCAAGGAGGACGCCCAAATTGCGCACCTGTTCCATGGGGGCCAGTTGCACGCCCCCAATGGCCAGAGATGGAAGCAGCTGGTTGAACCGGGAGGCCGGAAGCCACAGCCACTCCGTCTTGGAAGGGTTGAGTTTTAGTCGGTTGCCATCCATCCAGACCCGTACGGCCTCTAAACACCGGGACATCATTTCAACGGCCTCATTGGGGTGGTTCGGGATGGAAATGTATAGCTGAGTATCATCAGCATACAGATGATATCCCACCCCAAAACCACGGATGATCTCGCCCAGCGGTTTCATGTATGTGTTGAACAGGAGAGGCGAGAGCACCGACCCCTGTGGCACCCCACATGTGAGTGGCCTCCGGGTCGATCTCTGCTCCCCTGCCAACACATGTTGCGTCCGGTCGGAGAGGTAGGAGCCAAACCACCGTAAAACGGTGCCCCTGACTCCCAGCCCCTCTAGCTGGTGCAACAGGATACCATGGTCGATGGTATCGAACGCCGCCGAGAGATCTAATAGGACCAGGATAGAGGAACAGCCCCTATCTCTGGCCCTCCAGAGATCATCAACCAATGCGACCAAGGCCGTTTCCGTGCTGTGCCCGGGTCAGAAGCCGGACTGGCGCGGGTCTAGATAATCATTCTCCTCCAGGTGACGTGGGAACTGTTGTGCTACCACACTCTCTACAACCTTCGCTAAAAAAGGAAGGTTGGAGACTGGACGATAATTGACTAGATCCATTGGGTCCAGGGAAGGCTTCTTGAGCAGTGGCCTCACCACCGCCTCTTTCAAGGCGGCCGGTAGAAACCCCTCACCCAGCGAAGCGTTCACTAGGCCCAGGAGCCAGTCGCGCGTAACCTCCCAGGATGCCAGTACAAGCCAGGAGGGACACGGGTCCAATAAACATGTGGTAGGTCGCAGACGTCCACGCAACCTGTCCAAATCCTCGATGGCAACCGAGTCAAACTCCTCCCAAAGTGGTCCCTCAAGACTCGCCACGGGCGTCTCAACTGGACTACTGAAAGGGGCCCATCCCATCCGGATTTGAGCGACTTTGTCCTGTAGATATTTCCCAAACTCCTCTGCTCTGCCCTGTAAAGGGGCTTCCCGCGGTCTCTCAAACAAGAGGGAGCGCGTCACCCGAAACAGGGCGGCAGGGCGGTTATCTGCGGACGCAATAAGAGCGGCGCAATATTGACGTTTGGCCGCTCTTAATGCCACAAGGTATGTCCTCAGTAGGCTCGTGCCTGTCCTCGGTCAAATTCGGAACGGGAGGATCTCCAACGACTCTCTAGGCGTCTCTTGTGGCATTTCATCACCCTTAGCTCCTCAGTGAACCAAGGGGCCAGGGTGGTTCGTCGCCACAGGAGAGGCCGCAAAGGCGCCACCCGGTCTAGGGCCCCGGTAGTCGCACTATACCATGCGTCTACCAGGTCCTCCACTTGGGGGTGGGTCAGGTCCACAGGAGGTGGCCCAAGTTCCGTCTGGAACCTATCTGGTTCCATCAGGCGCTTGGGGCGGAACCATCTAATACCTTCCGGTTCCGCCTCCCCGCAGCGGGGGGTAGCACCAGGGAAGTCAAGCCGGAGAAGTGAGTGATCCGACCATGACAGGGGAATAATAGTTGGATCCCCTATTCCCAGATCACTCGTCCACTGGCCAGAGACAAAGACAAGGTCCAGCATGTGGCCTCCCTCGTGAGTAGGGCCCTGAATTAACTGGGTCAGGTCCATGGCTGTCATGGAAGCCATGAACTCCCGAACCCCCTCAGACGCTTCTCCCATCGACGGCAGATTAAAATCCCCCATCACTAAAAGTTTGGGGGTCTCAACCGCCACTGATGAGATCAGCTCGAGGAGTTCAGGCAGGGCCACTGATGTATAGCGAGGAGCCAGGTATACTATCAGCAGGCCCAACTGCCTCCCTGGGCCCCATCTCACGACAAGGGACTCACACCCGGATGTCTGTGGCACGGTGAACTCTCTCGGCTCTAAGTCTTCCCGAATAATCACTGCTACCCCACCGCCCCTTCCCTGGGCCCGAGGCTGGTGAAATGCTCGATAACCTGGTGGGCACATTTCCACGAGGGGTAAGCCTCCCTCGTGGCCCAACCAGGTCTCGGTTATTCCTGCGAGATCCGGCTCCCCCTCCAAAATTAGATCGTGGATGAGGGGGGCCTTATTGACAACGGACCTCGCGTTGCATAACAGCAGTCTCAGGCCTTGGGTCTGTAGGTCCTGACCACCTAGTATGCAGGGGTTGGTACAAACGACCGGGAATGACCAAAAACCCCGGTCTCCCAACCGACTGCGAGCTCTTGATCTGTCCTCGCACCTGCCCCTCCCCACGACCGTTGGTATCAAAGAGCCCTGCACAGGAATGCTATCTTCCCTCTCCTCCCCCACTCCGCTCCCTCCTCCTTCGACCCCACCTAAGTGCCTGGCTCTCCCATCCCTCCTGACCTGTTCCCCCCCCCATCCCTGTAACCCCTTCCAATTTTTAAAAAACAATTAATTAAAAAACCCCTCAACGTGCGCTTCCTCCACCTCTCTGGGTTAATGAACCCGTCCTCGAGGTGGGCCCTCGAAAGGGCAGGAGGCCATAACTGCGAGAGGGGGGACTCTCGTAGCTGTAGCAGGTCTAGCCTCGTGTATAACATAATTGGACAGGGCCAAGTTCATCAAGTGGGAGCTGTAGATGTTAATATGCATCAGCAGCCGCAATTCCCACTAAGGGGATGGTCCTGGCAAGAGGATAGTCCGGGCAAGGGGATAGGCTGATGACAATAGTCCACATCTGGATGGAAATGATGGCTGATGGAAATAAAGTAAAATAGCCAGCTGGTGGATAAAAGATTGCAGCTAAGAAGTAGATCGTAATAGGTGGTAGGTCATAATAGGCGGTAGGGCGGATAGCCCATAGTAAGTAGGTGGTAAATGAGTGGGGGGGGGGTAGTTGTGAGCACAGCCAAGCGCTGGGTCTGACCTTCTGCATGGGCCTCTGATGTTCCAAGCCTCCGTTCTATGGCCTGCCATAGTTGTAAATAGTCCTCCGTCCATTTGGCAACCCATAGGGGTTGTTATTGGGTCCGGGAGGGCTGCATCGGCCTCCCTGCGGCCAGCCTGCAGCCCTTCCATCGTTCTTTCCGCTCTCTACTTCCTCCGGCGCCTCAGGCCTCACTCTCCTTCTCTTCTTCCCTTCGGCGCCTCAGATCTCTCGGGCCTCCCTCGGGCCTTACACTCCTTCCCACGGCTCGGCTCTCCTGGGTTGCCACCATTTTCTGAATGTCCTGGGCCAGAATCCACCCAGTCACACAGTCACACATTCACACAGACCACCGCCGCCGTCCTCCACCTCCTCCAGCCTTCTCCGCCCCCTCCACTCAGGTCTTTACCGCTGCGCTGCTCCGCTGGCGCTGGCGCTCCGTTGCTCTGCCACTCCGACTCCGACTCACAAAACGCCAGCCGCCATGCTGGTTTAAAACGCCAGCCGCCATGCGCGCTATCTTCCTCCTCTCCGGCTGCCCGGCTGACCCGACGGGCCAGCTTGGAGCCGGGCAGGGTGCCAGGATATTCGGCGCCAGAAATCCCCGACCCTCAAGATGGAAATGAGGGTCGGCAGCTTCCCGCCCGTCAAAAAGCCCTCCGCATTAGCGGAGCTCAGAGGCAGTCCTCCATTCCCTCCGGAAGCTCCTCCTCCTCTCACGTGTGTGGCTCACTAGAGCTGCTTTGCACCATGACATCACCTGAGGGGAGGGAGTGGGAGCAGGGAGGCTCACTCGCTCCCTTTCTCTGCACCTGCACCATTCAGCCTTTCCTTTTCCTTTTCAGCATCTGAGACATGTGACTACTTCCATGGGCCACCATCAGCTGTACTGAAGCCACCCTCGGAATTTCGAGCTGGGCTCATTCTCCTGGTATCTCTCCGACCCTTCCCGACTTCCTCTTTTCGGCCCCTGCTGGGCCCAGTGTCAATGCTGTCTGGCACACACTGGTCTCTGCAACTGGGCCTGGCAGCAGAAGGGAACATGAAATTTTGGATGAATATGACTGATCCCCACCCAGATAGAACTTCTTCTAGCCCCATTATTTTCCTTGGGGAAAAAAGTAAGTGTCTTCCAGTGCTTTGTTGTAAAATGTGTTCAGCTGCCCAGAAAAAAGAAGACATATAATCTGGAGAATTATGGATTAAGGAGAACATATAAGGAGAATTATGGATTATTACATGCATGAATCAATGAAAATATTGGTTTCATGTATGTCCATTTCCCATTTCCATGTGGGAGGAAATTAAAGGCTTCCTTGTAATTTTCTCAATTGGTAAGGAAGGGCAAACATATTATTCTGGCCTATTAATGAATTAAAATTTAATAATCCACCACGTCTTACAACAGACTGTTAAATTTCCTTTTCAGCTCTAAGAGTAGGGAGACTTACAAGTTCATGCCACGTTCATGGTCCCCTAACTTCCCCATTTACTGTGAATTCATAGCTGGCAACACCCCCACCCCCACCCCCGAGAACCTCCTCTCTTTGGACTATCATTTTTTCAACACAACAACAGAAGGGAACATGCTTCCTTTTGTCTACTTGATTCTTAGAGGTTGAGAAAAGTCCCAGAAAAACCCCTCAATACCCTCTGATAACAACAACAGGCTGCAGACAGTTTTAGAAGCTGAGCTTCCAGAACAACTGGTGAGCTGAACCTGGTAGGTGGGGTCAAAATCATTTTGTTGGCTAAAATAGCCATTTTGGAGTTCATTTTTCAGATGGATAATAAGCCATGCCCTTCATTTTTTAAACAATTTACGAGACTATTACCGTTACAAGCTAAAAGAGGCTCTCTATAGTTACAAAATACTACTCCTTTTTGAAGCTTTTCACACCAGTTTGAGACTTCTTCTTTACTATTAAACCACAGGGAAAAGCTTGCTACAGGTACCCAAATTAAGGAAACATGGAATAATCTTTCTTTTGAAATATAAGGACAAAAGTTTTGGCTTTAATCTGCTGCTTTTAAAATAATCAGTTGTTCTGTATTGTTTTGTTGTGGGTGGTTGAAATCTGCTGATTTTTAAGGACTCTGATTGGCCAGGAAAAAATAATAAATAAATAAATAAATAATAGTCTTTGATCACTAGAGGGAGCTATGAGGCTGCCTAATTCTGAGCTGGTATCTGCTATTAAGGAGATTCTTGACCAATCATTAGAGAGGATTCATATTTTGGTGAGAAAGTCAAAATATACTAATTACACAAAGGATATTAAAATAGAACAAAAGAGACAATTAGATGTATAAAATTATCAACTTAGGGTGTCAACTTTACAAATACTGATAATGCAAATAACCTAACTATAACTAGGGAACCATTAAGGATACATGGGTTAAGATGTGCAGTCACCTGTCTTGCATATAGACAAGTTCAGTTAGCTTTTAGGTCTTTAAATTCTCTAAAATACAAGGGTTCCTCTAATAGACTCTCCTCATAATGGATCTTAAATTGGTGAAACAATGTAGGATCATTTGGACCCATCCTAGTATTTAAATCCCCGTCTGTTATTATTTCAGCTGTGGGAAGTTTGTCAAACAACTAAGGATCCTTCTTTTTATGTGTTCCAAAATACTGTCGACCAGATTGTTCTTATTAAGAGGAGTAATATAAACTTTAAGAAGCAAAATATCCTCTAGTTTGGATGAGGGCAAGGTAGCCACAGCCCATGGCTGTAAAGAAGGCAATGAGACACATCTGAATTGCAAGATTGTGCTAACTAGGGTCATAATACCACGTTTAGATATCCCACCTGTTTTGCCCAGGAAAGTCGAGATAGACTTAACCCAGGAACCATCGAGCTTCACCTCTGAAGAAACCCAGGTCCCTTGTGGGAAGAGGACAACAAATTGTGATATAGTTGTTGTTGTTGTTTTTAAAAGCTCATCTTTTGATGGGATGACCAGCTGTCAATATTCCAGGTTAGAAGTGAAAGGGGAGTGTCGTTTGAGGCCCTTCGGGAGGCATGGTTTTGACAAGAGAAAGCTATGAGGTTATTATGTTGAGAGACCATCATCGGAAATTATAGTCTCCTCTGAAGGGGGGTTTGCATCATATAACTCCTGCATCAGCTCCTTAGGGGGGCTTTCTTGATCAGAATCGATGACATTGACCCCATTTAATGACGTTTGCCAGAGGTGTTGGGCAAAGAGATGTCACATCATGCTTCATTCGGTTCTGTGCCATTCGTGTTGACAATTAGCCCCACAAATCAGGAATTTCCTGATGTAAAATATTATTTTATTGATTTTTGAAGAAATAATAGAAATGACAACTAGGTTTATAAAGCAAATATATGAATTTACAATTAGGACTATTGCAAAAAAGGAGAGAAAATAGTAAAAGGCAAAGGAAATAAATGGTCCTAAAAGAAAAATTCAGTAATAATGATACAAAGCACTTTGTTTTTCATGATTTCCCGCTCTTCTTCCCTATCAGAACCTATATTTTATGTGTCTATACATTATTGCTATTCAGCTTTTAGGCAACATATGAAACCTGAACAATAGATAGCTTGGTCCAGTGGTTAAGACACCAGCCCAGAAAACAGGAGATTGTGAATTCAGGTCCCACTTTAGCAATGAAATCCAGCTGGGTGACTTTGGGCTAATCACCAGGAGACTGTGAGTTCTAGCTGGCATAACTTTGGGCCTGTCTCCCTTCTTAACCCAAAGAGCTTTGGTAAAATAAGGGTAGGATAACTTCCTTGAGTTACGTGTAAAAATAATAAAGGTGGAATTCCAATGAAATAAATGTAATGAATATAATGTAATATGGAATCAGGTTGTCAGATTTTGACTCTCTGTTTAAAAGCTGAGAAAACAGCTTATTATGAGTCCCCCCCCCCTTCAGATCAGAATAACACAGCACAGGTCTTGTAAGGCACTGGAGGGGTCGTAAGTCCAAGAACAGGAGTCAGGTCCAGATCATCTTTAGATGTTCCTGAAGGCGGCTGGAAGGTAAATCTCTGGAGGAGATTGGTAAAGAAAAGGAAGAGCTCCATTTTGGCAAGGTCCTCACCAGCACATACTCTCTGACCTGGAAGAAAGCATAGATGGCAAAAAAGGTGGGTTTTTTTGGCTTCTTAAACTATTTTACATGGCTTTCCATAGTCGCATTGCCTGAAAGGAGTACCATATTTTTTTGGATTATAAGATGCTCTGAAGTATAAGACACACCTAGCTTTGGGGAGGAAAATAAGGGGGGAAAATCTGCCTCTGCCTACCAGCAATTTGCCTCCTTGCAGCAAACAGTGTAGACGATATACAAAGTTTGTATTTTACATACCATACAATACAATAGCAGAGTTGGAAGGGACCTTGGAGGTCTTCTAGTCCAACCCCCTGCCTTGGCAGGAAACCCTATACTGTTTCAGACAAATGGCTTTCCAACATCTTCTTAAAGACTTCCAGTGTTGGGGCATTCACAACTTCTGGAGGCAAGCTGTCCCACTGATTAATTGTTCTAACTGTCAACAAATTTCTCCTTAGTTCTAAGTTGCTTCTCTCCTTGATTAGTTTTCACCCATTGCTTCTTGTTCTACACTCAGGTGCCTTGGAGAATAGTTTGACTCCCTCTTCTTTGTGGCAACCCCTGAGATATTGGAATACTGCTATCATGTCTCCCCTAGTCCTTCTTTAAACTAGACATACCCAGTTCCTGCAACCGTTCCTCATATGTTTTAGCCTCCAGTCCCCTAATCATCTTCTATGCACTCTTTCTAGAGTCTCCACATCTTTTCTACATCGTGGCAACCAAAACTGAATGCAGTATTCCAAGTGTGGCCTTACCAAGGCATTATAAAGTGGTATTAACACTTCACGTGATCTTGATTCTATCCCTATGTTTATGTAGCCTAGAATTGTGTTGGCTTTTTTGGCAGCTACTGCACATTGCTGGCTCATATTTAAATGGTTGTCCACTAGGACTCCAAGATCCCTCTCACAGTTACTACTATTGAGCAAGATACCACCTATACTGTACCTGTGCTTTTCGTTTTTCTTGCCTAAATGTAGAACTTTACTCTTTTCATCATTGAATTTCATCTTATCAGATAGTGCCTAATGTTCAAGTTTGTCAAGATTCTTCTGTATCTTAAGAATATCTTCTGGAGTGTTGGCTATTCCTGCCAGCTTGGTGTCATCTGCAAATTTGATGAGTTCCCCATTTATTCCCTCATCCAAATCATTGATGAAGATGTTGAAGAGTACTGGGCCTAAAACAGAGCCTTGGGGTACTCCACTGCATACCTCCCTCCATTTAGATGCAGTTCCATTGAGGACTATACGTTGAGTGCGGTTGATCAGCCAGTTACGAATCCATCTGGTGGTGATGCTGTCTAACCCACATTCTTCTAGTAGTAGGTTATGGTCTACCTTGTCAAATGCCTTACTGAAGTCCAAGTAAACTATATTGATGGCATTCCTCTCGTTCACTAATTTTGTCACTTTGTTGAAGAATGCAATAAGTTTAGTCTGGCATGATCTGTTTTTGACAAACCCATGTTGGCTTTTGGCTATTACTTTGTTTACTTCTAGGTGTTTGCTAATTTGTTGCTTGATTATCTTGATTATCCAAGGCATCTGATGGTAGAACAAGAAGCAATGGGTGGAAACTAATCAAGGAGAGAAGCAACTTAGAACTGAGGAGAAACTTCCTGACAGTTAGAACAATTAATCAGTGGTACAGCTTGCCTCCAGAAGTTGTGAATGCCCCAACACTGGAAGTCTTTAAGAAGATGTTGGATAGCCATCTGTCTGAAACAGTATAGGGTTTCCTGCCTAGGCAGGGGGTTGGACTAGAAGACCTCCAAGGTCCCTTCCAACTCTACTATTGTATTGTATTGTATCTTTTCCAGAATCTTTCCTGTATTGAGGTCAGGCTGATAGGTCTATAGTTTCCTGGATCTATTTTTTCTCCTTTTTGAAGATGGGAACCACATCAACTCTTTTCCAGTCCTCTGGCAGTTCCCTGGTGGTCCAGGATCTCTGAAAGATATAGTTCAGTGGGTCTGAGTTCCCATCTGCCAGTTCATTCAGATCCCTGGGGTGTAATCCACCCAGTTCTGGTGATTTGAACTCATCTAGGGTAGACAGGTGCTCACTTACCATTTTCTTCCCTATTTCAACTTGTGTTCCTAATCTGATTTTTGTGGTGCTGTTTTTGATAGGTTGGACTGTTTTATCCCTTTGTGTAATGACAGATGCAAAACATGAGTTAAATAGTTCTGCTTTCTCCCTGTTGCTTGTCACCTTCTTGCTACTTTCTCCCAGCAATGGACCAATTGTTTCCTTAACTTTTTTTCTTGTTTTTAACATGTTGGAAGAAGCTTTTTTCGTTATTTTTTACTTTTGTAGCAAGCTTACATTGTGAGTCTAACTTTCCTCACTTCATCTTTACAGGCTCGGGCTATTTGCTGATATTCCGCCTTAGTTATGTCCCCCTCTTTCCACTTTATATGGTTATCATTTTTGTCTTTCAATTTGTCAGAGTTCTTTATTCAGCCATGGTGGTTTCTTTTGGGAGCTCTTATTTTTCTTCTTCATTGGTATTGTTCTAGATTGGGCTTTGTAATCTCATTTTTCAAAATTTCCCAAACTTCTTGAGTTGTTTTCCCCTTGAGGATTCTCATCCATGGAATTCTCCCCAAGCTCTCTCTAAGTTTATTGAAATTAGCTCTCTTAAAGTCCAAGACTCTAGTTTGACTCTGTTCTATTACTTGTGTTTCCATAATGTTGAATTCCAATATTGCATGGTCGCTTGCCCCCAGGGTTCCTGTGACTTCAACATCTTCTATCATTTCCTCTCTGTTAGTGAGAATTAAGTCCAATATGGCTGATCCCCTTGTTCCCTTCTCTACTTTTTGGGAAACAAAATTGTCTGCTAGTTTGTTAAGAACCTGTTGGATCTTCCACTTGATGCAGAATTTGTTTCCCAGTTGATGTCATGGTAGTTAAAATCCCCCATTACTATTGTGGTATGCTTCCTACATACCTTAGTTCGCTGACTAGCAAAAAGTTAATCTACTTCCTCTGCTTGGTTGGGTGGCCTGTAGTATAGCCTTATGGCAATGTCATTCCCCCCACCCAACCTTTAATATTGACCCAAATGCATTCAAGATGGTTCTCATCATTGTTGTGACTATTTCTGTAGAAATGTAGTTATTTCTTATATATAGTGCAACTCCACCTCCTCTTTTATTTGGTCAATTTCTTTTAAATAATTTAAATCCTTCTAGCTGTATGTTCCATTTGTGGGTTTCATCCCACCAAGTTTCTGTAATGGCAACAGTAACAGAAGGTGAATTCTCTTTTTGTATACCATGATCTTCTTGTGCTACTGATGTGTGATACCTGAGTCCCCATTTCGCCTTTCCAAAGAAAGTTCTTCATTTTGGACCACGATCCCCTGCTTATTTGAGTCATCATTATCACAACTACCTTGACCTGTCTCTTTAGTGTCCCCATTAAGGTCAGCAAGGGGGCTATATCTGTTATGCTGGGTCACAATAAAAGCTTTTTGTTTATGGTTCATAGCTCTCACCCTGCCAGATCCCACAGTTATCGAGACTGCTCTTCTCCTGCAGGATCTTTGCGGTAGAGGGGGCTGATAGGGTGGCATCTCCATAGAGTGGAATGGCCGAATTGGACACCTAATTTCTGCTTGGAGAGCACAGATTAGAAATTCTAGATAGGTAATCTGTCTATGTAGACTAGTAATTTGTTTACAAAGGGAACAGTATCCAAATTTGAAAAGAGTACTGCGAAAGACAGGTGCAAAACAGCTATTACATTGAACTAAGCCAGACTTTTAAAAATAAAATAAAATCACAATCTCAAGCGCACTAATCCAGAATGTATTATTGCTATTTTGGTTTATAGATACATGATTTGTGCGCTGTTGGGTGTGCGGACCACTACCATAGTCCTCTTTCTCTCTCTGACTCCCCCCTTGCAGCCAGCAGCTCCAATCACCTGCCTCAGGAAAGTTCAAATGAAATGGAGTTAAAGGGCCACTACCTTAGTCCTCTTTTTCTCTCTGACTCCCCCTTGTAGCCAACATTTCAGACTATACTTGTACCGATGCTGTTAAAATTGATGTGGCTTTCTGGAAGTATACATTATTCTCTGCTATTTAAAAGAAGATACAATATGACTGGGCCTCTTCAGATGAAGCATTTATTTTAAAAAGCTTCTTCATTTTGTTAAATTGTCTAGAACAATAATAAAGCAGTCTTGGGGCGCGGGGCTGAAGTCATGACGATACGATGTGCGATCTCAATGCTCTGAGATCGCAATCGATACTTTTGCCACTGGAGGGGGGGGGGGTCCAAACGGATCTAAACTGTCCCGTAGAGACAGTGAATAGGAAGAATACGTCTTGCTGAACTTGGGGATATCGCAAAATCCCCAAAAGAAGCAAGCAAAATTTCTTCAAGCCGGTGACAAAAAATCCAGCCAAGGCTGATGAAGTCGGGGCAGCCCCAAAACGGAAGAAATGGAAAGTGAAAATGTTTCCAGCTGGTGAGGAATCTTCATTGTTTTAAAAGAGAGACTGCCTATAAAAACTTAAACATTGATTTAAATTGAAGAATAGAAGATTCAAGCGGCAAAATTAATCTTGCAACGGTTCTGGATAGTGGTTATCCCATTTTCTTATATGCTATCTTCATGGATGAAACCTTTAGAAGCTTTTTAAAATGTACGGATTAAGTCTTCTGTTTCTACTTTTTTTTCTGTGACTCTCGGTGATTTATAAACCAAAGCTTTCCTCTTTCATCACTGTGAGTATTATTATTTTTTAAATTCATTTAAAGACTGGACCTCTTTTTCTAATTTAAAATACAAAGCAGATATAAAAAAAGAAATATCTTAAAAGTGCTACGTGCCGGGAGGTTTTGTTGATTGGAGCCTTGTGTATTCAAGCGGAACTTTTCCCTTTCTTCGTGGTTTGTTTTGACGGCTTGTTACAGAGCGATAGGGGTAAGCCAAATGTCCCTTTGAAGCATGTTTTCAACCAGAGAAGAGGGGAAAAAACGGCTTTGGGGAATCCATGTTTTAACTTAAAAAAAACCTTCCAAACAAGAGCTCTTTGTTTAAGATGGCGAAGTGTCAGGAAAATGGAGAGCGTGTAAGTCTGGAGACAATATTTTCAGAATTACTAAAATTAACAAATATATATGAGAAAATTGAACAAAAACTGGAACTTTTGGAACAGTTAACAGAAAGACGTGATTGAAAATTTGATGATGTTCACCAAATGCAAAATGAGGAGATTAAAACCCAAAGAATTGAAGTGGAAAATGAATATAAAGCGATTAAACTTTCTGACATTTACAGCAATTGATGTCAATGCCTAAGACGTTTCCATGACTACTATAAACTTGAGAAAGGGGGGGAATGCCATGCAGACTTTTGGCCAGAGTAAAAGTTTCATGTTTCTGTACTGGGATGTGAATGCACATGTCCAGAACCTTGCTATAATGTCCTGTTGGAGAATGTGATGGATGACCTCAGCCAGAGGGGAGGGGGCACAGGGGTAAAGGTCAGACACCATTAAATGTGATTTAGTTTCAGCTACACAGAAGTCCGTGCTAAGATGTTCGCCCTAATAAACGAATGGGTTTTTCTGAATTTCGTCTTGGGGCTCGTAAATTAATTAGGGCAACTCTTGGAACCTTCACAATTGGTTTGTTTTTGAAAATGCAAAGAATGGAATACTGAAAGAGGAAATAAATGGAGAGGAAACCTATTTCAAAGAGCAAGACGAAGAAAAAAGTAAAGAATTTATGGACTATGAAACTTTATTAATGAAAATATGGATAACACTGCTGACAACTAAAGACGAGTGGAATAAAGAAGCAGAAAGAGGGCATGAGGATTATATGAGAGATCTTACAAGCAAGGAGTTGCTAGGACCAGTCCATACAAAGCTGATTAAAAAGAAGCCTAGAAGATTGATACCACAAATGGCAGAGGACATAAGATTGTTTTGTTATTGGAAAGATACAGGTTGATAGATGGAAGAGTATAATTTAAAACTACTAGCTAAACCTAGTGAAACTCTTGTGATAATAGGTATAGTTAAATTAAAAATTGATAATGATGATACTGTATACAATGTGTAGTGTTATGATAAGTAATAATTGGATATGAATACTGAATGATACCTGAGATTATATATAAAGGTTAATAATAAAAATAACAGTAAGAAAAGAGAACTAAATTAGACACAGTTAAGTTTTGATTATTAGGGGGGAAATGTTGTGACATAGAATATAGCCAAATAAAGAAAGGATAATAATCATCTATACATATGTATGGGTATAATATAAGGAAATTGGATGTAAATTGTAAACAGCGATCTGGAAAGGAGGATTAGAAAACTCTGTTATTAAATATTATAGATGTTTAGCTAGAATAGGATATAAGGATTTAATGTTAATGGAGGATTTTATAAATAAGTAAATGAAATGCCAGTATGTGGTTATGCATTAACTTTTGCTATATTTCATGATGAAGGACGTTTAAACAAATATAGTCAAATAAAAGTGGAGATATGATGATGGTAATATGTTTAAACATTTGAGTTAAGATATTAGAGTCAATATGAATTATACTTGATGACGGTAGAAGAGATGCACAAAAACCGTTCGTAACCAACTGATAAACTTTCTACAGGATGTAAAGAAGGAGGATTTTTATGTTTCTTTTGAAAATTAAAAATAAATAAAAAAAGTTTTTGGCAAAATAATAATAATAATAAAGCAGTCTTTATAAAATAAGTTTGATAATGTGAACATTCTAAAGGCATTTATAATTATTGACTTACCTCCTTGCAGCAAACAGCCTGTATTAGTTTACCCTGATTAGAAGAAAACAAATTGCCTCCGAGCAATTTGCCTCCTTCCAGGAAAACAGCAAGTTTCACTTTCAATTTCATTTTAAGCACTGGGCTCCCAATCATCAGCTGTTTCAGGCTGCAGGGATTGCCATAGCCTTTTGCAGCCTCTGCAAGCCCCATTTTCTCCTTTTGCTGCAAGGAGATAAATAACTGGGAGCCAGAGGCCAAAGGGTGGGGGCTGGTGGGTGGGTGAGCTTATATTCAGTGTATAAGACACAACCAAATTTTCACCCTCTTTTAGGGGGGAAAAAGATGTGTTTTATACTCTGAAAAATATGGTAATTATAATCTTTTTTAAAAAAAGAATCTTCCTAACTATTCTGTTGCACTGAAACTCTTTCCAGCTTTTCACATATACAGAGTGATGTTACCTGCAGAGAAAGGCATGAATGCATCTCTTTTGACAAATTTTCCTTCAGAGTCAAGAAAATGCTCAGGATAGAATTCATGAGGTTTCTCCCACTGGGATTCATCATGGAGCACAGAGGTCAGCAAGGGAACGATGTACATGCCCTAAACATTGAAATTATATAAAGAAGAGTATTTTCCATTTAACACATTGTTGTAGAAATTATTACAATGAAATTTTATGCCATTATTTTAAAGGTAAACCAATTGACAACATAATTATAGTCTGAAATAAAAATAACATCCTGAAAAAGACATTCATCTGAATAACCAAAAGTCTACCCAATAACGGCAGTAATTTGTTTATCATCATCACGGGTTTATACTGTACAAAGAAAGATTGGAACATTAACAATGGGATTATTTCACAGTCCTCACCTTGGGAATGAAAAATCCTTTGAAAGTTATGTCCATGGTGGTTGCATGGGGCAAATTGGTTGGAACAATATCAGCAAACCTTTGAATTTCGTGAATTACTGCATTGGTGTAAGGCATTTTGAATCGGTCTTCTGTCCTTGGCTGATGAACCCCAATCTCTTTTGCAATTTCTTCTTGGACTTTCCCTGGGAGAATAGAATCACATCAAGATAATTCCATAATTTCAATTTTATTTAAAATGGGGAGTTTATGCAAAAATTCCAAGTAGAGTAGAGAAATTCCAATTCTAGGTAGAGATCTGAGGATAACTGTTTGTGATCTATGCTTGTAATACCCCCCCCCCCCAATTTTAATCACTATATCTCTTATTTTATGAAATGCTTAGTGAAGTGGAACAAGTCAATTAAGGTAACATTCTGATTGGAATATATCATTCTTAGCAAAAAGCTGTATTTGGTCTTATCTCATATTCAACAGTAATGGGAGGTGATAGGTGCATAACACATTGTGTGGCTGGGGCAATTCTCAGAAATTTCTGAAAGTATACAGTATGTGAAAGAAGGACTAGGGGAGACATGATAGCAGTGTTCCAATATCTCAGGGGTTGCCACAAAGAAGAGGGAGTCAAAGTATTCTCCAAGGCTCCTGAGGGTACAAGAAGCAATGGGTGGAAACTAATCAAGGAGAGAAGCAACTTAGAACTGAGGAGAAACTTCCTGACAGTTAGAACAGTTAATCAGTGGAACAGCTTGCCTCCAGAAGTTGTGAATGTCCCAACACTGGAAGTCTTTAAGAAGATGTTGGATAACCATTTGTCTGAAATGGTATAGGGTTTCCTGCCAAGGCAGGGGGTTGGACTAGAAGACCTCCAAGGTCCCTTCCAACTCTGCTTTTGTGTTGTATTGTATTGTATTGTATTGCATTGCATTGCATTGCATTGCATTGCATTGCATTGCATTGTATTGTATTGTATTGTATTGTAATGTGTGAACTCTTCACAAAGCAACATCTTATATTCACTCCCACTTCATGTTAATTCATTCAAATATAATAGGAAGGGCAACTTATTCTTGCTTCTTATTCTCCCACCCCTTTTAATTTGTCAGATAATTATATATTTTTATTGAAATTCAGTCAAATGAAAACCACTTACTTTGAACCTCTGGATACTTCATCATTAGGAGTGTGGCCCAGCACAAAGTGTTTGAGGTTGTATCCATGCCAGCACCAAATAGGTTATCCACAAGAGCTTTAAGATTATCATTATGGAAATAGCTATGTGTTGACTTCTTATTCTCCTGAAGAATGTAAAGAAAAGGAAATTAAGTGTATTTCTTTAATCTACATACCTGAACATTTGTTACAGTGGCCTCCAAATTTCCAGTGTCAGGATATTGTGAGAGTTGTAATTCACAAGAACTGGAGTACACTGTTTTGCTTATTGGTACTAAATCTTAGGAATATTATTTGTAAATGGGGGGAAATTATCATTCTATTTACAGTGTTTATGAACATGATTAAATCTAGACTTGAGATTTCTGCTTATATAAAGCCTTATTAAACAAACTAAAGCAAAATATAAGCATCCGGAATATGTCACGTATGTACCTCCTACAAATATTCTTTGGTTTGGTTTGGTTTGGTTTATTTCGATTTATATGCCGCCCTTCTCCAAAAGGACTCAGGGCGGCGTACAACATTAAAAAACACACATCCCAAAAGTTAAAAAAAGATTAAATCCATATCCAAAAAACAAACAAACTGAATTTTTTTTAAAAAAACAATACATTTAAAATAAGTTAAAATTAACAGGCCAGGCCGGCTTGCTGGAAAAGCCAACTTTTTAGGGCGCATCGGAAGGACCGGAGGTCGGGGATTATGCGAAGCTCTGGGGGCAGCTCATTCCAGAGGGAAGGCGCTCCCACAGAAAAGGCTCTCCCTCTGGGGGTCACCAGCCAACACTGCCTGGCTGACGGCACCCTGAGGAGGCCAACTCTGTGGGATCGTACTGGATGGTGGGAGGCTACTGGTGGCAGTAGGTGGTCTCGCAGGTACCCTGGGCCTAAGCCATGGAGTGCTTTAAAGGTCATAATTAATATCTTGAATCGCACCCGGAAAACAACCGGCAACCAGTGCAGGCCGCCTAAAAGGAGTGTAACATGGGACCACCTAGGTACCCCCATGACAACCCACACGGCCGCATTCTGGACCAGCTGAAGCCTCCAGGTGCTCTTCAAGGGCAGCCCCATGTAGAGAGCATTGCAGTAGTCCAGGCGAGAAAGGACGAGGGCATGAGTGACTGTGCACAGAGCATCCCGATCCAGGAAGGGGCGCAACTGACGTACCAGGCGAACCTGGTAAAAGGCCCCTCTGGTCACAGCCGTCAGGTGCTCTTCTAAACTAAGCTGCATATCCAGGAGGACTCCCAGATTGCAAGCCTTCTCTGAGGGGGCTAAAACTTTTCCCCCTATCGTCAAAGATGGAACAAGATGTACAAATCGGGATAATAATAATAATAATAATAATAATAATAATAATAATAATAATAATAACTTTTATTTCTAGACCGCACCCTTTCCTAGGCAGGACTCGGGGCGGTGTACAGTCATGTTAAAACCATATACAAATACATAGACATGAACATAGACATAGACATAGACGTGGACGTAGACGGAGGAGGTAAAAAATATACTGTACAATTCTTAGTTAAAATACAAAAATTAAAATTCCCTTAAAAATTCTGCAATAAAATGTTTGCCAAGAGGTGGAAGATGGAACTGTCAATCAGCTAAGCCAGCTAGTCGGAACAGGTGAGTCTTGAGCTTCTGTCGGAAGGAGCGGAGGTCATTGGTAATTCTAATATCGGGAGGGAGGTCATTCCAGAGGGTTGGGCCCATCACAGAGAAGGCTCTACTCCTAGGCGTCACCCGCTGGCACTGCTTGGCAGATGGCACCTGGAGGAGTCCCTCCCTGTGAGAGCGGATAGGTCGTAGGGATGTATGAGGTGAGATGCGGTCCCGCAGGTAACTAGGTCCCATGCCATGGGACGCTTTGAAGATAGTAACCAACACCTTGAAACGCACCCGAAAAACCACAGGCAGCCAGTGCAGCTCGCGCAGGAATGGTGTTATGTGGGAGTATCTTGATCCTCCCATGATAACCCGCGTGGCCGCATTCTGAACTAGCTGCAGTCTTCGGGTGCATCTCAAGGGGAGCCCCATGTAGAGAGCATAGCAGTAGTCCAGGCGAGACGTCGCCAGCGCATGAGTGACTGTGCATAGGGCGTCCAGATCCAATAGGGGGCGCAATTGACGCACCAGGCGAACCTGGTGGAACGCCCCCCTCGCCACGGCTATCAGATGGTCATCCATCGACAGCCGGGCATCAAGGAGGACGCCCAGATTGCGCGCCCGTTCCACGGGGGCAAAAATTCACCCCCTATGGCCAGTGATGGCGTCAACTGGTTAAATCGGGGTGCCGGTAGCCACAGCCACTCAGTCTTGGAAGGGTTGAGTTTAAGTCTGTTGTCCCCCATCCAGACCCGCACGGCTTCCGCACGGGATGACGGAAACCACAGCCACTCAGTCTTGGAAGGATTGAGCTTGAGCCTGTTCCTCCCCATCCAGATCCGCACAGCCTCCAGGCATCGGGACATCACGTCGAGGGCATCGTTTGGGTGGTTTGGGGTAGAGATGAAAAGTTGGGTATCATCAGCATATTGATGATACCATACCCCAAAACCACGGATGATCTCGCCCAGCGGTTTCACGTATATGTTGAACAGGAGGGGTGAGAGAACTGACCCCTGGGGCACCCCACAAGTGACACGCCTGGGGGTCGATCTCTGCCCTCCAGTCAACACAAACTGTGACCGATCCGACAGGTAGGAGGAGAACCACAGTAAAACAGTGCCCCCCACTCCCAACCCCCTGAGTTGTCGCAGTAGGATACCATGGTTGATGGTATCAAAAGCCGCTGAGAGGTCTAATAGGACCACGACAGAGGAACAGCCCCTGTCCCGGGCCCGCCAGAGATCATCGACCAACGTGACCAATGCCGTCTCTGTGCTGTACCCAGGCCTGAAACCTGACTGAAACGGATCCAGGTAGACAGCTTCATCCAGGTACTGGGGAAGCTGACGTGCTACCACACTCTCGAAAACCTTTGCTACAAAGCAAAGGTTGGAGACCGGACGAAGCTGGGTCCAGGGAAGGCTTCTTGAGGAGGGGCCTCACCACCGCCTCCTTCAAGGCGGTGGGAAAGAACCCCTCTCTCAATGAAGCGTTGGTAATCGCCTGGAGCCAGCCTCGTGTCACCTCCCGGGAAGCCGAAACTAACCAAGAGGGACACGGGTCCAGCACACAAGTGGCAGCACTGAGTCTCCCCATAATCCTGTCCATGCCTTCGGGGGTCACAGGGTCAAACCCATCCCAGATTGTCTCCTTAAGATTCATTCCCGTCGGCTCGCCCGAATCTACCCAGTCAGAGTCCAAGCCTGTCCGGATCTGAGCGATTTTATCCTGCAGATACTGAACAAATTCTTCAGCCCTACCCTGCAAGGGGTCTTCCCCAGTTCCTTGGTTGAGTAAGGAGCGGGTCACCCTAAACAGGGCGGCTGGGCGGTTATCTGCGGACACGATAAGAGCGGAAAAATATTGCCGTTTTGCCGCTTCTATCATCACTAAGTAGGATTTAATATGAATTCTTACTAGTGTTCGATCAGATTCGGACCGGCTGGCCCTCCAGCCACTCTCTAGGCGTCTTTTCCAGTGTTTCATCTCCCGGAGCTCTTCGGTAAACCAGGGAGCCATCCAGGATCGACACCGGGTCAGAGGTCGCAAAGGCACAACACGATCCAAAGCCCCAGCGGCAGCCCTATCCCAGGCTTCCACTAGGGCTTCGGTCGAGTTGTGAGCAAGGGATTCAGGAAAAGTCCCAAGCTCCATCAGGAACCTTTCGGGGTCCATCAGGTGCCTGGGGCGGAACCATCTAGTCAGTTCCGCCTCCCTGCGGTGAGGGGTAGCGGTATGGAAGTCAAGCCTGATGAGGAAATGAGCAGACCATGACAAGGGTTGAATAGAAATATCCCCTAAATCTAGATCATTCATCCACTGCCCAGAGACAAAAATCAGGTCGAGCATGTGTCCCCCATTATGGGTGGGGTCTTGAATTAACTGAGTTAGGTCCATAGCTGTCATGGAAGCCATGAACTCCTGAGCTGACTCGGATGTCTCGCCAATGGAAGGCAGATTGAAATCCTCCAGGACCATGAGCCTGGGGAAATCAACTGCCAATCCAGCTAAGACATACAGCAGCTCCGGCAGGGCCGATGAAACATAGCAGGGAGACAGGTATGTAACAAAAAGGCCCACCTGAGCTCCAAGGCCCCACTTCACAAAGAGGGACTCACACCCGCCTATCTGAGGCACAGTGACCTCCTGAGGTCTGAGACTTTCCCTGATAACCACCGCCACCCCCCCGCCCCTGCCCTGGGCTCTCGGCTGGTGAAACGCCCGGAAGCCTGGTGGGCATAGTTCGCTAAGGGGCACACACCCCTCATGGCCCAACCAGGTCTCCGTAATGCACGCCAGGTCCGCTCTACCCTCTTGTATGAGGTCGTAAATGAGGGGAGCCTTATGTACCACGGACCTGGCGTTAAGCGACACCAGCCAGAGACCAGGGTCCTGTAATCCCGAGCACCCGGGGGTGTGAGAAGGGCGATGAGGGTCAGAACACACGATCACTCTTAAACAGCAAACCCGCGTCCTCCGAACATCATTTGGCCCTCGGCCCCCACCATATCTGCCTCTCCCACAAACAGTAGAGATGGTGAACCCCCCAATGGAATGGCTTAATGTCTCCCCCGGAATCCCAACCCTTCCTAGCCCTCTCAACCCGCACCCATTAGTTAGCTCTGGCCTGTGCCCTGGCAGCTTCCCCCCCAAGCCTGTCTGAGCCATCCGAATCAACCCCCCCTCCCCCCTTAAAATTTGGTTTAAAAACCCATGTAAATCTTTAACTGATGACCATTCATTCCAGTAGCATTTCAAGTTAAAATGATAGTAAACAAATGCTGGTTGTAACCAATTCTTGCAGTTCCAACCATCTGAGTGGTCCCACAATTACATGATCCTGCTTTGGGTACTTGGCAACCATCTAGCACTTACTATAGTTCAGTAGCTGTGATTATGTGCCTGCCTTTTGCAATCTTCCTTGATGTTTCCTCCGTAAAGATAGTGGGGAGCCAGCAGGGATATTCTGGAGTAAGTCTTTCCACTTATGCACTTATGCACAGGGATTCCCATCACTAGGCAATCCGGTTGTGCTTTACAACCATCTCTTAGTAACAGAAATTCCAGGCTGAATTGCTTTCATAATTCAAGGATTATCTGTATTATGTTGCAGACAATACTAGACTGGCTTGCAAAGTAGACTTTAAATTAGCGATCACAGTTTTTTTTTATCAAAAGGGCTTTAACCAAAATTTGAGGGGGGGAGGGAGGCCAATTTTCATGACCTTTAGAACTTAGTTCCAAATCAAAACCATAACATAACCAATCAAATAAGGAGGTAGGAAATAAAGAGAAAGAAAAAAGAAAAAGATAATAAAATAGAGAGTGATGGAAAGGATGGAAAACCCAGTTACAAAGTAGGAGAGATGAGAAACATATCCAAATTGGTCTCCAAATTTACAGTGGTCTCCAAATTTCCAGTGTCAGGATATTGTGAGAGTTGTAATTCACAAGAACTGGAGTACACTGTTTTGCTTATTGGTACTAAATCTTAGGAATATTATTTGTAAATGGGGGGAAATTATCATTCTATTTACAGTGTTTATGAGCATGATTAAATCTAGACTCGAGATTTCTGCTTATATAAAGCCTTATTAAACAAACTAAAGCAAAATATAAGCATCTGGAATATGTCACGTATGTACCTCCTACAAATATTCTTTAACTGATGACCATTCATTCCAGGAGTGTTTCAAGTTAAAATGATAGTAAACAAATGCTGGTTGTAACCAATTCTTGCAGTTCCAACCATCTGAGCGGTCCCACAATTACATGATCCTGCTTTGGGTACTTGGGAACCATCTAGCACTTACTATAGTTCAGTAGCTGTGATTATGTGCCTGCCTTTTGCAATCTTCCTTGCTGTTTCCTCCGTAAAGATAATGGGGAGCCAGCAGGGATATTCTGGAGTAAGTCTTTCCATTTATCCACAGGGATTCCCATCACTAAGCAATCTGGTTGTGCTTCACAACCATCTCTCAGTAACAGAAATTCCAGGCTGAATTGCTTTCATAATTCAAGGATTATCTGTATTGTGTTGCAGACAATACTAGACTGGCTTGCAAAGTAGACTTTAAATTAGCGATCACAGTTTTTTTTCTTATCAAAAGGGCTTTCAGCAAAATTTGAGGGGGGAGGGAGGCTAATTTTTATGACCTTTGGAACCTAGTTCCAAATCAAAATCATGACAAATAAGGAGGTAGGAAGTAAAGAGAAAGAAAAAGGAAAAAGATAATAAAGTAGAGAGTGATGGAAAGGATGGAAAACCCAGTTACAAAGTAGGAGAGATGAGAAACATATCCAAGACTCATAAAGACCTCAAATGATATACACTAATGCTTCAATCTTAGGGAACAAACAGAGTAAACTTGAAATATGAATACATGAAGGCAGATATGATATAGTTGCCATTACTGAAACTTGATGGGATGAAACTCATAACTGAAAGGTACTGATTGTTAGGTACTGGTGCGATTAAGCACTAGCAATGAACCCCAGGTTGAGGTTATAACAGAGCAACCCTGTAAAGTATACACAACGTGCGATAGATAAAGCAACCACACTGAATAATGGATAGTAAAGTAACAAAATAAACTTTACTTTTTGAAGAATATAGCAAAATCCATAAACACAGCCAAAAAGTCATACACAGAAAAAAACAGTCCAATACTACCAAGATAACTTGGATACAAGTAGCAAATAACTTACACACAGTAAGTAGTAGCAACAGTAGTAACAGTTAGACAGCAGTTATCATACATCAATCAATCAATCAAGAGAGAGAGAGAGAGAGAGAGAGAGAGAGAGAGAGAGCAACAACATCAGCTGCAATTTAAATGCTGTAATCTACTAATTGAGCAACTAAACGAGCCTTATAAATAGCATTGCCAGCAGCATCGTTTTTAATTTTAAACACCCATCTACAGCCAATTGCACTCTCCCCTGAAGGGAGCCTAGCTTCTTCATAAACCTTCAATTCCTGTAAGGATTTCAACTCCTTCTCCATAGCTGTTTTCCACAATTTCTTTTCCTTTTCAGGATACAGCCTTAACTCTGCAAAACTAGAAGGTTCTATGCTAACTTGCAATACTACACTGGCTTGGTATCTGTCGGGTGGATGCCTGTCCCTAGTAGACCTCCTAGGCAATACAGGACTTACAGGATCATCCTGTTCCACCTCACGAGTAGATTCTACATCTACATCTTCCTCCCTTTTCAGAGTAATAGATGGACCATCCTGATTCTCTAACTGCTCATTTGATGTATCATGATTAACCAAACGATCAACATCTATATCATCACAAACCTTGTGAAACTGTTGTTCTAGCTTCTCCCAACCAACATGTTCTGAAAATTTAGCACTAGCACTGTGCATAATTCTCCGAGTTCCAGGTTCCCAGAACCTAAACGATCTATGATTGGAATTGTACCCAACAAAAACCATCTTCCTAGCTCTGCTTTGATCCTTCCGTCTAGTCTGTGAGGGAATATGCACCCAAGCAGGGACACCAAATGTGTGTAAATAACTCAAATCAGGCTTCCTACCATGCCAAAGAGTATAAGGAATCTTACCAGTAGTTGAGTTAACTACTATGTTCAGAATATGGTTTGCACACATTATAGCCTCACCCCAAAGCTTTTCTGACAAACCAGAATCAACTAGCATAGTTCTGGTCATTGCCTGCAATGATTGACCACGTCTTTCAATAAATGAATTATGTTCTGGCCTGTAGGGGGCAGAACGCCTATGTTCTATACCAGCATTCTCCAAAATTGATGTAAACCTATGATTAGTGAATTCAGACCCATTATCAGTGACTAGGCAAAGTACTTTTTTATCCATCTTACGTTCAACAAACTTTAACCATTTAGTAAAATGTTGGAAAGTTTCTGCCTTTGATTTCATAACATAACAGAAATCATACCTAGAATAATGGTCCATAATGCTGAGTATATAGCAGGCACCTCCTAAGCTAGGTTTCTTAGGGCCAATTAGGTCTGCAAACACTACCTCCAGTGGTTTAAATGTCTTGAATCCTTGAAACCGGTTTGCAGGGGTAACCTTACTTTTAGCCTGGTTACAGGCATTACAGTTAAGATATTTTGAACAAGGTTTCAAAATGATTCCATTAGATAGAATAACAGTTTGACGTACCATTCTAAAATTTACATGGCCTAAACGTCTATGAAGTAGATGTATACAGTTATCATGGGGCTGTTTATTCTTATAACCAGGTTCAGAACTCGCAATATTTAAAGAGTTCTCATGTAAAATAAATAAATTATTCTCCAAATTGGCAATAACACTATTACCTTCCTTTTCAATAATGCATCTATCATTCTTAAATGTTACTGTAAACCCACATTTCACAAGGTCTTTTACAGATAATAGGTTAAATTTCATTTTAGGTACATATAACATTTCCAATTTTTCATTAATACATGGACAATAAGCTGTACCTTCACCTGAAGCCTTAATTTTCCAACCATTTGCTAAGGAAATGTGCTGTTTGCTAGCCTTCATAGTAACAAACCTTTCTTTAACCTTAGTTATAGAATGGGATGCGCCACTGTCAACCACCCAGAAACTATGGTTTACAGCCTTATCTACCTTAGCTACAGTTACAGTAACATTGTTGCTTTTTCTTTTACTATTAGCAACACTCCTTTTCTTGCTATTTTTACAGTTCTTAGCAATATGCCCCTTACCACCACAAGAATAACATTTCTTAACAAAATTTACAGTTGAAAACTGTGTTTCTTCTTGTGATTGATTGTCTCTGAACTGAACTCTATCCTCTCTTCGTCTGGACTCTTCAAGCAATCTCCCGGTAACCTCAGATAATGTCAGTTCATCTTGTGAAAGAACTTCCAATGAGGAAACAAAAGAGTCGTAGCTTTCATCAAGCGATGATAGAATAATATACACCTGTTGAAGCTCAGAAAAAATCAACTCTTTTTCTTGCAAATCCTGCAAAGTTTTCTTCATGAAGTCTAAATGAGCCAACATATCACCACCTTTTTGCAAACGGGCTCTAAACAGTTTCCGTGTGAGATGAATATGAGCACCCACACTGTCCCGAACATAAATTCTCCGCAATGTGTTCCAACACCTAGCAGCAGACTCTTCGCCACGAATATGGACCAGTTGCTGGTCATTCAGTGTTAGTCCAATAATGCAGAGAGCTCTCTCATTGTCCCTGTTAAACTCCGCAATCTTCTTCGCATCCTCATTATCAGCAGGATCCCAATCTGTAACATCTGGTGGGTTCTGAACCACAAACCACAGTCCTTCTCTACGCAGAAGTAGGGAACACTTCAAGGACCAGGAAACATAGTTGGTTCCATCAAACCGGGTAATCATGGAGAGTGCCATATTCACAAAAATAAACTATCCAAAAAGTGGTGCTTAAAAAAAAATAAAAAAATTTATGGTTAAGGCAGGGCGTCTGGGCCCATAACCAATGTTAGGTACTGGTGCGATTAAGCACTAGCAATGAACCCCAGGTTGAGGTTATAACAGAGCAACCCTGTAAAGTATACGCAACGTGCGATAGATAAAGCAACCACACTGAATAATGGATAGTAAAGTAACAAAATAAACTTTACTTTTTGAAGAATATAGCAAAATCCATAAACACAGCCAAAAAGTCATACACAGAAAAAAACAGTCCAATACTACCAAGATAACTTGGATACAAGTAGCAAATAACTTACACACAGTAAGTAGTAGCAACAGTAGTAACAGTTAGACAGCAGTTATCATACATCAATCAAGAGAGAGAGAGAGAGAGAGAGAGAGCAACAACATCAGCTGCAATTTAAATGCTGTAATCTACTAATTAGCAGAGCTCCTCTCTTAAAGATACATAACATGCCTTGTGCAATATATTGTCTACCCAACTTGTTGGTTACACCCTAACACTGATGGAAAGATACAAACTATTCAAAAGAAACAGACCAAACAAAAGAGGAGGTGGAGTTTCATTATATATAAAAGATCACTATATCTCTACAGAAATACACAAAACCAAGGATGAAAACCTCCAAGAATCCATATGGGTCAATATAAAGGGGAGGGGGAGACATTGCTGTAGATTTATACTACAGGCCACCCAACCAAGCAGAAGAAATAGATGAACTCTTTGCTAATCAATGAACATATGTATATAGGAAACTTGCCATAGCAGTAATGGGAGACTTTAACTTATCTGATATCAAATGGGAGACAAACTCTGCAGCAAGTGGGAGATCAAACAGATTCCTAAACAATTTAGCTGACAACTTTGTCACCCAAAAACTATGCTGGATCTAATTCTTGCTAATAGAGAAGAAGTTATTGAGGGAGTTGAAGTTGCCGGAACCTTGGGTGAGAGTGATCATTTTATATTGGAACTCAATATAATGCAAACAGAAGGAATAGAATATAATCTAAAGAGTGTCTTCAATTTTAAAAGAGCTGATTTTAACAAACTGAAAGACAACCTAAGAAAAATTCCATGGATTAAAATTCTAAAGGGAAAATCAACTCAAGGAGCATGTGAAACTCTGAAAAATATGATTAAAAAGTCCAGTGCAACACAATATCACTAAAAAATAAAAAGAAATCCAAGAGGAAACCAACATGGTTGCACAAAAATCCCTCTGATAAACTGAAAGACAAAAAGGACAAATACAAAAAATGGAAAGAGGGACTCATAAATAAGGCAGAAAATCAGCAGAAAGCCCGAATCTGCAAAGATGAAGTCAGAAAAGCAAAGGCTCAGAATGAATAAGCACTTGCAACAAAAGTCAAAGATAATTAAAAAAAAGTTTTTTTCAACATATAAATAACAAGAAAAAAGTCAAGGAAACAGTCGATCCACTAGAGGGAGAAGATGTCAAGGAGGTAAAAGGCAGTAGAGAGAAAGCAGAGCTGTTTAGTTCATTTTGTGCATGTCTTCATACAAAAAGAACCTATAGCCCAACCTCTCAAAAACGTAACTGTAAGAGACAGACTAGAAATAAAAATTAAAATAAGCAAGAGAATGGTAAGAGAAGACCTGTCTGTTCTTGATAAATATAAATCACTGGATGGATTAAATCCCATAGTTGTGAAGGGGCTGGCAAGTGTTATCTTAGAACCATTGTACCATATCTTTTAAAATCCTGGTGCACTGGGAAAGCACCAGAGGATTGGAAAAGAGCTGATGTGGTTCCCATCTTCAAAAAAGGAAAAGAATCAGGATCCAGGAAACTACAGACCAATCAGCCTTACATCAATACCTGGGAAGATATTAGAAAAAGTAATAAAAAACAAATCTGTGAACATCTAGAACCAAATAAAGTTATAACTAGTAGCCAGCACAGGTTTAAAAACAGATCATGCCAAACCAATCTTATTTCATTGTTTGAGAAAGTGACTAAATTAGTAGACCAGTGAAATGCTGTGGACATAGTATTCTTCGACTTCAGCAAGGCATTGTGACAACCTAGTTCTTCTAAACTAGAAAATGTGGGATAGACAGCATCATCACCAGATGGATTTGTAACTGGCTAATAAACAGTTCTGTCTTAGGTCCAGTACTCTTCAATATGACTTAGATGAGTGAATAGAAGGGGAACTCATCAAATTTGCAGATGTCACTAAATTGTCAGGAATAGCAAACACCCCAGAAGACAAGCTCAGGATCAAAAAGACCTTGACAGATTTGAACAATGGGCCCTATCCAACAACATAAAATTTAATGTGGAGAAAAGCAAGGTTTTACACCTAGGCAGGAAAAAACTAAAGGTACAAGTATAGGTTATGTGAAACCTGGCTCAAAAACAGTAACTGGGAGCGGAACCTTGGAGTCAATGTTCCCTCTAAGGTGCGCGGCTGTGCGGCCACGCATGTGGCAAGAAAACACCGCACAGAAGTTTTCAACTGCCGCGCAGTGATTTCTACTGCCACAGGCTCCGGAAGCTGGGGAGGTCCTTTGCAGGCAGCTAGAATGGGCTGCCCGCAAAGGACTTCCCCGGACTTGCTTTGAGGAGCACAGGGCGACTGAGGGTAGTTGTGAAGCCCCAAAGCCCCCGCCGCCACCGGAAGAACTGCTGCCACCTCCTCCTCCTCTAATAGCACTGCCGGATTTGGCGCCCGGCGCTGCGGCTGAATTAAAGCTGCCAAAGCTCCAGCCGGCATCCCCACGCATGGCAGCGCCGCCTCCCCTCCGCTCGGAGCACCTGAGCTCAGCGCCGCGTTACCCCTGCCCCCTCCTCCTCCGCCATGCTTTTGAGGAGCCATGAGGCTGCGGGAGCCAGTAGGAAGGCAGGGGGGGGGGAGCAGGGGAAAAAAAGCCTCATGCCTCCTCAAAAGCATGGCGGAGGAGGAGGGGGCAGGGGTAACGCGGCGCTGAGCTCAAGTGCAAATCTGGTGGTGCTGTTGGAGGAGGAGGAGGTAGCAGCTCGTCGGCATCTTCAGCAGCAGCCCTGCCCCAGTGAAAAAAGCCAAAGAGGAGCAGATCCACGCAGATGACATCGCTGCAACATGACTGGTGGAGGAATTCTGGGAGTTGAAGTCCACAAGTCTTAAAGCTGTCAGGTTTGAACAGTTCTGGAGTTTTTTTTCTAAAGGGTTAGGGGTGCAAGGGTCTTGTAACTTGACAGCTTTAAGACTTGTGTGCTTCAAATGCCAGTTTCTGAGCCAACATTTTGGTTGCTAAGCAGGAGCGTTGTTAAGTGATACTGATATTATATAACACTTTGAATTAAGCGGGTACCTTGAAGAAACGTAACTTTGAGTTTCAAATAATACTGATTTCGTTGTTGTCTTAGGTGACATCTGTGAAAAAAATTCAGGTGCTCAGGCATGAAAATGTGCCGCTCAAACACTATACTTTTCTGCTCACATTGAAAAAAAATTAGAGGGAACATTGCTTGGAGTCCTAGTGGACGATCACTGAAATGCGTGTTAGCAGTGTGCAGCCACCGCCAAAAAACCCTAATGTAAACAGAAGCATAGAATCAAAAATATGAGAAGCATTAGTACCACCTTATAAATCCTTAGTGAGACTATACCTGGAATACTGCATCCTGTTTTGGTCACCACATTACAAAAAAAGATGTTCAGACCTTGGAAAAAGTACAAGAAAAGCAACCAAGATGATTAAGGCCCTGGAGACAAAAGCATATGAAGAACGGTTGCAGGAATAGGGTATGGCCAGTCTAGAGAAAAGAAGGACTAGGGATGACGTGATAGCAGTATTCCAGTATTTGAGGGGCTGCCACAAAGAAGAGACTTAACTTATTTTCCAAACCACCAGAGGCCAGGACAAATAATCAAGCAGAAAAGCAGCCTGGAATTGAGGAGAAACTTCCTTACAATGAAAACAATTAACCAGTGGAACAGCTTGCCTCCAGAAATTTGGTGCTTCATCACTGGAGGTTTTTAAGAAAAGGCTGGACAGTCACTTATCTGAAATAATATAGGGTTTTTTTTTGTTTGAGCAGGAGGTTGGACTAGAAGACCTCCAAATCCCTTTCAGCTCTATTTTGATGGATCCTAAATGTAGCAAAGCTGACTTTTGGTTATGTTTGTGGCATGCATGCTGGCTAAAATGTGCCCACAGTGGCAGGTTTTGTGTTCTATGGTTAGCAGGGAGCCTTAACACTTTTATCCTGCCACAAAGAATTATGTCAAGGTCTTGATTGACCAAAAAGATGATGGCTACTAGGGTTTATGGGCTCATCTGTTTATGGTCAGGGCTAAAGAAAATTGTGATTTGTAATAATGAGAAACATATGGTAAAGACCATGAATTACTGAATGAATTGAAATGAAGAAAAATTAAAATGTTTTCTGTTTGGGAATTTAAGAGAAAATGGGAAAGGAACTTGATCTAAATGAAGACAGCTTGATCTTGTAGATTGGCATTTATCAATGTATGCAGGGGAATTAAAATTAGAAAGGGCAGAAATGTATGTTAGAATACATGAACTCAGGACATCCTTCTGCTGTGGCTGTGTATGGAAGTGCATAGGCTGAGTGACTGTTGCACGTTGAGTTCCAGTGAATGGTGACAACGAAAGAACCAGGAATGAGTTTGGAGAAAAAATGTGATTAACTTTCCCCACTTCTCTCTGCCACTTCTTCTCAATACATGCCTGGTCAATTTTTTCTTTCATGAAGAGTGATTTTATATTAGTTAACGTGAAGAAGAAAGACTTCAGGTTTCAGAGCTCACCTCCACTTTTCCATGGATTTCCTTAGACTGCAATTTCTAAAAAAAAAAAAAAGGGGGGGGGAGAATGGCTTTCCTCTTCTCCTGCACTGATGAGTTTCTGGGCCAATAGGAAGAGCATTTACCACATATCCCAATTCATATCCCAATAATTAATATCCTAATGTTTAAAAATAAAGATAAAAGGGTTGCTTCCCAAGGGCCCACCTGACCATCTCCCTACTGGAATCATCCCTCCATAAGAGACGGTAGAAGTGGTACTACAGGTAATCCTCGACTTATGACTATAACTGGACAATGGAGAAAAATGGTTGTTAAGCGAGACTCCCATATGACTGCTTCGCTCAACTGCTACAAAAATCTAATGTTGCTTTTTAGAGGGCAAAATTCTAGTTAGAGGTGTGCAAACAATGTAGTAGCTTTAATAGATATGCGAGGAATAAAGACATGACATGAACAGTGAATCTGTTAGCCACTCACATATTCACTCCTTGCTTTCACTCCAGGAAATTGTTTTCCCTGACATTTCTAACGGAAAATTTTCCCCCTGCCGCAATTATTCTGGCACCAGCAAGAATATTTGTAAAACATGACTTCCGGTTCCGGCAGCTGACGGCGACGGGCAAGCTTTGCTCGCCCTGTGCTTTCCCGGTGGGCTCCCCACTCCTTGGGGGGCACAGGACGCCCCGTAGAGGCTCCTGCCGGAGGAGCGGCACCGCGGGGAATCCCCTGGATTGGCAGCGGCCGGGGGGGGCACCTCGCTCTAGGCACTGGGGAGCATGATTGGGAGATGCACTGGCGTCTTCGCTGTGAGGCCGACGGAAGAATAAACAAGCAGAAGGACGTGGCTGCGGTGCGGCGAGGCAAAAACTCCCTTCCATTCCCCTTACTAAGCTGGAGAAATTGCCAGCAGTTTAAACCTTCTTTTTCGGCTTGACTTGGAGAGGCGTGGCTGGAGGGAGGGGGATTTCCCTCCCCCTCGGACAGGCGGCTTGAAACAATTTTGCTCTCAGCCCCAGGGGAAGGAGGAGGGGGAGAGCCAACTAATGATGTCACGCCCTTATTAAAAGTGAATTCTTGGATTTAACTCCATAATGCAATGATGATCTGGAAACTTTGGAAACTTTGAAAACTTTGTTATGCCTCTAAACCCGAAGCTGGCAGGGCAAGATGGCACACTTCCATTGTCTTTATGAACTGTGAAATTTGACTCCACCTTTAAAACTTCAGGCTTCCGGTCTTTGTCTCCGTGCTACTCAGACAACTCTCTTGTTGATTGCCACCTTTTGGACTCCCTGGAGTGAAAAATTTTACTCTATTGCCAGGGTGACTAGAAAAATCCTCTTCTGCCTGGACCTTCTGTCTCCTGGACTCTCCTGGCTGCTCTACCTCTCTGACTGATCACTCTCTGTACTGACTGAACTCTTTATTCTACAAACAATGTCTCCTAAAAAACCACCTCCTGGAAAGCCTGGCTTTGCTGCCTCTGCCCCGACATCTGCAACATCCAGTCCTAGTACACAGTCAACGATAACAGCCTTGATGCAACCTAAAACTACAGAGACTGAGTTTCAACAAATGTTTCAGCAACTTCTACAGGGACAAGAGGAAATAAAAAGACAACTAAAAGAGATGAAAGAAGAAATTAAAGAGAACCAGGCCCAAATTAATAAAAACTCACAGAGACTGGATCTTTTGGAGGGTGGGACGGCTGAGATGAGGGAGGGGATGGAAGGGGTGCAGAAGGGGAACAAAGAACTTGACACCCAACAGATGAAAATAGAACTTGAGAGAATGTCCTTTTACCTTAGATTTCAAAATGTGGTGGAGACAGATGATGAAGATATAAGGGATATTATGAGAAGTATCTTGGCTGAATACATTCAGAAAGAGAAACAACAGATGGGGTGGGAAATAGATCTGGTTTACAGAGTGAACTCAGCTTATGCTAGAACACACAACGTACCCAGGGAGGTACACATTAAATTTCTCAGAAAAAGCACAAGAGATGAAATTCTGAGTGCACAAAGGGGGCAAGCCTTGACATACCAAGATAGGGAAATAACCATTCTGAAACAGATCCCCAAGAAAGTGAGGGAAAAAAGAAAAAGCTATTCGCAATTAGCGAAGAAATTATACCAGAAGAGGGTGTGGTTCAGATGGTGATGCCTGAAGGTATGCTAATATTCTGGGAGGAGACAAGAGTTAGAATTAATACACCCATAGAGGCGCAGGCCTTTATGGAAAAAAATAAAGCACTCCTAGAAAAACCAGATGATCCTACAACAGACATACAGGACACGGGAGGGGCCGGAGCTCTGGTGGCAGGGGGAGATGGGGCAATACCGAGAAAGCTCAGATCACAAAAATGAACAAGAAAATCTGTTTCACATAAATTGATCGAAATTATTAACTGAATTAATACCCTGACTATATGTTAATATTTAGTATTGAATTTTATGTAAATGTATATTATGAGTATGGAGGGAGGGGGCACCTACCGCACATCGCAACTGCCAAAATTTGTACCTTTCCACTACCTTTTTCCTTGTAAATTTTTAAAAAACCAATAAAACTTTGTTTAAAAAAAAAAGAATATTTGTAAAACATACGAAAGAAAAAAACAACCCATAATTTCTGTCATACATAAAGGGTTTTATTACCTGTTTCTGACGAACAAGAAATGCATCAATAAAAGTCCTCGGGTTATTTTCATCAAACTCTTTGATATTTTCAAGGAATGTGGCCTGTATGAAATCATGGTACTTTTTCCGGTTATTCATTATTGTCCTTCGAGCACCCAAAAGGAATCCCAACTTGGGAAACACATTATACAGCTGAAACAGGATAGAATAGTGAGTGAGGCAGCATTATTAAGAGAGCTGAATACTATGAATATATTCTCTAGTAAATATCTCAAAGCATTTTTATCCATTTGTTTCATAGTCTACAACACAGGTGTCAAAGTCACGACATCATGTTGCCATCACATGACATATCACAACTTTTCTCCCCTTTATGGAACTGGAGTGGGTGTGGCCTGCATGTGACACATTTGACCTACAGGCCACCAGTTTGACACCCCTGGTCTGCAAAATCACCATCATTATCATCAGCTATGAAATATGTGGCTGCTAAAGAGATGATAAATCACTTTTTCTAATTAGTTAAGATCCAAAAAACACAAATTGAACCTTAGTAAACTGTAGGAATGAACTTTTTCTTCATATAACCAATTTCGTTATATTTAAGTACAATGACAATAAAGATTATACTTATATGAAATATTATATTACCAATAGAGCAGGGGTTGTTGCAAGAAGTATATTTTCTTCAACTAATTCCAGTAGTCTTAGAAGTGTAGCATCTTCATATTCAAATCTCTTGCCAAGTAAAAAGAAAACTATGATATTGGCAGCTGCAGCTTTCAAAATTGTTGCTGGATCAAATGGCTTTCCTGGTTACGAGCAATAAATTAAAACAGAATTGTGAAAGAACCCCAGAATTAAACCTGTTCTTCAACACCTTAAATATTGAGGATCAGATTGCTTATACATATCATTTATCACAGAAACTAGCTTGCACTCTGCATAGAGGATAACAAGAGAATGGTGGTTTGTGAACTAAAATTTACTGACAGTAACACAAAGAATAATTCTGTAATCCAATCTTTTAAAACAGAAAGTTACACATTAATGTAGTCAGTGATGGGATTCAAATAATTTAACAACCAGTTATTTGCCCTAATGACTAGCTGAGTCATGGCTGGGTGGTCATGTGACTGGATGGGCATGGTCAATTTGGCATCACTCACATTGATGGGCACCTCGCCCGGCCTCTCCTTACCACATACGGCCCCGCCTTGCCCTTCCTCTCCCAGCCACTCTTTGTCACACCTGGCCCCTCACCTCGCTGGACTAGGTAGTTTTCAAATAAAAAGAATGATTGTCTGGTCAAATAAATAACAAACATCTTGACTTCAGGTTTGATGCATCTTGTAAAGTATTACTGCTCATTCTAGTCTCCTTTCCTACTAACAGGTCCATGCCAGATTGTAATTTGCTACAACCTCTCTTGTCTTTTGCATCATTCTATGGGATATAATTCTGAAATGTTATCTGTGATGTTTGCAGCTTTACCAAGTTTGTTTCCCCCAACCTTGTTTTTGATGCAATTCTTACAAGTTATTTTGATATTCCTTCCTCCTTTTTAAACGAAGTAGTGGTTAAGGTGCTGGCCTAGAAACCAAGAGACTCGAGTTCCAGTTTCATTTTAGGCTTCAAAAAATGGCTGAGTGACCAGTCACTCTCTGCCAGCCCAAACCACTTCTTAGATTGTGGTTGTGAGGAAACTAAGAGGAGGAAGGAATATTGGATAAGTTCACCACCTTGAGTTCCTCATAAAGTAATAAAGACAGGATAAACGTCTAACAAAATAAATAAATCATTTGTGAGAATGATGTCCTTCTAAAGGAGAAGGGGTGCTGATTGCCTTGTCACATGCCATACACTACTGCATTTATTTCATTTTTATCCACTTTATTTTTCTCTACTTTTTGGTTTATTCTTCAATGATGGAATAGCCTGTGAAATTCTTACCTGTCTCACATGCCAGGGTTATGTGGGAAAACATCAGGTAAGCACATCCATGGGACTGACCGGCAGAAATCACTAAGCAGCTACATTAAGACAGAAAGATGGAAGCACCAGTATGCACAAAGCAGAGGATCTCAGGGAGAAGAGAGCTGAGACATCCACCTTTCATCAAACTGGCATACTGCAGAACTACAGAAAGGTAGGAGAGTCATCCATGCACTTTTTATGTCCTCTTTCCATTGGCAATGTTGAGATTGTTTCGATCTGGCAGTGCAAAAATTGCCCCAGATCTACAATACTGGTGTTCTTTTTAATGATCTTTCACTTTTAATCTAGAGGAATGCTGACAGGATTTAAAAAGCAAATTCAACCATGTCCTTTTTTCCGTTTAATCAATTTTGCTAAACATCTCTATTGAATGGTGGGCGAAGGAAAAGGCTGGACACAGCTGAGGTAAATCTAACGATTTATTGTAACAAGCAGTAATACAGCAATACAGGAGAGAAGCGCGCGTTCCCCTGCTTGACAGCTATTTATACAGACCTGTCAAGCAGGAAAACCAATAGGAAGAAGGGAACAGCCCGCTCTTCAGCCAAGCCACGTCTTAGCCAATCAGACGCGGCTTGGCTGTTGCTAGCTGACAGCCAGGGAATCCCAGGTCGTAAGTCGAAGAATACAACAATCTCCCCCAATGAGAATAAAATAGCATTCACATCTCACAATAAAATAGCACAATAAAATAGCACTGTTCCAATATTTGAGGGGCTCCTACAAAAGGAGGGGGTCAATCTATTTTCCAAAGCATCAAAAGGCACAAGAAACAATGGATGGAAACTAACCAAATAGAGAAGCAACCTAGGACTAAGGAGAAATTTCCTAAGGGTGAGACCAATCCACCAATGGAATAGTTTGCCTTCATAAGTTGTGGGTGCTCCATCACTAGAGCCTTTAAAAAAGAGATGGGACAACTAGTTTTCTGAAATTATACAGGGTCTTCTGCTCCAGCAGGGAGTTGGACTAGAGGTCCCTTCCAACTCTATTATTCTATGTTATCTATGTTCTAAATTGGGTGTTTCACAGCAGAAGCAATACACACATGAATTAAATTCAGGCCGTGTATGATCAAACTGCATCATTTCGCCATCCTGGATCTTTTCCCCCAGAAAACACAAGCAGAAGCCAATACTGCAGCAGGGCTTGGGGAACTCCAGGGAGTATCAGCTGATCACAGAAGTGTTACTTAATACCCTTATAATGAAAATGTTTGTAATCTTGTCCTTCTTCCTGAAGGCAATAGTGATAGCAATAGCATTTAGACTTATATGCCGCTTCACAGTGCTTTACTGTGGTTTACAGGGTCAGCCAATCTGGGTCCTCATTTTACCGACCTTGGAAGGATGGAAGGCTGAGTCAACCTTCAGCGAGATTCGAACTGCCAAACATCTGGCAGCTGGCAGTCAGCAGAAATCGACTGCAATACTGCATTCTAACCACAGTACCACCACAGCTCATAAGAAGTTAATCCTGTTATGTATGGATGGACGTAGCTGGAATTTGCACGGATTTAAACTGCGGTCATTGGTTGGCAGGCTTGGTGGAGCTGAATATATGGAGAGCTCCAGCAGCCTGCCAGCAGATCGCATTGCAACAAATAGGGACTTCACGGCAAGTGGAGTCCATCTCACACAGAGGGAGCCTGACTGGGCCATGGAGTTTCTGGAGAATGAGGATGAGTGGGAAGATGGGGACGGAATCCATCGCACCTACCTGGAGCGGCAACCAAACCCCAGGGACTATGATAATAAGCAGCTGCACTGTTCAGGCTGCATGGGGTTTCATGTCCGCTCAGCTTGCCATTTTAAAAAGACAGTCTGCCACCACTGCCAATGGAAGGGCCACATAGCCAAAGCTTGCAGAGCCACACAGTCCAAACCGTCCTAACCCAAGCTCACAGGGAACCTGGGGAGATCGAGGCACCCTAGACCGGGCCAACAGAGAAACAAAAACCGGGACGATCAATACCCCATGGCCAGGGACATCTACCTCACCACCATGGGCCATTCTGACACATACGAGGGATAGAAGTTCCATGCCACCATGACCATTGAAGGCAGCCCATGCCAGATGGAACTGGACACAGGGTCATATTTCACAACCATCTCCTGGCCGATCCTCAAGCACCTAAACCCATCCACCAAAAGTAAACTGCTCAAACCGCAAAACGTCCACCTGAGGGCTTTTCAAGGGAATAGCATCCAGGTGCTGGGCAGAATGGAAGTCAGGGCGAGCTTTAAAGAGTTCCACAGCGGGCTACCCTTCACCATCGTAGCGAGCAACTGACCATCATTGTTGGGCATAGGGTGGTTCAAGATCCTGGGATCTTGAATCACAGGACTCAACCGCATCACAGGACTCAACCACATCTCCAGAACTGAACTAGACTAGTGCTGGTGGAATTAAGGGACGTGTTCGACAGGGGGCTAGATAAATATACAGGGAAACCCATTACATTTAACCTAGACCTCAGGGTAATTCTTACCAACAGCTTCCCATGGATGATGATACCACAGTAGCCCAGATGATAGTAACACACAGGGGGGCATTCAAATGCACAAGGCTACAATTCGGGGTCAGTGTTACCACGGGGCTATTTCAGAGTTTGATGGAATGCTTGTTGCAAGGAATTCCAGGGCTGGTGCCATATTTTGATGACATCCTTATTTCAGGAAATCCATGGCACAGCTCATGGACAGACTATGGCAGACATTGGACAGGTTCCAACAAAAAGGGCTTAAAGTCAACCGGGAAAAGTGCAAGGTGGGTGTGGATCAAATTGAATTCTTGGGATATTGGATAGATGGGTCGGGTACCCATTCCACAGGTGCCAAAGTAAAAGCGATCAAGGAGGCCCCTACCCCAACCAACAAGACAGAACTGCAGGCATTCCTGGAGCTGTTGAACTTTTATAGTATTTTTTTGAAACAGAAAGCAACTGTTGCTGAGCCCCTGCACAAACTCCTGGGGAAGATGATGTGATTGGACTCAGGACAGAAAGAGGACAAAACTTTCACTGCTATAAAAGAACTCCTATCATCAGATAGCGTCCTCATCCAATTCAACCAGACCTTGCCACTGCTGATCACCTGCAATACATCCCCCTTTGGAGTAGGAGCCATCCTCAGTCACTGCCTACGAGACAAATAGGAGGCTCCGATAGCATTCTATTCCAAAAAGCTGTCACCGGCGGAAAGGAATTTTAGCCAAATTGACAAGGAAGCTCTGGCTGCAGTAGCAGGGATCAAATGTTTCCATGAGCATGTTTATGGAAGGAGTTTTGAGCTGATTACGAACCATAAACTGCTGCTGGGTCTCATTGCTGGTGACCAACAGACCCCAAAGTACATGTCTCCCAGAATAACTTGATGGTCCAACTTCCTGGCAAGGTATAATTGCAAACTCACCCACCAGCCCAGGAAGAGCATAGCAATGCAGATGCATTCAGCCATTGCCCATTACCAGAACTAGTTAAGGATCCAGCACCCACCTCCCAGACGATTCTCATCGATATCGACCCATCTAGCGAAGTCACATCAAATGACATCGCAGAGCACTCCCGAAGAGACAAGGTACTGCAAAAGGTTTTGAACTGGCTGTTGGGGGGGGGGGGCACAAGAGAGACTGGGGGAGGAATTTAAAACCTTCCTAATTAAACAATCAGAATTGTCCACCCTCAAGGGATACATACTATGGGGGGGGGGGAGAGTAATCACATCCCATAAGTTAAGGAAGCAGGTGCTGGAACCATTGCATGCGGGTCACCCAGGAATTGTATGCATGAAAGTGTTAGCCCGAAGCTACATTTGGTGGCTGAACATGGATAAAGACATTGCGGAGTGGGTGGCAGCCTGTCAACTTGCCAGGAAGCGCGACCAGAACTGCCGAGAACACCAGTGCAGGAATGGGAGGTGCCCAAGGATCCATGGTCAAGGATCCACATAGACTTTGCAGGACCAGTTGGGGGGGGGGCAAGTTTTCCAGGTCATCGTCAATGCCTATTCCAAGTGGCTAGAAGTGGTGACTATGCCATCCACCACTAAAGAGGCCACCATACAAGCGCTACGATGGCTGTTCGCCACCCACGGACTACCAGATGTCTTAGTGTCGGACAATGGTCCCTAGCTGACCGCAAAAGCTTTGGAATGATTCCTGGCAGAGCAAGGCATCTGGCATGCATTAATTGTTCCATTCAAGCCAGCCAGCAACAGACAAGCTGAGCGGATTGTGAGGCTGACCAAGGAAACCCTCACCCGAATGGGACCCAGCAACTGGCAGGAAAAAATTGACCAGTTCCTACTAGCCCAGCACTTCACACCCAGCGTGACCTCACACACAAGAACCCAGCCAAGCTGTTGACAGGCCGGAGGCTGACGTCCCAGTTGGACCGGCTGCACCCAGATTGCCACTGGGAGACACCTCTGGAACCAGCCAAGTCAACCAGGGCATTCAGCATTAATGACCTCATTTCACACACAACTATGCCGGGTACCCAACCTGGGTAAGGGCCAGGGTGGTGGCCATCACCGGCCCTAAGTCATACCGGGTGGAACTGGATGCTGGCAGATCTGGAGAAGGCACATCAACCAGCTTAGACACTAGTTGGGAGACATCGAGTTAAGGCACCAAGAAGACTGGTCCACCCCTGTTGCCAAAAGGCTTGATGTTGAACAACCAGAGTCCCTACCCCGCAGACCATACACAACCGCCTACCGGAAGCACTACAGCCAGGAGCCAGCCTTCGCTAACAACAACCCAGGCAACCTGTTCTCAACCCCGATGCCAGAGCACGAGGCCTTATCTATAGCTGCCAGCATCCAGCGACACAGCGCAAGGAGTTCCAGCAGGTTCCGCTCCAGGTAGCTGGAGAGACAACAACCCTAACTGCACTGGCTGGGGACCCACCAACAACTGAACTGCGCAGGTCCAGTAGAGACTTGAAACACCCCACCTGCTTGTGTGACTATGTCACTTATATCGGGCAGGGATTGGACAATATTCCAACTAATGGGGGAGGGGTGTTACATATGGACGTAGATAGCTGGAATTTGCATGTTCCTGCAGATTGGTTCGCCAAGCCACGGGAAATTTAAACTGCTGTCATTGGTCGGCCAGAGCTGAATAAATGTAGAACTCTGGCAGCCTGCCGGCAAATCACATTACAACAAATAGGGAAAATAAAGTGGTGAACCTTTCGTGAGCCTGCCGCCTCTTCTTTGCCCGCGGTCATCTAACAAATCCCATCCCTACATGGGCCTTTGATGGGTTTCCTGGGTATTTTCCTGCCCTAATCCTGTCAGTTTATTCTGTCAGTGAATAAAATTCAAGGTGTGTGCCAGCTTCATTTCTGCTGTTTTGTTATCACAATTAAGTTTTGCCTGTTAAGTGGTTCTTGGCTGTCTGCCCTGAGCTATTATTGAATGGAGAGGGGAAAAGAAACCTCTTTTGCACTTCATTTTCACCTGGTTCGCTGAACTGCACAAAAAGTTAGCTATTGGTTTGGCTAAACTGGTGCAAACTGGCTGTATCCCATTGTAGTACTAGAGCTATGTTTCCTTTGGAGTGAGAAGCAGTTACATTTCTGATGACAGGTAAATTGCCTATTTTAACACAAAAGCTTTTAGATTAACAAATAGATCGAAGGCTTCAGAGAACACAGTTCCTCTCTCTATAGTTAAGAGCAGAGCCGCAGCTATTCACATCAGAGAAGAATCTGTCACCCTTTTATTTACAATTTGTTTCTACAGTTATTCAAAATGAATGCATTCCTTGCAAAGTGTTCCAATAAAAGTTTTTAAGGACATAGAGGACTTCCTGTGGTGACGTCATCATGCTTGGAGTTGAGGAACGGGAGCTCTCTTAACCTCTAACTCTAACATCTTCGTTTGGGCTCATTTTTGAGTGCTGTGGATCCTGAAGAGACCAGCAGATTAAGAGGGAAACTCTGAAGATGCTGAGGTGATAAGGCAAATCCCCCAGCGGGTAAGAGAAACCCACTAAACGGATGAGGATGTATCCTGCCACTTGATCAGGACCGGAGCGATGGTAACCATATAAGAAGGAAGCAGAGAGAGAAAGCAGTTGAAATTGAGACATCTGTTACTATTATTAACAACCCAAAGAAGAGAAGGAGAACGCGAAATTGGCAGAGAGTGTGAGCTGGAAAGGAGGCTCTGGGAAGGAGATTTTTCAGATTTTTGCCGAAAAGCTGTGAGAGCAGAATCACTGAGTTGGAATTGATGGCATAAATAACGTGAACTAAAGTGGCCAGAGGGAGAACGAAAACCCGGCATGGACAACAGGAGTAGAACATAGTAACTGCTGAGAAGACTTGTAAAGCACAGAAGGATTGTTTAACATTCGGGTTGGTTGTTGACTTGTTGACTTTTTTCTTCTTGCTCTTTTGGAACAATTGGAGGGGTTCATTACCTCCCCATATTTTCCTTTGTTGCTGGACGTTGTATTAACTGATTGACAATAACAGTGATACTGAAGAGAGGGTAACACCTATTAGATCAAAATTTGAACCGTGAAATCTGATGCAAGAAAGCTAACAGTGGCATAAGCTGATATATATGCATAGAGAGAAACTAATTTCTAGAATTGAATGCCTATATAATTGATACAATTGAGAGATATCTATTTGTATAAGATAACAGTGTGATATATAACTCTAGGATATATAATAATTAAGGATCAAAAACAGAATAGAATAATACATAGGAATGTTTAGATATTGAAACATGATATTAAGGAAGGTTAATTATTGCTAAATATTGAGATATATAATTACTGATACTATTGATATTGCTGATAAAGTAGAAGTAAAGTAGAATTTATATGCAATTGTGGACAAGGATAAATAGGGGGATAAGAATGGCAACTTCAGTAAAGTTCGTAAAAAAATCCACACCCAATATGATTTTGGCAACACCCCCAAATCAAAGATCAATTGCGAGCGCATTAGGGCTGGAGAAAGGCAGCACAATGGCAGGAATAACGGGACCAGCACCAACAATGCAGAGTATGCAATTGATGCTCCAGATGATACAAGAGACACTGATGAAAAACCAAGAAGTGATGGCTACAAATGATGAAGAGACAAGGAGGAATCATGAAGAAATGAAAAATGAAATGGGAGAATTGAAAGGAAATATCAAAACTGTGGATGACAAAATTGAAAGGATACAGAATGCCTTAGCAATCAACAAAAAGAAAATCCAGAACATCAAAACAAAAATAGAACAAACAGACCAGAAGATGGAAAAAATGGAGCTGGGATATAGACAAGTTAATAAAGAATTAGAATTATCAATAATCCGACTTGAAAATTAAAGAGCTGCATTCTATTTAAGATTCCAAAACATACTGGAAGAGAAGGAGAAAGACCTGAAAGGAAAAATGATCGAAATCTTCACTGAAATTCTACAGAGAAAAGAACAAGAGTTGAGAGGGGACATCGATGAAGCTTACCATGTGCATACTAATTATGCCAGAAGACATAGGCTCCCGAGAGAAGTGCACGTAAGATTTGCCAAAAAAACAACTAGAGATGAAGTATACAAAAAAAAAAAAAAACAGAGAAGGGACGATTACATATCAGCGAAAAGAGTTGATCACACTTAAACAGATTCCACGGAGAATTCGTGAACCACGCAGACAATACCAATTTTTAACAAATCAGTTAAATAAAAACAGAATAATGTATAGATCCGTGATGGCGAACCTATGGCACGCGTGCCACAGGTGGCACGCGGAGCCCTTTTTGCCGGCACGCAAGCAGTTGCCCAGCTCAGACCCACTGTGCATGCCCGTGCCTCCCACCAGCCAGATGATTTTTGAGTATCTGGTGTCGGCAGGAGACGTGTGTGAATGTGTGGTGAGTAGAGGGAGGTTGCAGGTACATGCGGGTGGGGAGGGGGGAGAGCGCGCATTCATTCACGGCTCTCCCATGCCCCATTTTTGGCGCTTACCCACCTCAGCCCCAGGCATGCACGGGCGACCCTTGTTTTGGTTCTAGCAGACCTCCCTGTGAAGACGGGCTCTCTCCTAACGGGAGAAGTTCAGCACTCAACCTTGACTTGAAGTGGGGAGCCGCTCCGGATTTTCATTCCCCAAATGCGTTTGCCCCACTCAAAGGGATGGCGCCAAAAAGAGAGCGCCAAAGTCATCCCCCAGCTGAATTATTCCAAGCACTATGAATCACATGTTCCCGTCGAAAGAGATTGGGAGTTCTCCCTCCCATTCCATTGCAGGAGAAGTGGCCAGACGGGTGGGCTCTCTCAGCTGCTGCCGGGTGAGCATAACTCTCTAAAAAGCCAGCTTGCTTCTTCGCACCCCCGAGGGGGAATCGCCGAGAAAGGGGCCAGGAAAGGTGGCGGCGCTTGGCTGCACGCACGTTTGCAAGCTGCCTGAAGTTGAGTCGGCTGTTTTCTAGAAAGAGGGGACAGGGGACAACGGCCATAGCTCCTTCACGCCTTTTTCCATCTGACCTTTTCCTTTCCTGGGTGTGTATGTGCCTCCTAAGTGCCTTTGGCTTGAAAAATGGAAGCAGGCGAGATCTCCACCGGCTTCTTTCAAGTGATTTTGGTCATTAAGATAGGCCACGATCACCTTTTCTTGCTCATTTCCTCTGCCTTAAAGAGCGACGTGGATGTGTACGTGTGTGTGGACTCATGCATGAATGCAGTTACTTGAGCTCGGCAGTAATAGCGCTCAGGGTGCACAACTTTCCAGAAAAAGCCCCCCCTCCTTCTTGCTCTTCTCTGGACCTGCATCGCCAGATAGCCGGCTCAACTTCAGGCAGCTTGCAAACGTGCCTGCAGCCAAGCGCCGCCACCTTCCTGGCCCCTTTCTCGGCGATTCCCCCTCAGGGGTGGGAAGAAGAGGCAAGCCGGCTTTTTAGAGAGTTAGCCTCACCCGGCAGCAGCTGAGAGAGCCCGTCCATCTGGCTACCTCTCCTGCAATGGAATGGGAAGCTGCCTGAAGTTGAGCCGGCCATCTGGCGGTGCAGGTCCACGGAAGAGCAAGAAGGAGGGGGGGTGTTTTCTGGAAAGGGGGGGGACGACAACAACAATCGCTCCTTCAGTGCTTCCATCCCGCTGCCCCTTCCCCTAGGCATGTTGGACTTGCTTGCCCCCAACCACACTATGTTACGCTGTTTGTTTTCACTTAGCTGCCACTCGAACTCTTCAAAGTCCAACATGGCTAGGGGAAGGAGCAGTGGGAGGGGCAGCTGGCCGCCTAGCAGCAAATTCTGCCTTGCTCCCTTGAGCGCCCGAGCCAGCCAGTCACTCTTGACAGCGGCGAGGCTCTGCGCGGCGAGCGGTGATTCCGGATGCCATCCGGGAAGACGAGGAATGCGAGGGGGGACCGTTGATGGCCTACGGAATCACTGCTCGCCACGCAGAGCCTCGCTGCTGCTCCACGCCTTGGAAAACAGGCGTGCGCGCACAGCTCAGAAAATTAAAGCCTCCAAGACTTCGTAATGGTGGGAACTTGTTGTCACTCGCCCGGGCTTTTGCAGAAGCTTCCCTCCGAAGCCTTCCAAGGGAGGAAGGGCCAGTTGGGAAAGGGGCTTTGCTCCTGCTCTGGGCTGTAATTGCGCCTATGTTTTCCATGGCGTGGAGTAGCGGCGAGGTTCTGCGTGGCCGGCAATGACTCCGGGGGCCATCCGGGAAGACGAGGAACGTGAGGGGGGACCCTGCCCCCCACTGATGGCCCCCGGAGTCATTGCCGGCCACGCAGAACCTCGCCGCTGCTCCATGACATCGAAGCAGAACCACACAAATTGGATAAAATTATTCAAAGCTCAGATAGAAAGATGATAGGGAGAATATATAAATTTCTCCTGAAGTATAAAATGGAAGAGGAAATTGTGAAAGAGCAAATGATAAAATGGGCACAGAACTTTGGCTATAATATTGAATTAGACAAATGGGAAAAACTTTGGGGAACAAACTTAAAAACGACATTATCAGTTGCATACAAGGAAAACCAGTACAAAATGTTTTATAGATGGCACCTGGCACCAACAAGGTTAGCTAAAATCACAAATACCTCCCCAAAATTTTGGAAATGCGAATCAATACACGGAACATATTACCATTCATGGTGGACCTGCGAGGAGGCTAAATTTTTTTGGAAAAAGATCAAAAATTGGCTGGAGGCAATAACGGGTTAAAATAGAATGGAAACCTGAAATTTTTTTATTAGGAATTATGTCTGCGAAATACAAAAAAGAAATCCAGTATTTAATACTACATATAATTACGGCAGCAAGGATTGCCTTTGCCCAGAAATGGAAAAACAAACTAACTCCAAGTGAAGATGAAATAATAAGAAAGGTTATGGATTGTGCTGAAATGGACAAACTAACTAAAGAAATTCAGGGAAAAGAAGAATCAGAATTCTACCAGATATGGGATAAATGGTATAGGTGGATGGAGGAAATAAACAAGAATCAATGAAGGAATATAACAAAACTCAAAAATAATAGTTATGAGTAAACTAAGAAAGTTAAGAATGGTGAAATCCAAATGAAATACAGTTGAATGGGAAATAATATAAGGAGAGTGGTATTGATTGATAATTGCTATTAGAAAGAACAGGAAGCTCCTGTTTGTACTGCATTGTATAAATGTGTTGTATGTCTGTTTTGTGTGTCTGTATTTTACATGTTTGTTAATAAAATTGAAAAATTGGAAAAAAAAGTTTTTAAGGACATAACTCTCCAACCATGATTTCAGGACTGAGTTAACAGAGAGTCATATCATCTAGGACAGAAAGTGTCAACAGTGCTAATAGACACGAGACTTATAAAAGGATGTACAGGCATTTTATATGTAAACTTTGAAATGTTTCTCAGAGGATTTTGCATCCACTATTTTGTCTCCTTTTCTTAATGAAATTTATATAGTGCACGGGCACTGCCATAATAATTTCAATAAATACAAATAAGGGTTTTGATAACTTTTATGGACCATAAGCATTCCTCATATTTTGAAATATGGCATGTCTGATCACAAGCAGGAATTTAGATGCGGCAATAAATGGATATTATACTCCAGGGAATGAAGTTAATAAAACTCTGAGCTATGGATCTAAGGGGAAATTGTGCAACAATCTTCATATGATATTGTGATGATGAAGAGAATTTTACATGACAGGAATGCATGGTTGGGAATCAATGAGAGATACAGAAAAAGTGATCGGGTCATTTGTAGAATGTACATGAATGGTATTGGTTTATTGTTTAGATTTTTTTTAAACTTATTGATTCCAGTTAATTGGATAATATGAATATCACTGACTCAATGCCTAGAGGTGTAGTAAACTCAATTCATAACACATTTTCATGTACAGAAATAGTGCTCATATTGGAAACTGCATCATTCTGTACTCTTCAATAGCTAATTTAGTAGAGCAAATTATACTAAATCCTCACAAATAACAGTTCTTGGCATATTTTTCTGAAAAGATTCCTCTAGATGCTGAAATATACAATGGTAAATTAAGAAATATCAACTCACCTTCATAAATCTCAAATGCCTTTGTCAAGATACTGCACTCTTCACTGATTTTGTCTTCAACAATCCTCTTGCCCATTCCATAATCCCGTAATGCAGATATTGAAAACTGCCGCATCTGTCTCCAGTTCTCACCATGAGAAAAACCAATGCCTGAAGTGGAGCGGTAAAGATAAGAAGACAAATGAGAGGTTAACTTGAAGATTTTGCCATGAAAATTCCAACATTATAAAACATACGTTTGAAATTGTATCCTACCATACCTAGAGTATCAAAAATAATGGAAAAGCTTGTTTGGAGGTTCTAAAAGGGGAGTGTAGCTATCATATACCCTTGACTGAAGATCAGTACACTCTTCTATCTGAGATGGTCATCCTCTTCCACTGAGTGCGCAGCTTTGAGAAGGATGCACATGGAGTAGTTAGGAAGGAAAGGGACACCTGCTTAGCCAGCCACATTGCCCTCACATCTAGCAACTAGATTGTCAAAACCCATTTATAAGAACTGAACTATGAAAACATTTGTGTAATAATTTTAATGCAATTACAGATGTAAAACTTAACTATAGAAGTAATAACCTAAGCAAAAAAGGAAGAAAAATTCTACCAATGACTTTTTTTAAAATGGTGGAAGAAATGTGCATTCAAGATGTATGGTGAGAAAGAAACCCGCAGAAAAACCAGTATACATACACACACACACACACACACACACACACACACACACTTCAAACAGACACTAATCTTGGTCAGGAATAGATATAGCATGGATGTCACTTGAGTTATAATATTCTTCGGAGTATAAGACGCACCGCAGTATAAGACGCACCAAGATTTTGAAGAGGCAAATTAAAAAAAAAGTTTTTGCACTCTGCAGACCTCCCAAAAATGGCCTGTTTTTCACGAAAATGGGCCCTTTTTTTAAAAAAATGGCATGATTAGCATTAAGGAGGCTTGTAGAGTGCTCTTGGGGGTGGCCCCCCAAACCGAGAAAATAATGGCCTGTTTTTGCAAAAACTGGCCCATCCCCCCCCAAAATGGCATGCATACCCTTTAGGAGGCTTATAGAGTGATCCTGGGGCGGGGGGGGGGGATCATTGAGCAAAAAATGGGATACAGCCAAGGCATACTTTTGAGGAATAGTCATAACCTATACAGGAAGGAAAAATAAGAAAAAGAAAATAAATAAAAAGAAACTGGAAGAAGAATATAAAAGACTAGAATCAGAGCTACAGAAAGAACCACACAAAAAAAGAATTTTAAGAATCAAATGGAAATAATAAAATATAAATTAAGCTTAATTGAAAAAAAAAGATATTAGAAGAAGAAACAGATATATCAGCTAAATGTTGGAAGCGTAATCAGACTCCAGGCTCGTACTACCACTTGTGGTGGATATGCCCAAAAGCAAAAACATACTGGACAAAAATACATACTTGGATAGAAAAAAAATGATAAAGGAACATATAGATTTAAAACCAGAAATATTTCTGTTCTGTATCATACCAAAAATATAATAAATAAATATGTATTTAATATTACAGCAGCCAGAAATGTATTTGCACAACATTGAAAAGGTGGGGAAATCCCTACAGAAGAGAAGATAATTTTAAAAAATGGCAGAATGTGCACAAATGGATAGATTAACACTTGAAATCAAAGAGATGGAAGATACGGAATATTTTGAAACATGGGATTAGTTTTATCAATGGTTAAATAACAGAAACAGAAGTTAGAACATTTAAAATTATAAGAGAAGGATTAATTTTACCATAAGGGTTTATTATGATATGTTTATTATTAATATGATTTAGTGTTAACAATTAAGTATTAATATTATGTTGAGAAAATACTGTTATTATATATCACTACTAATGAGCATTATTATGATGATGAAGATGATGACGATGTTGGCTATTGCTCACATTAACTATAACCAGACAACACATTGTTTATATAGACATTGACACCATTGCTCTTAAAAATTTTTTTAAAATAAAATGAAGGAAAAGCAAAGATTTATTTACTTTAGCATAGCCAATGCCATAGGCATGCTCTGATCAATTGGTTACTTAAGTGTGAAAGTTAGCAAGAGAAGGTTTAAAGTATAAGCTGCCTATGATGAATAAGGATTGCAGTCCAGCAGGTAAAATATCCTGGTGTCTCTTGCAAAGAGAAGTAGTAGGAGATCATCCAAATGAGGCTCTGGAGAACAGCCCCCATTTCTTTCCTTAGACATTGGACGAGCCAATTCCATCACTGCAAAGATTGAACATCACTGGTTGCTGCCATGTCATTTAGGTAAAGTTCTCTGGGGCAGCTACATCAGCATTACTGTTACTCCGGTGAACAGAAATTTGGGTGCAAGTGTGTGTATTGGTTGAAAAATGTTTCTTTTTACCACATTTGCTACTATTTATTATCATTATATTAGCAAATAGTCACTATCTGAGGCAGTTGCTAAATGAGGATCACATATACATAATATTGATTAGATTTTTGCAAGGGTTGTCAACTACAATCCAGAATGAAATAACTTACCAAAGCCCTTTGCATAATCCTCAAAAATGGGGACAATGGGCCTCTCTGCAAATGCCTTTGCCTGGTTCACCAAAGCCTCTTTGACTATCTCATAGCCAGTCAGCACCACCATTTCCTGGCATCCCATTTGAAGACGGAAAACGGGACCATATTCTTTCGACAACTGGAATTCAGCAAATAAAAAATGAGAAACAATTTTCATCAACAATTAAACTCAAGTAAGGACAATTCTGTTAAAAAATCATGTCTCACAAATCCAACATTGAAGTATTTTTTTCTTTTTTTATGCTATGTTATAGCATAACAGTATACGTGATGGAGAACTTATGGCACGCGTGCTACACATGGCCTCTCTGCCGGCATGTGAGCTCCAGCTGAGCTCCACCAAGCATGCGCCGCCAGCCAGCTGATTTTCGGGTCTCTGAAAAACACTATACAAGCCATCGATATACATCCAACAGGAACAGGAAGTGCTTCACAGGAGCAGATAGAAGTAAATCCTAGAGAGGCATCATTCTTGATCCATCACACGCAACATTGCCTAGAAACTATAGATTAACTCATTTCTATTTTTTATTACAAATATTTCACATTCTTTTGTAAAAACTTTAGAATTTCATAGCGGAAATCTGGAATAAATCCCTGGAAGTGGGGAACATTTCCAATCATATAATGCTTTAGCTAAAGGTAAAGGTTCCACTCACACATATGTGCTAGTCATTCCTGGCTCTAGGTGGTGGTGCTCATCTCCGTTTCAAAGCTGACGAGCCAGATTTGTCCAAAGCCGTCTCCGTGATCATGTGGCCAGCATGACTAAATGGCGAAGGCACACTGTTACCCTCCCACCAAAGGTGGTCCCTATTTTTCTACTTGTATTTTTATATGTTTTCGAACTGTTAGGTTGGCAGAAGCTGGGACAAGTAACGGGAGCTCACTCCATTACACAGCACTAGGGATTCAAACCGCTGAACTGCTCACTTTTCTGATCGACAAGCTCAGTGTCTTAGCCACTGAACCACCGTGTCCCTTTTAATGCTTTAAATTCTGCTATATTTAAAGTGGGATTATTCATCATGTAAATAAGATTCAAAATTAAGTTTTTCATTCAGCATTTTGAAAAAATTCTCTGAGCAGATAATATGGCCTAAAGCTTTAAACATGGGCCATTTTACTAAGAAATATATCTTCTTAAAATATTTTAGGAAACCCTTTTAGTACATGTAAAGGATTTTTACATTTTCCTTTCTCTACATCCGGGATGTCAAACTCCGGGCCCACGGGCAGAATGTGTCAGGTGGTGGCCATGCCCACACCTAGTTTGGCGAAGGGGAAAAAAGTCCTGATACATCGCGTGATGCTGCCGTGATGACGTGATTTTGACACCCCGCTCTACTTAGTCATAGGCAATTTTAACAATCCACTCAAGAGTCAGATAAACAATTAGAAAAATATATATCCTATTAACAAAGATTTTTGTCTGTATAATCCTTGTGCATATATAAACAAATGCAACACCAAGTTAATGTCATTTTTATACATTTCCATAGACTCCTTTGAACCAACAGGGAGCATATCAATCTTTTTCCAGCTAACTGGATAACCTGATAAATTGCTAAACTTTTATATCAGCATCAATACACTTTGGCAAAAAACATTCATAGTTGTTAATCATCAGGTTTACCTTTATCATTGTCTTATAAGGCCTCTTGAAATCCATTATGTGCAGATTTCCCAAAATGGGTATGGTCCTGGGTCCAGGTGGAAGATTTTGGGAGCTGTTACTCTGGGAACTACCCATTTTGAAAAGGAATAAAGCTGTAAGAATGAATACCAATAATAATAAAAGAAGTCCAATCCAAGCCATTTCCTTTCAGAAGCAGTTTTCAGCAACAATTGGAATGAAATCTGCAAACTGAAATGATAGAAACAAGTATTTCAAACTATTGCACGAAGCAGAAATTCAGCTAGCATTTCTACTGAATCCTCAGACTGCCCCTTACATTAAATCACTTGCCTTTGTATTCTATCTCCTCCCCAGGAATTTGATTTATATTTGGTTGTTTATCATTCACTCTCTTACTCTGTGGGCGGATGTTAATGAAGGCATTGCAAAACAGATTTAAACTTATTTGAACTGCACAGCAATCCATTATTGGGAACACTGGAATGTACATTGGATTATGAAATCCTCTAGCTTATTAACATTTCAGATAAGGAATGAAGCAAATGGAACCATTTAGTCCACGGGTGTCAAACCCGTGGTGTCACATTGCCATCACTTGACATTTCATGATGTTTTTCTTATTTGCTGTGCTGGGATGGGAGTGGCCTGTGTATGACACATCCAGCTCACAGGATGTTTCTCTCTTGCCAACAATCTGCTGATTTTGCTGCTAAAGCTGTTCTTTGGCACGGTTGCTCCCTGGTTATAAATGGGAGCATGTAGCAATGACTGAATATTTAAATTCACAGGTTTTTATTTTATTTTATTATTTATATGTTATTTTTCTTTGCTTCTCTCTGAAAGTTGACCACTGATTGATGACTGGTTTATTATAACTGGAAACCAATTTCATCTGGATTTTTTGGGGGAAGATAGATCAACTTTGGAGATTGAACATTATATTTAACCAGACAATTATTGATAAGAAGTGGTATTAAGAAGGAAATATGGATATTTGATCCAAGATGAATCGATGTTAACTGTTGGAATGATTTGGAATAGGAAAGAAGCCGTGGTAAATTTTCTACAAGTTGATTACAATAAAAGTTTGTTAACAGAGGATTTTGAAACTTTAATCTTGCTTTTTAAATATTATTATTGTTCTTGTAGAAGGAGCCAGACAGGGCCCAAGAGATGGGTCAGATGTGTCATCAGTCTAGAGTACTTTTGCGGCTACAAAAGTCCAGTGCACCTTGAATTCCATTGACTTTTGTCTATTGCCAATTGTCTATCTCCAATTTGCCTTCAACATTAGTAATTCAGATTCTTGTAGAAAACATACGTTTGCGATAAATCTTTATATTCACTTGAACTGCTCTGGCCTCTGATTTTCCTGTGTTTGACATTAATGTGAACTACCAGTCATGGCTTCAGACCCCAGAACTGCAGCAAGAGTGGACAAGCCAGCTGTACACTCTCTCAGCAAGTGCCAAGATGGCATGTAAGACCAAATGTACAATTTTTCACCAACTGATTCAACAAGTTCACATCCTATCTCAACCAGGTCTTCCGAAACAGCTACAGAAACCTGCCTCACTTGCCCAGACACAACTGCTGGTTCCAGTCATCTTTATTCTCAAGACTCCAGCAGGGACGTGCGGTCAGGGGAGGCAGGGGAGGCAGAGCCTCACCTCTCTTCATGAAATAATAGTACAATATATATTTGTGTTGTAATTGTACTGATAAATAAATAAAGGGAGACTAGGATAGATCTATTTTGAGCTAATTAGCTCTCATCAGCTCCTACCTAAGATATATACAGCCCGGGTTCTAATCCCAGTAAGGGTATGGCTAGCTGATGAGAGCTAATTAGCTCGAAATAGATCTATCCTAGTCTCCCTTTATTTATTTATCAGTACAATTACAACACAAATATAAAAAGGCAACAGTAAAAATAAGAATATGGTTTTCTGCCTGCATGGTCTTTGTGATAAGCCGAAGGACAGAAAGAGGGAGTAGTGACCTTCCTCCCATATTTAGTCATACCAGCGGTTGTAACACAAATACATATATATATATATATATATAATATTATAATATTATATACATCCGTCCGGCCGTGCCCGGGAGCTGCGGAGGGCGGAGGCAGAAATGTTGTCGGCGCTCCGCAGTCCTCGAAGGCGACTGGGGAACGACGAGAACCTTCCTGCCTCTGTTGGATTTCGCGCGCTCCTCGTGACTGCAATATGCAGTCGCGAGGAGCGTGCAAAGTCCAGCAGAGGCAGGAAGGTTCTCGTCATTCCCCAGTCACTTTCGAGGACTGCGGAGCGTGAGCCGGCGGAGCACGCTCAGGAAGGTGGGGAATGGGATCACGTGTGCTGGAGGCTGAGGCAGCCTGAGCCTCCAGCACACGTGGTCCCATTCCCCGCCTTCCTAATGATGTCACCATCCTCACCAGCCATAAACCTCACCGCACGTCACTGTTCTACAGTATGTAAAGAAGGAGGATTTTTATGTTTGTTTTGAAAATTAAAAATAAATAAAAGTTTTTCAAAAAAAAAATCCTGTCTTGAATGGATTACCAAATCTGAATATGTAAAAGATGACCTCTTTAGTTTGTGATTAGGGCTGGTTTCTGAATAGGGTGCCCCAATCTTTCTTAATGGGCACAAAATATCTGCTGGGGCTATTAAGAAACACTGAATCTGCTTCCTGCCTCCAAAGTTCTCTCTAAATCTGGAGAAGTTTAGAAAGTTATCTATGATAGGTCATAGTTTATGATGAATGGAAGCAAACACTTGGCAGTGGAGTTAATTAAAGCACTGAGGTTTGGGAAACTCTTGATCTGTCTGTCATAAATTCCCTGGTTGGGTATCAATGACTACTTTGTACTGGGCTAGGAATGTTCTTATCTGATCAGACACACTGCTGATTCACTGTGGTAGACAGTCTGGAGTCCAGTGACGTGCGGTGAGGTTTTCAGCTGGTGAGGCAGCAATTTTTTTAGACTTGTAGACTTCAACTCCCAGAATTCCACAGCCGGGCATGCTCAGTTGCAACCTGCTGCCCTCCGCCCTGGGATTCGGCCACGGCACCGCCTGCCAGAGCTGCGCGGAATCCGGGGCGCGCTTGTCGGGCGAGGGCAGCGCAGGTGGGGAGCGGACGGAGCGGAGGAAGCCTCTCCCCCCACCCCCGCTTCCCACGCCCGAAAAACAAAGGGAACCTCTGCCGCTGCCCGGGCAACCTGGCCGGCCTCTCTCGTGGCAGCTCTCTGGTGTCGAGCTTGGGAGTCCCTGGAGGAGCTGGCGGGGGCTACAAGCACCGCAGGCTGGACTGGAGCCTCGAATCTAGGGCAGCGAGTCATTCGATAGGAAACTTGCCTCTTGGAAGGAATGACTCGGCTTGGCTCCTGCTTTGTCTCTCCTGCCTCTTCGCTTCTCCGTTCGGTCGTTGGGTGGCAGA